>NW_026591086.1:35129738-35229814 GCF_907164565.1 Psammomys obesus
TGAGCATTTCTTTAAGTGTTTCTCTGCCATTCGATGTTCCTCTATTGAGAATTCTCTGTTTAGCTCTTTTCCCCATTTTTTCATTGGATTACTTGGTTTGCTGCTTTTCAGCTTCTTTAGTTCTTTGTATATACTGGATATTAGTCCTGTGTCAGATAAAAGGTTAGTGAAGATTCTTTCCCTATCTGTAGGCAGTCGTTTTGTTTTGATGATGGTGTCCTTTGCTTTACAGAAGCTTTTCAGTTTCATGAGGTCTCATTTTTTGTTGTTGCTCTTAGAGCCTGTGCTGTTGGTGTTCTGTTCAGGAAGTTTTCTCCTGTACCAATGAGTTCTAGGGTATTCCCCACTTTTTCTTCTAACCGATTTAATGTGTCTGGTTTTATGTTGAGGTCTTTGATCCACTTGGACTTCAGTTTTGTGCAGGGTGATAAGTATGGGTGATAAGTATTTGCATTTTTCTACATGTAGACATCCAGTTAGACCAGCACCATAAGAAAATTAACGAAAGCCTCAGAAAAATAATTGTTTATATCCTTGTTGCAAAAGGGGAGGAGATTCATTAATATGTTATGTAATAACAAATTATTTTAATATTCAATAATCATTCATATTATCATACATTTGTATAGAATAGAACACTGTGGTATTATATTTAGTTGTATTTGGATAATATATTCATTTTCAGTAATCAATTAAAAGAAATACATATGTACCTGACATAACTGAAAACAAAATTTTGACACAAACCCTATCCTTAGATTAACCTATAAATATTTGTGCTGTTATTCTCTATTAAGAAATAAAAATCTGTAGTGTGTACAGAATTTTAAAAAATAATTTCTAAAACTTACACTTATTTTCAAAGTTATTTATTTTTTTATTTTGCAATTATATACATATAAAATGTTGTTATCTATGCCTGAAATGAAAACATGACTGGAACTAATTGTGTTCTTATAGAAATCTCTTTTTCTTTAATCAAGATAACTTAGTTATCTTGAAGAAAACGTGTTTTGAAATGTTATAATTTAAAAGTTTTTTAGTTCTTGTTTTTGTTTAGCTTTGTTTTGAGTCTTACTATGTGGATCAGGCTGAGCTTGAACTCACAAAGATCTGTCTGTCTCTGCCAACTAAGTTGTGGGACTAAGGCCATCTGCCATCACAGTTGGCTAAAAGTTCTACAGTACTGAAAATCCATAATTATTTAATTCTGATAACATCTCCGACATCTACTTACAACTTTCCACTCATTATCTCCTTATTTCCCACAGCAACACTAAAGTAGCTTCTATTAGCTATTTGGTTCATGAAGAAAGAGATACTTTAAACAATTATCTGGTATGGTTAATGATAATATTTATAAGTTTTGGAATACAACATTGAGAGTTTGAGTTCAGTTTCTTCTTACTAATCATGATGTAATGTTATTTATTTATTTTTATTTCCCTCAAAATATTCTTTCAAATGTACAGAGATTTCCTTTGATATTTAGGGAGAATTTCCTATTGTATCTTACGTATGTATAACTTTATTCATTGTTTTGTATTTTAGAATCAAGTTAGTTACTTTCAACAACAAGTGACAAAAAAATAAATATAAATAAAGCCTGTACCAAATTTCACAAATCTGGTTCGACAATTAGGTAAATTCAATAGTTCAGTGATGTACTCAGAATCTTGCATTCATTCAGCATTACTTCTTCCCTATTTTCATGTCAAGTTCAATTACACATTCAGATCCAAAAAAATGATCACGTATATAAATTCCATATGCAATAACCAGAAAATAGAAGTCTTTCAAAAGATCTCCTATAACCTCCCTCATAAATCTATAACTGCTGTGTGACATTGTAGCAGTAGTGATTTTAAATGTGTACTTACCCCAGAAAGGTAACTAATGAAAAGTGAAGTACAGATACCACCAAAGTCCAACTTGAGGAAACCACAAATGTTGTTCCAATTTCTTAGAGGAGTATCGTGAGGAGTTTCAGAAACATGCCCACCTATTGTGAGTGATAGCTCATGAAAGTTGGAACTCGAGCAAGATGCACCACATTCAGGCACCTCAATAGGTCTTTCAAGAGGGTTTAGTTGGTCTAAACCTCCTTAGGACAGCCCAGATGATCTCTTTTGTGCAGTTTGACTAATTTGTGAGTATCTCTTGCTATTTATTTGTGCTTAGGGATGGTCAGATCTAGGGAATCTGCTACCTTCTAAAGGTACTGAGTAGTTAAATTCTTGAGCTGGGAAGCTTCACTGCAGGATATAATGTTTTGTGTCCATTGAAATATCTGTATAATATTACCTCTCGTTTAGTGTATTGGATCTTAATGAGCTTCCTCCAAGAGCGAAGTTTTTACCTCAGAGAAAATTGTTATACACCAGTGACCAAGGTTTGTTATATGTTGATCCTAAAGAATCCTAACAAAGGAAATTATAAACAACATAATTAGAATACTATATGATTTTTTTGTACTGTAGATGAAAGAGATTACCTGTCCCAAATAACTTAAGCACTTTGAAACAAGTAATTTTGGGGAAAAATTTCAGAATACTTTACGATGGAGGAAAAGAAAAATGGATGATGACAAAGAAGAAGATCGCCTAATGGGTAGAGGCTAGCGTAAAAGCTCAACCAACAAAAGACAGAGCAATATGGCATCTCCAGAACCCAATTATCCAGGGGCAAGTAGCCCTGAACACCCCAGCATAATTGAAATCCAAGAAAATGACCTAACATCTATGCTCATGAAGAAGATAACAGAGGAAACAAATAAAATACATAAAGACCTAGAGGAAGATAAACTCAAAGAGATTATGGCCATCTATAAAAAAAATACAGGAAGTTACAGCCAAACAGTTTGTGGCCTTTAGAAAGGAAATGCTTAAATCACTGAATGAAATAAAAGGAACAGTGGATTGTTCAAACAAACAGCTGAAGGAAGTGATGGAAAGGCAGGAAAATACAGTCAGACAGGTGAAGGAAATCAACAAAACGGCTCAAGATCTGAAGATAGAATTGGAAAAATTAAAGAAAACACAAATGGAGGAAATTGTGGAGAGAAAGAACTTAGGGAAGAAAACAGGAACTACAGAGGTTAGCATAACTAATAGACTACAAGAGATGGAAGAAAGAATCTCAGGTGTGGAAGATACAATGGAAGAAATAGATGTATCTGTCAAAGAAAATGTTAAATCTAAAAAATTCCTGACACAGACCATCCAAGAAATTCAAGACAACATGAAAAGACAAAACTTAAGAATAATAGGAATAGAGGAAAAAGAAGATTCCCTGCTCCAAGGCCAAGAAAATATTTTCAACAAAATCATTGAAGAAAATTTCCTCAACCTAAAGGGGAGGCCAATAAGAATACAAGAGGCCTACAGAACACCCAATAAATTAGAGCAGAAAAGAAAATCCTCCTGCCACATAATAATCAAAACCATAAGTATACAGAACAAGGAAAAAATACTAAAAACTGCAAGGGGAAAAGGCCAAGTAACATATAATGACAAACTCATTAGAATCACACCTGACTTTTCAACAAAGACTATGAAAGCCAGAAGGGCCTGGATGGATATCATGCAGACCCGAAGAGAACACAGATGTCAGCCCAGGCTACTATACCCTACAAAACTCTCAGTCCTCATAGACCGAGAAAACAAGACATTCAATGACAAAAACAAATTTCAACAATACCTACACACAAATCCAGCATTACAGAAGACACTGGAAGGGAAAACACAATCCAAGAAAACTAGCTACTTTCAAGAAAACACAGGAAATAATTAACCTTACTACAGTAAAACAAAAAGCAACCAAGCACACAACCTTATGAACACAGCCAACATCAAAATCAAAGGATCTAACAGCCACTGGTCATTAATCTCTCTCAACATCAATGGACTCAACTCTCCAGTAAAAAGACACAGATTAACAGAATGGATATGTAAACAAAACCCAGCAATCTGTTGCATACAAGGAACACACCTAAGACACAAAGATAGCCATTACCTGAGGGTAAAAGGTTGGAAGACGACTTTCCAAGCAAATGGACCCAAGAAACAAGCAGGAGTAGCCATTCTAATATCTGATAAAATAGACTTTTAACCAAAATTAATAAAAAGATATGGGAAAGGTCACTTCATATTCATCAAGGGAAAATTCCACCAGGAAGACATCACAATCCTGAACATCTATGTCCCAAATACAAGGGCACCACATTTGTCAAAGAAACATTGATAAAACTTAAACCATATATAGATCCCCACACATTAATAGTGGGAGACTTCCACACCCCACTCTCAACAAAGAATAGTATCAACAAAACAGAAATTAAACAAAGAAACAATGTCTCTAACAGAAGTCATGAATCAAATGGACTTCACATTCATCTACAGAACCTTACACCCAAATACAACAGAATTTACCTTCTTCTCAGCACCTCATGGAACCTTCTCCAAAATAGACCATATAGTTGGTCACAAAGCGAGTCTCAACAGACACAAGAAGATTGAAATAATCCCTTGTATCCTGTCTGATCACCGTGGAATAAAGTTGGACCTCAACAACAACAGAAATACAAAAAGCCTACACACACATGGAACCTGAACAACTTGCTACTAAATGACAGCTGGGTCAAAGAAGAAATAAAGAAAGAAATTAAAGTATTCCTAGAACTCAATGAAAATGAAGACACAACATACCCAAACTTGTGGGACACAATGAAAGCAGTGCTAAGAGGAAAGTTCATAGCACTGAGTACCTTCAAGAAGAAATTCAAGCAGCTCATTCAAGCAACTTAATGGCTCACTTAAAAACCCTAGAAAAAGAAGAAGCATACACCCCAAAGAGGAGTAGATGGCTGGAAATAATCAAACTCAGGACTGAAATCAATCAATTAGAAACAAATAAAACAATTCAAAGAATCAATGAAACCAAGAGTTGGTTCTTTGAAAATTCAACAAGATCGACAAACCCTTAGCCAAACTAACTAAAAGGCAGAGAGACACCATCCAAATCAACAAAATCAGAACTGAAAAGGGGGACATAACTACAGACAATGAGGAAATCCAAACAATTATTAGGACTTACTTCAAAAGTCTATATGCCACAAAATTTGAAAATCTAAATGAAATGGAAAATTTTCTTGATCGATTCGATTTACCAAAGCTGAATCAGGACCAGGTAAATCAATTAAATAGTCCTATATCCCCCAAAGAATAGAAGCAGTCATCAAAAGTCTCCCATCCAAAAAAAGCCCAGGACCAGATGGTTTCAGCGCAGAATTCTACCAGACCTTCAAAGAAGAGCTAACTCCAGCTCTCTTCAAACTATTCCACAAAATGGAAACAGAAGGAATATTACCAAACTCATTCTTTGAAGCTACGGTCACCTTGATACCTAAACTGACTACCAAGGTCTAGCTATGAAAGCATTGAAATGAAACCATCAATATCCCCCGTTGACTCACCTAATTAACATGTCCAATTAAAAAACACCTTATCCTAACACATGGGTTTTCCTCTTTACCTTTAAACACCACCCTTTTTCTATGGGCCATGTCCTTTGTTCTACTCCAGAACAAATACCCCTTCTCCCTCTCCCTTGTTCTCTTCACCTTTCCCTCATCTTCATCTTCTGCCTTTGTCCCTTATCCATTTTCTCTGTTTCTCTGGGGTAAATAGAACTCTGTCCTGCTGAGAGTTTGATCTGGGGGTTCCGGAATCAATATCAAACCTCTTACAAAAAGAATATGGAGATGTTGTATAACTTTCCGAGTTGACAGAAAAAGTGAAGAACATCAACACTGAAATGGATGTTGTCTAAGTTAAGGTTTGTTTTGCTGCAATAAAATACCATGACCTTGTTGCTAAAGGCTTCATTTTCTTCAGAATCAGTGCTGGAGGACTCCTGATCTGGAAGTGACTTGAATGTCCCCTCCTTGATGACTGGCCTTTATGATACCAGAAGATTCCATGCAATCTTCCAGAGGAGGAGGGATAACCAATAGTCCTACCCAGGTATGTTGCCTATGTATACCATCAATGGCCAGCATGGCAAAATGACTCTATGTGTACAGTAGTGGCACAATTATTTTGGTAGTAACCAACAGCTCTCTTATTGGATTTAAGACTTCTTCAACAAGAGAAATACCATACCTGCTCCTAGAAACCTAACTAACTAACTAACCAGTGATAGTGAAATCATGATTATTCAAGGAGAATCTACAACCACTAACCTATTACACCAGCTTAATCCTCAACAACAATCTATAAACATTGCCTTGGTACACAATATACTCTTCCCACTTATCGAAGAAATGTGTCTTCACTATCGATGGGAACCACTAACAAAAATTGCAAGCTGTCAAGATGAAGAGTTGTGGACCTCAGGCTCAATGAATACATCTACAAAACACTCTTACATCTGACTCACGGAACATTGAGAAAGAGAGGCAGAAAGTTTGTAAAGTCTCGAAAGTCTCCAAAGTCTCAACAGTATGATTGATTAAGCATAAGCTGAAATAAGAAGATAACAACAAACATCCCAGAATGCCTCGGGGAGAGCTGTAAGGTCTCAACTGTTCGTAAAGTACTATAGGCAACTGATCAAACCTGGGAGCAGGGAGGCAGTCCTCCCAAAATAAGAGCATGGCAATTGACTTCCAGTGACAAATAGTCAGCTCTGAAAACATATTTATAAGTATTTTTGTATGGACACAATGTTATATTTAGTAATACATAGGTATATAAATACATATAGGTCTGCAATAACAATTGATTAAAAATAGAGGTCATGAATGTGAAGGAGATGTAGAAGGGGTATATGAGTGAGACTGGAGGGAGGAAAGATAGGAAAAATGTTGTCATTAAAATGCAAACTTGACATCTGTTGAGCAGGCCAGGGAAGCAGATCAGTTTCTTATTCTGTTATCATTAGAGAAATGTCTTCTTGTAGCAGGTGGAAAAATATATGCAAAGAAACACAGCTAGATAGTATTTGGAAAGATTATCCTTGGTACATACAGCTTCAAATAGTATTCCGTCAGTACTTTCTTCCCCTCAGAGCTCAGGTAATCTAGAGGAAGAGTTGACAGAAAGACAGTAAAAGCCAGAGGGTATGGAGGACACCAGAAGAGTAAGGCCCTCTGAATCAACTACCATGGTTCATATGAACTCACAGAGGCCAAAGCATCAGTCACAAAGCCTATATGAGTCTGTACAAGGTCCTTTGTGTATACATATTATAACTTTCAACTCAGTATTTTTTATGGGACTTCAGAGTGTATAAACAATGGATCTCTGAGTCTTGGCTGTTTTCCTTTTGTTGGGTTACTTTGTCTAGCCTTGACGTGGTCAGTTTTCTTTCATTATGTTGTATTTTGCCAATAAATACATTTTCATACTGAGCATGAGCACAGTGGAAAAAAAAAAACACAATCTCAAAACCAAACAAATAAAATATAAGCAAAACAAAGATGGAGAAGGAAGAGGAGGAGAAGGAAGAAGAGAAAAAAGAAAACACCAAAACCAAAAGCAACATTGGGAAACAAAAGTGTGTTTCAGTTACATCATGCAGGAAAGTCAGAGCAAGAACTCAAAAAGTGGGACCTGAAGGCAGAAATGAAAGCAGAAGTCATAGAGATTGCTGCCTTTTGGCTTATCCCCCAAGACTTGATCATACTGCTTTTTTATGTATCCCAGAACCTCCTACTGGAAGAGGTATCACCCACAACATGCTTGATCTTCCCACATCAATCACTAATTAATTAAATGTTTCACAATCTTGTCTACAAGGACAATGTATTGAGGACATTTTCCTGATTAATCTCTCTTCTCAGAGACTCTAGCTTGCCTCAACGTGACATAAAAACCAGGCAGTATCGTTGTGTTCATTAGTTAACAACTTCTTCAAGCTGAAAAGATGCAAGACGAAGAAAAGGTTAGATCTGTGCTGAAAAATTGTACCTAGAACCATAAAATGTGCAACCCTTGAAAAGAATGAGGTAGTGTGGACAAAGGCAACATGCTAAAAGTTATAAAGTATACGCCTCAGATCAACTTTTAAAAGAGGAGAAGGGAAAATCCATGTGCCAAAATACAGATCGGGTCTTAATAATTTCTGAATAGACGAAAAACTATGACAATTAGAGAATATTCTGAATCTAAACTGATTAAATCAAGAAATTATATTAAACAAACAATGATTTCTTTTAAAAAGCCATAAAAACAAAAATCCTCTCCCCCAGTTGTAGAGCTGTGGGACATGGGAGTAGATGATGGGTTGGACTAATTAGAATGCTTTAGAAACAGAAAAAACTAAATAATATAACTACTCCTCAGTTAGGCAGTATCTCTTGAGCTATTTATGATTCTGTAAGTAAGCTACATTCTTTTTCCCATGAGGAACACCCTCGCCCAACAAATCATTGTTTCACTGTTTAGAGTTGGGTGGAATCATTTCTTCTTTTTGTCACTAGCTTCCTATCTGAAATAACTAAGTTAATGTCTTCCCAGAAAAAGTATTACAATAGGAAAAACAGTAACTACATGAAATGCAACAAAATGTTTCACTGTTTAAACAACAAGAAAAAATAAATTACATGAAAGAGAAATTATTTTACCAAACTCCACACATTATGTTTGACTATTTATTCTTTTTCTTTCTTTCCATTTTCTTTTTTAAATATGAAGCTTAACCATCCTGAGGTAGGGAAAATGATCGAATTCAGTTTGCTCTGGCATTCTGACCCTGCTATGTTGTAAAAGGGAAGGAACCATGAAGCATGTATGTTTTTCATTTTCCTAAGTCAAGGTTAGCTAGAAGACTGAGAGTGAAACATGGGACCACAAGATGTTTCTGACCACTTAAATATAGGCTATAGACACTCCGTTACCATCCGTCTATTTACAGAATTCATTTTACCCAGTAGATCACGCCTCTCTACTTTAAAAAAAAAAAAAATCACTAGGAAGCCCATTACAAGCCACAGTACAAGGTTTTTAAAGAGTAAACCCAAGCATCAGAACGTAGGTTCAGGTATGTTGGGAATGTTAAGATTGTCAGACCAGGAGTTTTAAATAACTATGATTACTATGCTGAGCGCCTAAGGAGATAACATACATAGCTTGCAACAACTGGACAGTTGACAGCAGAGATATGAATACTGTAGAGCCGAAAATGCTGTACCAACCTACTACCCTGGGTGAAAGAATATGCTACAGATAATGGACTATTCTTCAGTGTTAAAAGGAAATGAGCTGTTGAAAGATGAGAACTCATGAAGGAAACTAAAGTGCATACTGCCAAGAGGAGGAAACCAGCTTGTGTGCTGAGTCTAACTACACATAATGAAAAAAGCAGAACTACAGAGCCAGTAAAAAAGACAAGCGGTTGTCAGGGGTTAGTGAGAAGTAGATATAAAGAGGGAGAATGTAGAAGGGTTTGAGAACAGTAGAAATACCATATAGTACAGAAATGGTGGATACATCTCATTTGTCAAAATTCCTAGATTACACAGAACCACATGCCTTTACTATGTACATAACATGTAATCTACATCTTTCAGATGATGGTATGTCAACAAAGCCTTTGAACCCAACATCAGTGTAAACTTATGTTGTAAGTTTTGACAGCTGGTGAGGTACACTTATGTAGGTACAGATGAATGCTATAACTAAGATTCAAATTAATTTTGCTTCAGAAAATAAACTCTCTACATACATTCAAAAAATTCATACTAGATAATTGAACAATGCCTTCTGGAGTCCATAACAGCGCAGCATGAACTTTCTTCTTGAGGTCTTTTGTTTGATAATGGGGAAAAAGCTTCAGTGACCAAGTTATTTTGTGCTATAATCAGATTTGCTAATTTTTACAAATTTCATAACTTTGGAAAATGTAATTTGTGTTGTCAAATTTGATATGTAACAAATGTACTGAAAAATTTTATTGCCCTTGCTTTAATTCAAATAGTTTCTATTTATTTTCACTTGCTTGAAATAATCAGATGGCAAATGAGACAGGCCTAATAACTGCGTACAAAAATAGGTAATTATGCAATTGCTAAATTTCCATGTAACTGCTAAGAGAATACATATGAAAATTCAGCGTATGCCTGATCCTGTCTCATGGAATCAGGTCTCTGATGTTTGGGTATAGGCACAAGTGTCCAGGATAATTTCTTGGATGTAGGCATAGACACCCTGTTCAGGTGTAACCCATAGGCACCTCAGTCTCCAAGTGGGTTCCCCCATGAGGGGAGCAGGGCTGTCTTTGATGTGAACTCAGTGGCCCCTCTTTGTTCACCTCCCCCTTGGGGGTTGCAGCCCTGCCAGGCCACAGAGGAAGACAATGCAGCCAGTCCTGATGAGACCTGATAGGCTAGGGTCAGACGGAAAAGAAGGACTTCCCCTATCAGTGTACTAGGGGAGAAGCATAGGGGAAGAAGAGGGAAGGAGGGAGGGACTGGTAGGAGATAAGGGAGGGGTCTACATCCAGGATACAAAGTGACTACATTATAATAAATAATAAAATTTTACTCCACAAGGAGAGCAACAGAACAAGATAATTTGAACACAGGGAACTTCCCAGAGACTCATACTCCAACCAAGGACTATTCATGGAGATAACCTAGAACTCCTGCACAGATGTAGCCCATGGCAGTTCAGTCTCCAAGTGGCTTACATAGTAATGGGAAGAGGGACTGCCTCTGACATAATCTGATTGGCCTGCTCTTTGATCACCTCCCCCTGAGGGGAGAGCAGCCTTACCAGGCCATGGTAGAGGACAATGCAGCCACTTTTGATGAGAACTGATAGACTAAGATCAGAAAGGAGAGGAGAACCTCCCCTATCAGTGGACTTGGGGAGTGGCATGCATGCAGAAAGGGGAGGGAGGGTGGATCAGGAGGGGAGGAAGGAGGGGTTTATGGGGGGATAAAAAATGAATAAAGTGTAATTAATAAAAAAAAGAAAGAGCACTTTAGAAGATTAACAGAACAATGAAAACTAAAAAAATGTCAACATCCTGTAATAGAAATAAGGCCAAGAGACAAGACTAGCAAGCAGGTAAATAAAAATCAAAGATTCAATTGTACTATAGGGGGGAAAAGCGTTTCCTATGTTAAAGCAAAAGCAGTTCACTAAGCATTATTTTTTAACATTGGTTTTTTATGTATTCTTACACTGTATGAAAACTAGACTGTAACAGTTCAACTTTGTGTAGGATTATTACCTGGGTTTCAGGAGTTTTGTCTTCATGAAGGAAAGGATCTAGTCAACAGGCACAGAAGATTACTCAGTAGAGCCTCGGCAGTCAATGCAGAGATAAAGTAGAGCTGGCCCTCCCAAAGGTGGAGTAGTAGCAAGGCAGACTGTGCACTGCAGAATTTCAAGTTATTTTCAACATATATATTTATGGATTAGGAGACATATTTACGGGGTGAATCTTTTCTTCTTCCTAAGTACAGTGTACTATCTCCCTTTTAGGATATTTCCTCCAGTGATTCTATAGAAAAGCCCAAATGTAGAAGTTCAAATGATGTTATAATGAATCCCCAGTCTCTTGAGGATCTATCCCCTTCATTAGTGCAAATGAGTGGCAAATGTGATGGCAACTTAGTTTTGACACAGCAGGAGCAACCTATTTCCCATCTCAAGGGCATTTAACCACTAAAGGGCATTGTGCCTTTAGGAGCTGCAATTACCAAGACAGAGCTGTAGGTCTCTTAGTTGTTTCCTATCTCACTGTCCTTTTTGGAGCCAGATGAAGATCCTTTGATGAATTTCAGAGTTATTATTTGAGACATTTTGCTATTTTTAGCATTACCATTTTCCAGGAAACACTGACACCAAGGTTTTATAGCACCTCAGACATAGGTTGTGTGAAGGACCCTTTCTACCCTGGCCACAAACAATGCCTATCTTCTGCCTACTAGAATATGATGGTTCTTTAGTAAGAGAAAATGAGAAAATAGGATTCTGGTATAAGGTTTTGTTGTTGTTGTTGCTTGGTTTTTTTTTTTTGTTTGTTTGTTTGTTTGTTTTGTTTTGTTTTTTTTTTTTTGGTCTGATTGTTTCAAAGTGAATTTGGACTTTACTGATTTATTATTTTTTTTAAGAAAGTAAAGATTTGTATTAGCTCACAGTTTAAGGACACAGTTATCAGGATGAGAAAGGCAAGGAAGCAGGAGGGGAAAGAAACCAGTTATACTGTGTCCACAGTCAGGATGCATGGTGGGGGTACCAGTCAAAATTGTAGTTTATTGAGCAAAGAATTTAACATAGATTTAAGAAAAGTCATAAACAGGTAGAGAAAGGCATAAAAAAAGCAGCATACAGCCAAGCCATGATTTGAGAGTTGTAAATAAATGTCTTAGCAATATCTGTATGTGTGATTTTTACGATTTTGACATTATATTGTTCAAAGGATTTACAAAGGCCACCTTTTCTTGTCTATGATGTCAGTGCTTGGTGTCTGGGGTGCACTGGATATGAATCCATGATGAAAATTTAAACTGTAGATGGAAAAGATACAAGACATCCTTACTATAGCAGATCACAGAAATTAGGTGTTTGACTATATTCCAAATTTCCATCACATTTGTAAGGATGCACAGAAGTTGCAGATTTACACCAATACAGACAGTAACATTAAATTCAGTAGTTACATGTGCTCTGACTTTTTTTTTTTTTTTTTTTAGGGGTTTTAAGGGTGAATGTGTTTGCTTTGCTGGGGCCAGAGATGCTATAGATACTTGATTTACATGTAGTGGTACAGTACAGCATTTACATTCAGTAGCATGGTTCTATCACAAGGAGAACACAGTACTTAATTATCCTACGGGTGGGGGAAAATCTCCCGGTACAATTGAAGGTCATTTGCCAAAAGCTAACATCTCCTTAGCATAGGGTGGAGTATTTCCAGGAATCCCCAGGTGCATGCTGAGCAGGTTTCTTATCAGGAAAGGGTCTGGCCTGCAATTTTCTCTGAGTGCAATGTGATGCTCCTTAAAGGATCTGGGATTCACCAAATCAGGTGAAGAGAGAACCATTCTGAGAAAGGGAGTCTACCAGCATAGATTAAACTATATGGAAATGTCAAACTTTGACCTTACCATCAGAGTCCCACAAGACCCCTTGCTCTTCTCACTTGAGACCCCATGATATCTGCAAGATGCATAATCTCTATTTCTCTCCTCTCCCAGACTTTCATGGACAAGGCCAGAGAGGTGTTTTGATTCAAATGAGACTGGAGGTGAAGACATTTATGAATGGGTGCTGAGAACTGATCTTGGGTCCCCTGTGAGAGCAGTCAAGTGTCCTTAACCACTGAGCTACCTCTCTTGATCCATTTCTTGGTATTTTTATGTGTATCCCTCAAATGAACTCCTTATAATTTGACTATAATTAAAAGCTTGCTACCAAATACCAATTATGGTCTAAGTGGAAAGCCCTAGATAAATGTTAGAAACACCAAGGTGAATAAGACATTGTTCTTATCCTTGATGAAGCCTAGTAAGCAAACAGCATCATGAAAGCTTCAAGAATTCTTCTGCACACAGGGAGACTGCTTCCTAGAGGAAGAATCATTGAAGAGAATGTCTGACAGATGTGAAGAGAGACTGGGCCAGGTTATAGTACAATTGTGAGAGTATTAAGTAAAAGTGAATCTGGGAGGTGGGGGGGGTTGTGAAAATATCATGTTTAGGTTATGAGTTCTTTCACATGTACTTTTCTGCTACTTATATGCAGTATATGAGATCATCAAAAGGACACTAATGTATAGTTTGTACTGGATATTGTCAGCCCACTATAGAAATATATTACCAAGAGACATGCATCCCACCTCCCTCTCTTTTCATCTGACATGGGCTGAAGAAATGGCTCAGAGGTTAAGAGCACTGGCTGTTCTTCCAAAGGTCCTGAGTTCAATTCCCAGCAACCACATGGTGGCTCACAACCATCTATAATGAGATCTGGTGCTCTGACTTTAAGCACGATTCAACACAATTTTAACATCCTTATTTTAAATATACCTAAATTGATTGTGGCTGAAATTTCACTTTCAAAAACTCCTTTACTAGGTACAGGGACCAATATGGACCCTGCCTCTTCAGGGGAGGAAACTCTCAACCTCCTGGGTCACTAGAAGGTTCAAGCATGCAGACTAGAGAGAGAATCACCATAGATGTATATCTGGAAGAGAAACAGGGCTTATTTGGAATATCAAATAACATAGACAATTAGCAGATAGATTGCTAAGCCTGATTATAAGATTATCAAAAAGAGTTTGAGGTCCATTTTCTTTTAAATTATAAGGTGCCTAATGATTATAATGCTAGTAAACCATTAGAAGTTATGGCAAATTCTGACAGGCGTTTAATGAGTGTGTAAATCTTGAAAGAATACTAAGAGTATATTCCTCAGGTATCTATAGAGTATTTTGTCTTAATGGTAGCACACTGGTGCGAGATCATCATATATACTGTCTTGAAGGTTGTCTGTTTTTATCTTAACATTTGGGTTTAAGCATAAAACCCCTGCAATGTTTATGCAAACAAACCAAAACAGAGGGTTAATATGAAGAGCATGACATAACATAGAACAACTATTCCAAGAAATAATCTAATGGGGGCTGGGGGGGGAAACAGATTAAAATAGTGGAGTTGTAAATGTTAAGTAACTACAATTATCTTAACAATATCTCAAAGAAAAACTTCCCATTAAATAACTTATATAACAAGGTTATTGCTAGTCACAGATTCACAAGAACTTGACTTTGTATTTGAGATGTGGGCTTCTTTTCTTAACCGAAGAGAACTTTTGTGACATTTAACAGATTTAAATGTCTGAGAAAGCTTGGTTTTAAGATGCCCTTGAGCTGCAGTGTGTTAGAATATCCCAAATGAGCCATTCTCCCAAAGAATGATTCTGAGGCAGCAAGATTTGAAGACAGCTTTATGATGAAAGTTTCCACAGCTGGGGATGTATTCACACCAAGATTCTCAAGTTCACATAAGGAAGGAATTTCAGTATGGGATGAAGTGAAGCTGGGCTTCATTAAGAAACACTGAAGCCAAGCAAAGTAGTGTACAGCTTTAAATGCAGGTAGATCTTGATGAGACCTAGGCCAGCCTGGTGGATATAACACATTTCAGGCCCACTAGAGTTGCATAATGAGAGCCTATCTCAAAAGTAAGATGGAGAGAGTGAGAGAAGAGAGAGACTAGAGAAAGTATAGTACACTTTCGAGGAGTGAATATGAGTATATCCTTCTGAATGTGTGAAAAGATGTTTTAAAATAAATCCAAAATCATCTGTTAATTAACTGTAAAGGCATCATTGTTGTATTTTTTTTTTTTTTTCTCAAATCACCTTCTTGGTTTGGGGCTTGCTACTCTTTGTAGCTAACATAACAAAGCTACCCATTTTCCATAAATATGCTTAGAATCCACTGGTTGGATATTCACACAATTTATTAAAATAAGAAGAGGCAAATATTTTCAATTTTTGGCTAAAAGAGGAAGCCTCAAATTTCCTAAGACAAATTGATAATTAAATAATGTTACACTGTCTGTTCCAAAATTCCACATAGGTTTAAAATAATGCCACGAAACATTTTTAAAATTAAAAATACTTGTTTTATTAACTTTGAATTTATGAGAATAACAAAAGTTCATAAAAATTTACAAAGGTTCTAAAGGTAATTGGAGGAAATAATAAAAAAATACAGAGAACTTTTGTATATGATTCAAAGATTAAAAGTAAAAAAGATATGACAATTAAAAACAATAATATAGTCATCTTTTTCTTAGGTGTTATCAGCTAGGAAGTCACAATAATACAATATGTATTAGTAAACAAAACAAAACAGAAAAAAGTAACAAAGCCTCTAAATTCCATACAACCACTCATCACTATACAGAATTATGAGAAGTACAATTTATGTACATGTATAATTGTATTAGAAAACACCTGACCAATAGAGGTTTGACTCACTACTATTTTAAACTGTAACAGTTATATGGTAAGCTTTGTGGTAGAACACTTAATTAAAATTACGAGGCTCTGAGTTCAATGCTCATCAGCACAAAATCACAACAAAACAGTGTTTTAAACAGAATTATGCTACTAAAAGTAATACATAGAAATAATTCTTTATTTTTTAAGGGTCAAATGTTAACTCTATCAATCTGTTGTCTTCATCTTTTATTATTTCTGCTTATTGTTTAGACAGGGTGTCACTGAATAGCCCAGGATGGCCTACTGGAATTGCCCAATATCATATCCAGCTGCTCCTGTCTTTCAAATACCTGAATGCCCTCAGTGTGTCTGATTTTAAAATCTTCCATAGCCTGCTGTGTATGGAGTTATTGTCGAAATAAGAGTCTAGAATAGAGAGGGATAAGGCCAGAGGACAGCACTGGAGGGTGCTGGCCGTTCACACACTCCAGTTGGACCAGGCCAGGCTGGCTGGCTGGGCTCAGAGGCTGACCTGCACCTTGTAGGTCATTACTTTACTGTGTTCTATTTTGTTCCACATTTGCCTGTTCCACTATTTTGTAATTAGGACAAGGTAAGAGATTCTATTAGCCTAAGAATGCTTAGCCACTCCTCAAACTGTCTTACACAAATATTTTTATCCTTTTGAATATATTCCTAATTGCCAGCAACAATTATTTTAAAGACATATAGCAAGTCAGCTGAGAAGGCAGGTGGATCACAGGGCTGAAGATGCTACCACCTGATATGCCAACCAAAGACCGTGCTGGAGATAACCTAGAACCCCTGCACAGATGTAGCTCATGGCAGCTCCGTCTCCAAGTGGGTTCCCTAGTAAGAGGAACAGGGGCTGTCTCTGACATGAACTCAAGTGGCTGGCTCTTTGATCACCTCCCTCTGAGATGGGAGCAGCCTTACCAGGCCACAGTGGAGGACGGTGCATCCAGTCCTGATGAGACCTGATAAACTAAGATCAGATGGAAGAGGAGGAGGACCTCCCCTATCAGTGGACTTGGAGAGGAGCATGGGAGGAGATGAGGGAGAGAGGGTGAGATTGGGAGGGGATGAAGGAGTTGGCCCCTGCTGGAATACAAAGTGAATAAACTCTAATTAATATAAAAAATAAAAATTAAAAAAAGGATGCTACCAACCTTGGGGGTGGTAGTGGGGAGTGAGGTGCTCAGTGGTGTGCAGGGCCAGCTAGCAAGTCTTCTTCAAGAAAGCCTTGAAGCACCTGAGGCATTGCTGGTGTAGCAACTCAAAATCAGAGTCATTGTCCTAAAGGGGATCTTCAATAATGAGGTATTTCTCAGTTTCTGGGTGCCTAGGTCTACATCGAAATGTTACAGAGGTTGGGCCCACGTCAGTGCTGCTTGTGTGTCTCGGTAACTTTTGCCATTCACCCATTGCAGAAGCAGTTTTCAGAAAATTGGTGACTGATGAACACAGAGAACTGGAGGACAGACAGTGCCACTACATCCACTTAGGAAGTAGAGAACCCCCCTACTATCGAGGGCAGAGGTTCATGAGGAAACATGGCATCCTCATGAATCAGGTTGCACAGCAGATTACAAGAGAAGACTTTGCCACATTCGATTATATACTATGTATGGATGAAAGCAACCTGGGAGATATGAGTAGAAAAAGTAATCAAGTTAAAAACTACAAAGCTAAAACTCAGCTACTTGGGAGCTATGATCTACAGAAATACTTTAAATTCTACATTTTGATGTTTTGTTTTGTTTTTTTCTAGACTGGTAGGCTGAAGGGCATATTCTTTTTTCATTTTTATTAATTACACTTTATTCATTTTTTATCCCCCCATAAGCCCCTCCCAATCCTCCCATCCTCCCTCCCCTTTCTGCATTCATGCCCCTCCCCAAGTCCACTGATAGGGGAGATTCTCCTCTCCTTTCTGATCTTAGTCTATCAGTTCTCATCAAAACTGACTGCATTGTTCTCTTCTGTGGCCTGGTAAGGCTGCTCCCCCCTCAGGGGGAGGTGATCAAAGAGCAGGCCAATCAGATTTTGTCATAGGCAGTCCCTCTTCTCATTACTAGGTAACCCACTTGGACACTGAACTGCCATGAGCTACATCTGTGAAGGGATTCTAGGTTATCTCCATGAATAGTCCTTGGTTGGAGTATGAGTCTCTGGGAAGTTCCCTGTGTTCAAATTTTCTTGTTCTGTTGCTCTCCTTGAGGAGTTCTTATGATATGGTCCATGCAGTGAGATAGCTCTCTGTGAGCCAGCAGAGATGACCAAAACTGACGCTGTGTGCTCTAACTGCATTGCTAAACAATGATATTCAGTAAGTTAAGGGCTAATGACATTTCTATGACTTCATTTGAAATATTCCCTGTAGACATACTTGTCATCAGCTGGTAACCCTGGGAAGGTTGGGGAGCCTTACGAAAGCAGGGTCTCTCTGTAAAAAGCTACACTATTGAGGGGTGGGGATGGCTTTTGTCATTTATAACATAACTCCACTAACTGTTCTTTCTCTGATTTCCTAGCTGCTGGTAAAATGTGACAGGTTGGCCTCGTGGTCCCACTACCATACCTTCCCTGCCATAAGGGGTTCTATCCCAGTGGAACTGCACACCACAATAATCCATTCTCCCTTAAGTTGCTTTGCTCAAATTATTTAATTACAGCAACAGAAAATAAATTAAGATAAACATCAAATGAAGTTTTGTTTCCCTGTGTGTGCTATATAGTTTTACACAGCAATTAATGAATTAATCAAGATACTCTACATCTCGAGGGTTATATTGGATAACAGTCTAAGAGATTACAGAAGATGATCTGTTGGCCAAGCAGCTTTCTATGGAAAGGGAGTGCACCCTTTAATAAAGAGGAGTCCTGCATCATTTTGCATATTGTGTTAGTTCCCTTTTGTTTGCTTTGATAAAATGCCAGGACCAAAATAACATGCAGTAGGAAGGATTTATTTGGGCTAACCATTCCAGATGGCTAAGAGTCCATCAAAATGATATAAAGAAAACATGGTGGCAGGCAAGCGTGGGCAGGAGGAACAGCAGAAAGCTCGTATCTATTATTTTAATTGTTTTTAATTTTTAAGTTTTTAAAAATTTATTTTACATCCCAAGAGTAGCCCCTCTCGCCTCTCCTCCCAGTTTCCACTCTTCCCCCAGTCCCTTTCTCTTCTCCTCTCCCTTCAGAAAAAGAGAGCCTCCTCCCCACTTATCAGCCTTCTCCAGCACATCAAGTCACATCAGGACTGAGCATATCTTCATTCCCTGAGGTCAGGAAGGCAGCTCTGACAGGAGTAAGTGATCCAAAAGAAGACAATAGAGACCATGTTAGAAACAGCATCCCACTTCACTTGCCAGGCACCCCATTTGAAGATCCAGCAGCCCATCGGCTACATGTCCGCAGGGGTCCTAGGTCCAGCTCATGCATGCTCCTCAATTAAAGTCTCAGTCTCTGAAAGCCCTCAAAGGACTAAGTTAGTTGTCTTTGAAGGTCTTCTTATGAGGTTCCTGTCCCCTCCAAACTCTTCCATCTTTCCCCCAACACTTTCATAGGACCCCTGGAGCTCTGCCCCATGTTTGCAAAACAATTCTCAGCATCTGTCCTGATGGCTTTGAAATGTCAAACCTTGGCTCTTTCTAAGCTTATCTTTGATAAAGGAGAATTATATCTCACATTCAGAAAAAAGAACCTAATGTATCCTTGAAGAAGCCCAGACACTAGATTTACTAAAGGCTTAAAACCCTGTAAATATGTTGAAAGAGCTAAAGGAAAGCAGGTCTAAGTACTAATGACAATTGTAAGAGTAATGACTCACAAAATAGAAAAGAACAATAGAGATGTGATAGGAAGACTTAAAGAGATCCTGATGTTGAAAAGCATGACTACTGAAATACAAATTCACTAGTGCAGCTAAAAAAAAAAAGAAAGAAATACTCATACTCATACTAGGAGGTAAAAGAATCAGTGAACCTGAAAATAAATCGAGATCATCTAGTCTGAAGAGAAAACGTTTTTTGAAAGAATAAGGAAAATGTTCTTTTTTTTCTGCATATGAACTTTATAATAAGCTAATACAGTAAGAATAGTTATTAAACAATCAGGAAAACCATATGTAAAAGTTACATTCAAAACTTTTAGCTCGTCTGTGTTTGGCAATCTTGAAGAAAATGCTAACTAGCCTATCTAGGTGAGTCTAAAGATTTGTACCTAAATCATTCTCTATCATATCTATATGGGAAAGAGCCACATTGAATCAGCATATTACCATATCAAAACCATTATGTCCAAGCATCTCAGGAATCTGCAAGCAGTATGAAGGCCAAAACATTAAAAACTTTTCATGTGCCAATAACTTAACCAAGTAAGAACAATTTATGTTTCTGGGAAATTGAACTGAGTCATACTCAAAGTAATTCAATATAACCTTTAGAGATGGCAACATAATTTTGGCCAACCTTAAACAGTGATCTTATGTTAAAAAGGTGTTTTTCTGTTATAGCTATTCTCAAGTAAAATAAGTATCACTAAAACAGACTAAAATAACTGGAAGTGAATAAAAACAAAAATAATATTGATCTGGAAAGCTGAGGAAAAAGCTTTATGAATGTAAGATACTCAAAGACTAAAGAACATTGCAATTTATTTGACCTACTTTCTGCTACAAAGTATGGTGCTATTTTTATGTGTCTTTAATAGTTTTATGATGATTTAAATTGGATGAAATAATTAACTATGCATTCATTGGCAAGAATCTTGTCTATGTATGGTTATGTGACAGTTCTGATTTGTTTGAACTGTATAGTTTGTCTAACTTTTACATAAAAAAATCTAGAAAAATAAGAAAGCAGTTTTGTGACAATCCCTTTCTAATTCAGAAACGCAAAACTGAATTTAAAAGATCACCTATTTAAAAATTATTTTTAAAATGTTACAATTCTTACACTTTATAAAATTTATATTAGGTGCAATAAAACGACTGTCAAGTCATTTAGCTCTATCAGGGGAATTTATCCCCAAAACAGCTTGTTAAATTGAATACAGTTTATTGACCATGGAAAGTGCTAAATTTTTTCAGTCCATGACATTTATGTGTACTTTCTCCTTCCTAAATAAGTGTGTTAAACATAACCCAAAGTAAAATGCCAAATATAAAAATTTCTGTTTCTCTACAGCTCTCCTGGGTGATATGATACCTCTTCATTTCACTGACTCCTGCACTGGAGATCAAAAATGTACATTGTGAAGGCATCAATGAAAAGTCTGATGGTCTTAGTTTAGACTACTGAAACAGAAAAAGAAAAAGAAAAAAAAAAACAAACACTTGCTAGTGTAGCTTGGTGTATTTTCCAATAAAACATACTAATTTTGAATTTAGAAGAATAACATTCAGATAAAAAATATTTAAAAAATATGGCTAATACCAGATAGGAAAATGACAGTCTAAAGGTCGATATTTCATGATATTCTTTGGTAGCTCATGTCTGTGGCTATGGTAACTGGCTCCAAGGGCACTGTATGCCTACTCACAGTTAGAATGAATACTTGAGAAAGAGAATCTTAAAAAATGTGCAAAAAAAGAAAATGGACTGGAAATTAACTGGCGTAACAGTTAAGAGTACTGACTGCTCTTCTAGAGGACCACGGTTCAATTCCTAATATCACATGGGTACCAAATCTTACTTAAAAGAAGGAAAATCCCAACCATTTTATTTTACCAATAAAGACTCAGGAGCCAGATGCTGGGGTGAAAACTTGCTTGCTCAGAGAGGCAAAGAAAATAATCAGCTAACCTTCCTTCTCAGCTCAGGTCTGGATAGAAAAAAAACGAAAAAACAAAAAACTCACTAGCTCAGCCACAGCCCAGGAGCAAAAGGAAAAACAAAACAAAACAAAACAAAACAAAACAAAACAAAACAAAACCCCAAGGTCAAAGGCTTGCTTGCTCAAAGCCCCAAAAACCAGGGAGCTGAGGAGCTGAAGGCACTGCCTGAGCTAATAGCCCTTTTTTCTTCTCCACCCTGTCTTAAATAACCCTCAACTCAAAGTCTCTCATTTTTTTTTCATATTTTTTATTAGTTACAGTTTGTTCACTTTGTATCCCCGCTGTAGCGTCCTTCCCCATCCCCTCCCAATCCTACCCTCCCTCCCTCTTCCTCTTCTATGCCCCTCCTCAAGTCAAATGGTAGGGGAAGCCCTCCTCCCCTTCCATCTGACCATTGCCTATCAGGTCTCATCAGGACTGGCTTCTTTTGTCTTCCTCTGTGGATTGGTAAGCCTGCTCCCCCCTCAGGTGGAGGTAATCAAAGAGCCAGCCCATGAGTTCCTGCCAGAGATGGTCCCCGGTCCTATTATTGGGGAACCCTCTTGGACACTGAGTTGTCTTGGGCTGCTTCTGTGCAGGGGTTCTAAATTATCTCCATTCATGGTCCTTGGTTGGAGTATCAGTCTCAGAAAAGACTCCTGTGCCCACATTTTTTGGTTCTGTGGCTCCCCTTGTTGAGCTCCTGTTCCCTCCAGGTCTTTCTATCTCCCCCTTCTTTCATAAGATTTCCTGGACTTTGCTGAAAGTTTGGATATGCATCTCAGAATGTATTTCGATACCCTGCTTGGTGGAGTCTTTAATCCCTGTCAACTCTGCTTCTTGGTCTAGGGTTAACTTTATTAAATCCTGTATACAGAAAGCTCTTGGATTAAAGGTGTGTTCTAGGTCTGGATGAACCACTCCATAATAACCAGTTTACAATAAACAGAAAGTTCTTGGATTAAAGGTGTGAGATAGGGCTCAACTACACCAAAGAAACACGGTTTTCCATGTTTCAAAATTTTGGGGTTCACAATGGGATGAAATATTCCACAACATTTCCACCTTTTGTCTAAATAAAAGACTTTGTCTATAACATCAATAAATTGTATACTATCAGGTACAAATTACACTCACAATGTCTAGTCCTTATGTAATGAGCAACCTTGAAGAAAATATTTTACTATCTATCCTAGATCAGTGAGTCAAAAGTTCTGTACCTAAACCACTTTGTATCAAAACTTGGCAATACCAATCAAAAATCATCCTTTTAGACCTAAAACATCTTCTTAAATCCTAAAGAACTTTATTGTAATTGTAAGATTATAACTATCTAGACTTCAAGACCATCAGAGACTGAGAATGGTTAATATTATCTGAATAAATAGGAAGTGCAGAGCAAGCAGCTTCCAAAACTAAGGAAATGACAGAGACTGCTGGTTGCCTGGACTACTAGTAACCTAAGAGATCTCTATAATGTTGGAGCATCATCTTCAGCCTTCTGGCCCAGAATATCTGACAGACTTTTCTGTGAAGCGTGTATTGTGAAGGACTTGCCTACCTTGTCTTTGTAAAGGTCTGCAGTCAACTTTCCTGCATCCCGTTAGCCTAGTAGAAGTAGAAGCAAGAGCATTTTCTTGCCCAGTGGCTAGCTTGCCACATATGAAACCGTCTTCTGAAGGAGATCTTTTTGATGTTCATCATTTTATTTGAAGATGAAAAGGGGTGCTGCAAGATGCTGTTTCTTTGTCAAAAACTTCTCA
The DNA here is from genome assembly GCF_907164565.1 of Psammomys obesus. Taxonomy (NCBI): domain Eukaryota; kingdom Metazoa; phylum Chordata; class Mammalia; order Rodentia; family Muridae; genus Psammomys; species Psammomys obesus. The sequence goes on from NW_026591086.1 coordinate 35,153,309, forward strand.
AATTAATTAAATATCTTTAAATGCCATATTCTATACATCTCTGAGGTTTTTGAAGACCATCTATCTCTAGTATATCTTGGTTCTAGCTATATGCTGACTTAGAAAACATCTGTGTTTAGATAAACTAGTCCCTAACAAAATCACAAATTTAATCCACTATTAGTTTGTATTTCTTAATTATCATAAACTGTTTATGAGAATAGATTTCAAAGGACTAGAACTTCAAAATGCATTATTAGGAAATACATATGTTAATACTTTTAAAAAAGTTGATACATAGTATGCTATAACCAAAATTTAACCTTAATTTTTTAACCTTTTTTATTTTTGTTCATTATTTTTTATTTTTATTAATTACAATTTATTTACTTTGTAGCTCCCTGCTATCTCCCTCCCTCCTCCTTTCCTAATCCTATCCTCCCTCCCCTTTCTCTAACCATGTCCCTCTCCAAGTCCACTGTTAGGGGAGGTCTTCCTCCCCTTCCTTCTGATCCTAGTCTATCAGGTCTCATCAGGAGTGGCTGCATTATCTAACTCTGTGGCCTAGTAAGGCTGCTCCCCCTTCAGGGGGCAGTGATCAAAGATCAGGCCAATCAGTTCCTGTCAGAGACAGTCCCTGTCCCCATTACTATGGAACCCACTTGGACACTGAACTGCCATGCAGGGGTTCCAGGCCATCTGTATGCATGGTCCTTGGCTGGAGTATCAGTCTCAGAAAAGACTCCTGGGCCCAGATATTTTGGTTCTGTTGCTCTCCTTGTGGAGCTCCTGTAAACACTTCACCCTCATAAAGACTTGACACAATTTCTCACCTTAATTGTTCAGATTGTCTTCCTTTCAAAGAGGAGAATTTTGAATGCTACTGGAATTTTTTAAATTTTAATTTTTTCACAAGTTTTTCATTATATATCCCTATTGAAGCTGCCTCCCTCAACTCTTCTTAGCCCTACCCTTCCTCCCTCTTCCCCCTATCCCCTTCTCTAGTCCACTGAAAGAGGGAATTTTCCTTCTTTGCCATATAGCTTATCAAGTCCCATCAGGACGGCCTGGATCACCTTTCTCTGTGTCCTGGCAAGACCATATCACCAGTGGCAAGTGTTTAAAGCGCAAGCAATAGAGTTCATGACAGAGCCAGCCCCTGCTCCCCTTCCTCAGGAACACACATGGGGACTGAACTGCCAATTGACCAATCTGATCACGGGGTTTAGGTTCTCTTTGTGCATGGTTGCTGATTGATACATGAGTTCTGAAGGAACTCCTGGGCTCAGATTTTTATTTTTGTTTTAGCTTTTTGGTCTCCTTGTGGGGCTCCTGTTCCCTCCATGTCCTTCTATCATTACCCCCTTCTTCCTGCACTCTTCCTAAATGGCAACTAAGTTAGACACCAGAAGCGGTGGAAGAGAGGAAACAGGATGGGAGCCTACTATAGAGGGTCCTCTGAAAGGCTCCACTCAACAAGGGATCAAAGCAGATGCTCACAAAGCAGAGACTCACAGCCAAATTTTGGGCAAAGCACAGGGAGTCTTATAGAAAACTTTAAAAAAATCTATTAAAATTCTGTTGTATTTCTACTTTATGAAAAGTTGTTTGATAATTTGGTTGGTTGCATAGTTGCTTTTCAGGTCATCTCAATGTATCACTTTCTTTTTTTAAAATTAAATTTAATTTTATTAATTACACTTTATTCACTTTGTATCCCCCCCATAAGCCCTTTCCTCCTCCCCTCCCAGTCCCACCCTCCCTCCCCCTTCTTCACGCATACCCCTCCCCAAGTCCACTGATAAGGTCCTCCTCCCCTTCCTTCTGATCTTAGTCTATCTGATCATATCAGGAATGTCTGCATTGTCATCTTCTGTGGCCTCATAAGGCTGCTCCATTCTCAGGGATCAAAGACCAGGCCGAAATATATGTCAAATTTTCTTTTTTGAAAGGCAGATATCTACTGCTTCATTTTGTTGGAGAAAAAATACTTCATTATGACACACAAACTAGTTTTATAATCTAAGTCAAGTGATGTAACGTCAACAACAGTGATCAATATTAGTGATCATGGGATCATTTATGTAATGAGAAGAAGTTGTAACTTACATTTGTGGTGTTCCTTACAGCAGCATATGACCAAAATGAAATCATCAGAAATTGAATTGAGAAATGTCCTGAAAACTTCTTTATTATTATTCTTCAATACGTCAAATAGAGCCTAAGATATTATCACAACCCAAAGGCAACTAAGAAGACAACATGGAAAACCTACCCAACAAGAAGAAAGTGCTGGAATAAAGTGAAAAAAAAAAAAGTCTAAATAAAGAGTTACTAACAAAAGGATCTTCACCAACCCTATATCTCACAGAGGGCTGATATCCAGGATATATAAAGAACTAAAGAAGTTAAAAAGCAATAAATCAAGCAATCTGATTAAAAAAATGGGGTACAGAGCTAAACAGAGAATTCTCAGGAGAAGAAGACAGAATGGCAGAGAACACTTAAAGAAATGCTCAACATCTTTAGCCATCAGAGAGATGCAAATCAAAATGACCCTGAGATTTCACCTTACATCCATCAAAATGGCTAAGATAAAAAACTCAAGTGACAACACATGCTGGAGAGGTTGTGGAGAAAGCGGAACCCTCCTCCACTGTTGGTGGAAATGTAAACTTGTACAACCACTTTGGAAATCAATCTGGTGCTTTTTCAGACAATTAGGAATAGTGATTCCTCAAGATCCAGCTATACCACTCCTAGGCACATATCCAAAAGAGGCTCAAGTACACAATAAGGACATTTGCTCAACCATGTTTGTAGCAGCTTTATTTGTAATAGCCAGAACCTGGAAACAACCCAGATGTCCCTCAGTTGAGGAATAGATACAGAAATTGTGGTACTTTTACACAATGGAATACTACTCAGCAATTAAAAATGAGGAAATCATGAAATTTGCAGGTAAATGGTGGGACCTAGAAATGATCATCTTGAGTGAGGTATCCCAGTAGCAGAAAGACACACATGGTATATACTCAATTGTATAGACCTATAAGATAGGATAAACATACTGAAATCTACACAGCTAAAGAAGATGAACAAGAAAGAGGACCTGAGGTAAGATGATCAGTCCTCACTTAGAAAGACAAATGGTATGGACATTGGATGTAGGAGAAAACAAGTAACAGGAAAGGAGCCTACCATAGAGGGCCTCTGAAAGACTCTACCTAGCAGTGTATCAAAGCAGATATTAAGACTCATAACCAAACCTTTGGCAGAGTGCAGAAAATCATAAGAAAGAAGGGGGAGTTAAGATGACCTGGAGAGGACAGGAGCTCCACAAGGACCAAATATATCTGGGCACAGGGGTCTTTTATGAGACTGTTTCTCCAACTAAGGATCATGTATGGATATAACCTAGAACTTCTGCTCAGATGTAGTCCATGGTAGCTCAGTATCCAAGTAGGTACCCTAATAATGGGAGCAGGGACTGTTTCTGACATGAACTCAAAGGCAGGCTCTTTGACACACACACACACACACACACACACACACACACACACACACCAAGGAAGGAGTAGCCCTGATAGGCCACTTAGGAGGACTTTGCAGCCAGTCCTGAAGATATCTGATAAACCAGGATCAGATGAAAGGGGAAGAGGTCCTCCCCTAGCAGTGAACTTGGAAAGGGGCAGGGAGGAGATGAGGGAGGGAGGAGGATACAGCTAGGATACAAAGTTAACAAACTGCAACTAATATTAAAAAAAGAGAGAGTTACTAACAAAGCATGGATTATTGTTTGTAAAAATATGTTACACTTATCTAAGAAGTTATAGTACAGGAAATAGTGTAAATTGTGTAGGCATTCTGTACTACTATGCTTGAAATTTCTATGTAAATCTAAAACTAAAACAATACATTTAAGAAATCATGTTTAACAAAAAATTACTATTTGTAACTCTTTGTTAATCATTAAATACCATATCAATCAAATTTGTTTCCATGTCCAGCTACACAGTTAAGAGAGCTGATTAAAGTAACATGATAAGTGGGAATCAATGGCCGACCAGATTGTGTCCAGTTATTCAAGTTAAACTTTATACATACCATTAAGTCCACAATAAGTCAAATTCACAAGAAGAAAAGAAGGCAGAGGCAGCTTGAGTGAGGGAAGAAGGGCAGGAGAAGGGAGGGAAGTAGAAATGATAAAGGAAGGGAGAAAGAAGAGAGAATGGAAGAAAACAGAATGAGATAAAACAATAAAGATAAGCATCGTTTTATCAACAATCTATTTGAAAAATTATATGCAAAAATGAAGCAGTGGATATATGTCTTTCAAGAAAGAAATTTTGATATGTATTTGAAAGTTATATATTGAGAAGATAATCTGAAGTCAAACTAAGTAACCAACCAAATTAACAACTTTCCATAGGAAGAAACAGAATTTTAATAAAGTTTTAAGAGTTTTCTGCTTGCATTAAAATTATTTATTTAATACCTCCATGTTTGTTATAGTATTTTACCCCATGTTCTAAAATAAATCCTTACAAAGCTTATAAAATAATCTCAGTTAGAAACAGGTAAAAATTAAACTACAAATTACTGATATTCAAATCATATTCACATTTTTGTAGTGTTGTTAATAAAAGGGGCTATTTAAATAATTTTATTTGAATTCCTAAAAATACAATGAATTAGACAGTATATTTGGGGTTACAGTTGTGATGCAATCAGAGCTTTATATTTTCAAAGATGAATATCTAAAGTGTTCTTTATTTAATTCAGAAATTTGAATAGTGGTTTGATTGAGAATGATGCCCACGGGTTCATGTTTGAATGTCTGGTTTCCAACTTTTAGAACTGTTTGGCAAGGGTTAGATGTCTCTTTTTAGAGGAAGTTTGTCTCTGGGGTGGACTTTGACATCTCAGAAATCCATGTCCTATTCAGTTCTCTCCGCCTTTCTCTCTCTGCTTTGTGGTTGTTGCCGTGTAAGCTCTCAGCTACTATTACAGTACCATGCCTGTTTGACCCATGCCCTGTTCCCTATCATGAGTGTCATGAACTCTAACCCTCTGAAACTCTGCACTCCAATTAAATGCTCTGTTTTATGAGTTGCCTTGGGCATGGTGTCTTTGAATACCAGTAGAAAAATAACTAAGATAGTCAATACTCATCATCTTTTCACAAACCAATTTCAAGACTCCTCTGGGAATTCTCTTCAAAATCTCTTTTGAACTGAATTAAGTATTTCTGGTTTTAGAAAAATTTACCTTGAGAATTTAGATTTAATGTTTAAATTGTCAAAACAACTTGCCTTAAAGTTTATAAGTTTTGAGAGATAATATAAGTAAGACAAGAAATAAAATTACCAATCTGCTTGGGTGTTTTTGTTTGTTTGTTTGTTTCATTAAGTTTAGACTTAAAAAAGATATAAAGCTTTTGTAATAAAATTATTACTGTGGAAATGGAAATATTTACAAACAGTTCTTTAAAAGAAATATCAATCTGCTGCTTACATTATTATTGGTTTCTTCATTCTTTCTTTTAAAAGAGTTATACTACAGTGAGATATCTTTTTTTTTTTAAGTGAAAAGATTTTTTTTATTTTATTTTTTTCTTATCAGTTACATTTTATTAACTCTGTATCTCAGCCCTGTCCCAATCCCTCATTCCCTCCCAGTCCCTCCCTCCCTCCCTCATCTTCACCATGCCCCTTGCCAAGTCCACTGATATGAATGGGGACCTCCTCCCCATTCATCTGATCCTGTTTTATCAGGTATCTTCAGGACTGGCTGCAAAGCTCTCCTCTGTGGCCTAACAGGACTGCTCCTCCCTTGAGGGGTGGGGAGGCCAAAGAGCCAGTCATTGAGTTCCTGTTATACCACCAATTCCCCAATGCCAGGAATTGGTTACATCTCATTGAGTCATTTGTCAAGTGGATCTCATTGATCCTTCCCTCAAAACTCGAGAAGCTATGGGGAAAAATAGTCTGAAAGATTGTAAGAGTCAGAGTTAGCTGATGGATAACTCCAAGCAAAGCATATCATCTAAAGGAAACAAGCTTGATACAGACATGAACTCACAGAGACCATGCCAGTCCAAATACAACCTACACAAGTTGAAATCCTACAAAAACTCGTAAAAGGGAAGGGGAAGTGAACAAGAAATTTCACCCCCAAGCAAGAAGCCATTTTCAATTCCTACATGCTGGGAGAAGGAAAACCAGGTTTCTCCAGTGGAAGGTCACCAGGAATATCAGCTACTCTTCAGAGCAGATTTCATGCCCAGGAGTAGTAGCCCACAGAAAATGTACTTCATTTTTTTAAATTTTGAGAGTATAATATAATTACACTTTTCCCCCATTTCCCCCCATCTCTGAATCCTATGTACTTCTCCTTGCTCTCTTCTAAACTCATGGCCTCTTTCTTCATTCATTACTGTTTCATATATGTGTGCATATGTGTGTTAATATGTATGTATGTTCATATATACTCCTAAATATAGCCTGCTTAGTGTGTAGAATGTTACTTAGATGTTTCTTTTCAGAATGATAATTGGATATTGGATGTTTCTGTGAGGAGGCTTTTTGTTTTGTAATGAGTATTTTTGCTTTATTGGTTTATTTTTTTTTTGTTTGATCATTGTTTTTGTTTTATGGGTTTGTTGAGAGAGAGTGAACAAGAGAGGGAGAGAAAATGAAGTTGGGTAGGTGGAGAAGTGGAGAGGATCTGGGAGGAGTTTGGGGAGGGGCAAGAATATGAACAAAATACATTATGTGAAAACCTAACTAAAACTTAACTAAAATATATATTATATTATATATAATATAAATTATTATATTATATGCTTAAGTGTGTGTGTGTACTTACTTTTGTTACTATGTGGGCACCTGCATGTAGGCAGGCATACTGAGGAATCACAAGAAGAATCAAAATTCCTTGCAGCTGGACATTCAAGAAGCTGTGAGTTGACCGGGCAGGATGGTGGAAATTGAACTCCAGTTCTCTGAAAGAGCAGGAAATTCATTTAAACAGCAATCTATCTTTACAGTCCTTATCACTTACTTCTAATATATCCCTCAGTATATTGCATTCTTTAAATGTTGAGCCAAATTGATGTATAGATGTTCCGCAAAATATGAGATTTATATTCTAGCAATTTCCAGATCATTTGTATACTGATTCTAGTAAATTAAGCTGACCATAATTTTGAACTCACGCATTTGATTTGACTGCCTTTATTCAAAATCATGAAAGAAAAAAATTAACGAATCTTTATAAAATAATGGAAACATTAAAACAATAGAGATTTATGGTTAGAATCTTATTAATTGATGAAAGATAATGGCATTAGATCTCTAAGAATGGATTGCTGTAATTGGAAAAGTGAATCAAGTATGACAAAAAATTTCAAACAAAATATTAAATATTGTACAACAGTAACAGCACTGAATGTCTTCAAAAGTTTTTAAGCAGTTTTAATGGATGATGACAGAATAGTAGACACCCCACTCTTGAAGTCTTTCTTCACCCTGAGCTACAGCTGATATCTGATGTGGTTAGGAGCCATGGTTGGCCAGAACAAATAAAACAGCTCAATATGTGATATCTGGACTAAAACAGAAAATATCACCTATTATGGCTGAAAAACACCCAGAAAACACTGCAACCTTTTTTGAAACCATACTTTCTTCAAGTAATAATATTAAACCATCAGCTAAACTTTTTGCTGAACTGAATACAAAGAAATGACACATTTAATGAGTAAAGATCACTAACAAGATAAATTCCTTTGCCTGTTATAAAATTGATAGATAAAATCATCATTCAACAGACAACCTAAAAGTTTGTTACCAAGAGACCAACTGCATGGCTACATTTTTGTTTTTCAATGATAATATAGTTAGGTATAGGTGAAAAATAAAGAAAAACAGAGGCAATACTCTTAAAGGTACATACAAATGATCATATAACTCATAAAATAATAATGAAATATTTTGCATTGTAAGATTTCTATGCACAATCCATAACAATCATAGAACAAATAAAAATGCATACATTTAATTGTTCTAATGTCCAAGAACAGCCTAGAAAATGAGAAAATACTAAGAGAGACTTTAAATAAAATGTGATAAAGAGTAGATGTATACCCACATGCATTTGAAAATGCATTCCAATGATCTAAGTACCAAACCAGAAATGTAAATTTCTCGTGTGAATGCTTTAATTTACTAAATTCACCACAAAACTTTGTCAATCAATTAACTCAACAGCAATATTCCCATATAAGCCTATTTGTTTCTTTTTTTGCTTGTTTGTTTGCTTTACATATCATTCTGCCTGCACACAAGATCTTATTATAGATGGTTATGAGCCACCCATGTGGCTGCTGGGAATTGAACTCAGGACCTTTGGAAAAGGAGCGAGTGTTCTTAACCTCTGAGTCATTTCTCCAGCCTCCTAAGCCTATTTCTTGCATATATAGCTAAGCACTCCCTCACCCTTTAACTATCCCCAACACTGTTTCCATGTATCAACTTTCTGAGTTCCCCAACTTCCCATATATTTCTGTCCTTTCTGTCCTTTCCTATCTCTAACAACCATGGATGCACTCCATTTTCCTTCAAGATTGACTCTCTAGTTATCAGAAATGAGTAAGAACATGCAATTTATATTTCTGTTTCTGCCTTGTTTTATTCAGCACAGTGCTGACCCCATCCACTTTAGTATAAATGGAAGGATTTTAGTTTTCTATTGACTTGTATTCCATTGTGTAGGTATACCACACATTTTAATATATTAATATGAATTTCTGAATGTGGAGGAGTGAACAAAAATATATAAGCTAAGCGTGCACAGAATTTGAAGTGGGTAATTTTTGAAGTTGTTTTCCAAAGGTCAGTCATTTTACTTGAGCTGTGAATATTATGTCCTCTTGCTTTTCCATAGGCTTAATTTATTTTCATCACACCAGTCTCTGTCACTAAAAACTTCTTCATATTTAATGAATCCTGTCTATCATTTTAGAAAATAATGATAAAGTATCTCTACCATTTAAAAATAAAGTCCCATAAGATCTCCAATGTCCATCAGTTTCAGCCTCACTTTTTAATTACTGTTCATCAAAAGTGTCTGTGAACACCCTTTTTCCTGCTCAACCGCATTCACATTTTAACCCAGTGAATCTCATTCCTTCCTTCATGCTCCATTAAAATGGTCTGTAAAAAACTTCTGCAGTGTCTAAACTCTGTTAAGTATTTTGGCATATTCACCTTTTTCTTAATGACTCTCATTTTTATGTCAGCTATTATCTTCTTGATATTTTAATTTCTTCCATGTAATAAATCACTGTTTCTCTTGCTAACCTCTATCGTCGCTTCCCTATCTCCAGCGTCATACAAACTCTTTGCCAGTAACTACTAAGTGGTCAATTCTGAATCTATTGTGCACATCGGCCCAGTTTAATTTGACCTCCTGAGTTCTACATAAAATATTTCAAATATAAAGTGTTTAAAATTGAAACATTAGCTTAATAAGGTTCTTAGATAGACCAATCTGAGAACTCTAAGATTTATCTTTCCACTTCCCATTGGTAGATCATCATTTCTTAGTCCAAAAGCTCATTGCTGATTCTTCTCTTTTATTTGTTCTTCATATAATCTACAATCTTCTGTAGCTTCTTGCTCATTGATATGTCTTTCCTTTCTCTGTCTTGTCTTACTGGTATCCTCTCATCTCAATGTCACTCATCGTTATCTCTGTTACTCTACCACTTTCCGAATTAGTCCTCTCAATTAGCCTTATTTCCCTTTATGACTTATTATCCAAAAATAAATCTTTTAGTTTCTAAGTGTCCTTTTCTTGTGTGAAAATAAATGATTTTGTTTTCAAAAGAAACTCAAGTGCTGCATGACTGAAGTCCCTTTATGTCTCCATTTTTTTTTCCTAACACTTATCTTTGATATCTAGTAGAACTACTTTCATTTTATTTGCTTAATACATAAAATTTCCATCTTGAGACCCTTGAAAAATGTACTTTCTACAATGATGTTTGTCATTACCTGTATTACTAATGTGTCTGGTAGCTTCTCCACTTTTCATTTTACTTTAAACATTCTCTTTTTTTTTTTTTTTTTTTTTTTTTTTTTTAATTTATTTATTTATTATTTATACAGAGTTCTGCTTACATGTACACCTGCATGACACAAGAGGACACCAGATCTCATTACAGATGGTTGTGAGCCACCATGTGGTTGCTGGGAATTGAACTCAGGACCTTTGGAAGGGCAGTCAATCCTCTTAACCTCTGAGCCATCTCTCCAGCCCCTTAAACATTCTCTTTACACTTTCAACAAATGATATGATTGACTACATTTTTTTTTGAAAGGATTCAAAATCACAGTACTTCCCATATTCAAATTATTTTACAATTACTGGCTTGGGGTCTGATATTCACATTAAGATATAAAGTAGGATCCATGTTTTCTTTGGTGACTTCTAGCTGTCAGCATTTGCTAACAGTAACAGAATTTTATTCCTTTTTTACTTTGTCTCTTGATAGGTATTTGGACACAGTAATAAGACATGTATTAAATAGCTTTTTTTCAGTATAAGGGACTATCTGTGGTAAAATATACGAAGAAAAAATTATTTGCTTAGGCCACAGACATGGAAACTCACAGTCTGAGATCAGGCAGGGCCATTTGGTTGAGCCTCTGGCAAGCACGTAATAGCAATAGTAATAATGGCAATGGTATTGCTTCATGATAGGCATAAAAGAAAGTTCACCTTGTTAAACACAAACACTGGGGAAGAGAGACACATTAACAACCATCTTATGAAAAGTCACACAGGGTCACTTAAGAACTATCTTAACCCACTCAAGGACATAATATGAATGACTTATAGCCCTCCTCCAAAGCCCCATCTCCTAAAGAGTCCACTCTCCTCCCGGTGTCACCGTCCTCAGGACCAAACCTTCACACATGTTCTTTTACAGCACACTCAAAGCATATCGAAATTACAGCCTATATCATGTAAAATACATGCTTAGATGGACACCTGAATAAAACACCTTATCTTTTTCTTAATATTTGCATTGATGGTTTGCCTGTTTATTAGTCAGACAAAATATAAAATCATATATTTGTCTCTGGATGAAAACTGGAAGAGAACTAAATGAGGACCTCCCCTATCAGTGGATTTGGGAAGGGGCGAAGATGAGGGAGGGAGGATGGGATTGGGAGTGGATGAAGGAAGGGGCTACAGCTAGGATTCAAAGTGAAAAAACTGTAATTTTTTAAATTTTAATTCTTTATTAATTACACTTTATTCTCCAGGTGGTTCCCTCCCTCCTCCCGTCCTAATCCCTCCCTTCCTCTACCCTCTGCTTGCATGCCCCTCCCCAAGTCCACTGGCAGGGGAAGTCTTTTTCTTCCTTCTGATCCTAGTCAATTAGGTCTCATCAGGAGTGGCTGCATTGTCTTCTTCTGTGGCCTGGTAATGCTGCTTCCCCCTCGGGGGGTGGGGGGTGGGAATTAAAGAACAGACCAATCAGTTCATGTCAGAGACAGTCCCTGTTCCTATTACAATGGAACTCACTAGGATACTGAACTGCCATGGGCTACATCTGTGCAGGGTTCTTAGGTTATCTCCATGCATAGTCCTTGGTTGGAGTATCAGTCTCAGGAAAGACCCCTGTGCTCAGATTTTTTGGTTCTGTTTCTCTCATTGTGGAGTTCCTGTCCTCTCCAGATCTTACTGTTTCCCACTTCTTTCATAAGATCTCCTGCACTCTGCCCAAAGGTTGCTCATAAGTCTCAGCATCTACATTGATAGTCTTCAGGGCAGAGCTTTTCAGAGGTCCTTTGTATCAGGCTCCTGACTTGTTCCCTCTTTTCCCCTTCTTCTGGAAGATGTCCAACCTTTTGCCTTTCTGGATAGGAATTGAGCATTTTAGCAAGAGTCCTCCCTCTTAATTAGTTTCTTTAGGGGTACAGATTTTAGTAGGTTTATCCTATATTATATGTCTATATGAGTGAGTATATACCGTGTGCATCTTTCTGCTTCTGGGATAGCTCACTCAGGATGATCTTTTCCAGATCCCATCATTTACCTACAAATTTCATGATTTCCTTGGTTTTATTGCTGAGTAATATTCCATTGTGTAGATGTACCACAATTTCTGTATCCATTCCTCCACTGAGGTGCATCTGGGCTGTTTCCAGCTTCTGACTATTACAAATACTTGAGCCTCTTTTGGATATATGCCTAGGAGTGGTATAGCTGGATCTTGAGAAAGTGCTATTCCTTAGTTGTCTGAGAAAGTGCCAGATTGCTTTCCAGAGTGGTTGTACAAGTTTACATTCCCACCAGCAGTGGAGGAAGTTTCCCCTTTCTCCACAACCCCTAAGCATGTGTTTTCATTTGAGTTTTGATCTTAGCCATTCTGATGGGTGTAAGGTAAATTCTTAGGGTCGTTTTGATTTGCATTTGCCTTATTTTTTTAAAAAATAAATAAAATTAAAAATTATATTTACTGATCATTTTGACATACAATTATTTGAATGAGGCAAAGCAAGTCAGATTTTTATCTAAAAAATTAAGTTGGGTTACTGGTACTGTATGTAAGATGATTCCTTATACACTTAAAATATTCAAATTTGACTGTGGTGTAGTTTTATGTCAAGTTGAAACTATTTCATCTTCAGCTTTCTTTTTGGTCAGTGTATTTCACTGCAAAAAGACACCATGACTGTGAAATGTGATGGGTATTCTTAGTTGTTGTGAACTTCACTACACACAGAATTAGCTAAAATCCCCAAATGGAGAGCACATCTGTGAGGTTTTTTGTTGTTTTTGTTGTTGTGTTTTTGTTTTTTTTTTTGGGGTTTTTTTTTTTTTGTAGGAAGAGATCTACTTCTAATCTGGATATCTGAGGTAAAGAAGTACACCTTTAATCCCTATCCTTTGAGCTGAAAAAAGGCAAGGCTTTAATCTGGATTTTGATGTGGGAAGACATACCTTAATTTTGGCTACATTTTTTGCTAGAAGCATATAGAGGAACAAGGAAGAAGGAATTGCTTGCTTCTTCAAGATTCCAGTGTATACGGACAACCTGCTGAGAAATCTAGCCAGTGGACTGAGTTACTACTGGATTCTTGGACATTTCCATTCACATTCTAATACCCTCATTCTAATAAAGCAATAATTTGAACTACCTTGGTGAATGTATATCATGGACAGTCATATGAAATTTCCACTTAAAACAATGTTAAAATTTTGATTTATGTTAGTTAGATTTTTTTTTCATTTTAATGGCAAAATTTAATCTGTACTTTGTTGAAAATAACATATTATGCAATGTTTATTAGAAAAATAATGTTTTAAATATATAATGCAAAACATGAACTCATAGGTTTAGTTTTTATGTAAACAATATCCACAGTTGCCTCAGGAAAAAAAAAAACTACTGCATATGAGATTGGGTAGACATTGAAGTAGGGACTAATATTCTAAATAATCAGAGGATGGAAAGAAAATAAAAAATTAATACAGTTGTTATGTATGATATAATTTTAATGTAGATGGTGATAAGGAAAATTAATATTTTTGCTATTTTTCTTCAACTCTTTATGATTGAATGCCCATCCTCCTTTTGAGATATGAGCAAAAGGTAAATTCGAAGATTTTATTTATGTAAAGATTAAACAACTGATTAGTGGCTAAAGACCACCCATGGCTCCCATAGTTGCTTTTTGAGAGAATTTATATATGTAGCAAATGTTTTGCACTGGTTTAGCTCTTCCAGGTCATAGTGAGAGCTCAATATTCAGTGGTAGATGGGTAAGCCCCAACACTTGACATTTGTCAACCGGTCAACATTGCCTATAATCACAAAGGAATGAGTTTACGAATGAGTTTCATTTTCATGGGACCAAGGAAAAAGTATTGTAGCTCCATTAGAATTAAGTATTTAACTGAAGTCAACTAGATATGTTAGTTATCCTACAGAGAAATACACCACACATGGCATTTTAATGACTCAAAACTAGTAATATCTTTAATTATTCTTATAAGTGTCTGACTCTCTTAACACATCTAATGAAAAACTATTGTGTAATTGGTTATAACTAGTTACAAAAAATGATAGTTGCCACCTCAGGCTGAAACTGAAAGTGAACTGGAAAGATTGAACATGTCATTGAAAACGTTTCTAGCTGTTCTTGGGAAGGAGTGGAGAACAAAGGTATAGATGCAAATCTGACATATTCTAGTTTTGTTGGGTCAGGTAGGGTTTTTATTAAACTCATTATACAATAATGTAGAACTTTAAATTTACAAGGCTAAGCTGTCAACTTTTCAGAAGTGACCAGAAACCGAATGCACCAAGACCTTTACGTGAAGGAAAGTCCAGCTCACTTGCAAAAGTGGACTGTTGTAAAGAAAAGCTTCGAGAAAAAGAGAGTTATGCTATTGCTCACCAAAGCACAGTCAGATTTCTGTAGACATCAGACCTTGTTTCTAGTGTACTTTGAGATGTTTGAACTTGACCATTAAAATAACAAGACCCGAACACTCAAAAAATAATACATAGCATTTTACATTAAAAAAAAAAAAAGAAACAAAATTATTACTCTAGTTGGTCTGGTTACAGAATGGATGTGGTGAGATACACCCCAAAAGTGACAGAAATTAGAAACCATTATATCACACAGGCTTATTTGATATTTATATATAATTTAAATTGGGTGCTTAATCATAGTGGAAATCAGAGTATAGTGTTTCTCTACATGAAGTGCACAGTATTAATATTATGGAAGACATATTTAATGGAGTCTTCTTCTAGCAGAATGATATATCTGCTTTGTGTAGAGTACTGGCACTGGTCGCTTGGTCATATTATGAACCTACTCCTAAGCCTGTCATTGGTGTTGCTTCAGCCACTAGTCAGTCCTGGTAATCATCTGACATTTTTTAAAAATTGTTTCTCTTGTTTAATTGTCAAAATTGATTAGCTATCTTGACCCAGTGTTTAATTTGATTGCTTTGTTTTTCTTTCTTTTGCAATACATTTACAAATGCTATACTTTATACAAGAGGCAATAAAAATGCACATGTGGAAAATATCCCTATTCTTAGGCACATGAACCAGAAAATATTGGGGCAGCAGCAAGCCCTGTTTCCCCTGCATGTTGCATCCTTTTCTGCCATTCTTCCACACACCAATATTTTCTATCATTTCAATACCCTCAATTATGGTAATGGCTATGAAGAGTGTAAACACAGAACGGCAAATTATTTGCTCTCCATTATAGATATAACAAATTTTCCTCACAGACAGAGGGAGATATATTGCTCTCTGAAAAGCAAGCATCCCCCTGTCCTTCATGAATAAAAATACATTGAAGCAGTAGACTGCCTAGAGCTGAAGTCTATTGCCATAGGATTAGAGGCCACATTTCATTTCTGATAATATACTTGGAAAGATAAAATTCATCAAAAAAATCCTTCTTGTACATTTATGATTTGCATGGCAAGTTTAACATGAACAGTAATATAACCCAAACAGTGACTAAATGCAAAGTGAGTAAGTCATGAAACTTAACATGGCTAAACCAATGTGTGAATCTAGGGTTAACCAGTCATATCACTAAAGCTACTATTATATATTATTGTTTATTTGGAAAAACTGTACCAAAACACATCAGGAGACCATTCAAACATTAAAGATGAAAGACAGAAATTAGGCAAAATCATGAAGATTACATTTTTCTTTATAAATCTCCAACATTTCTAGATTTATTGCAAATCCTTTGGAATAAATAACTTTTATAACTTTATAACTTTTAACTACTACTTGTAAAATTTTGCTTTAATAATAATTGTGTGTATGTGTGTTGGTGTGTGTGTGTGTGTGTGTGTGTGTGTGTGTGTGTATGTGTGTGTGTGCGTGTGTGCCTGTGCACACACATGTCCAAGGAAAATTTGTGATAATCAGCTAACCCCTCCCATCTTTGCTCTGGAGATCAATGCCAGGCTGTCAGACACAGTGGCAGACATTTTAATCTGTGGATCCATTTCACTGGTCTGATTATACTTTAATTTCTAAAGACTAATAAGAGGTGGTGAAATTTTAGAGATGCGTAGAATTTTTCACCCTTTTTTCTAGAATCAGTGAAAGGCTTTATAAAGATTCACTTATTTAGATTTTACTGAAATTTCTTCATGAAGTAGACATACTAGTACCAGTTAAGGAAAAATGGCGAATTAAATGTTTGGGAGAAAACCAATAGCAATACTGGATTTTCCATACCTTTAGCATCACTCACATATAACCGTTTTCATTTACACCTTTTTAAATGGATAGCTTAGACTGTCATTTAAATCAAAGCTTCTGATGCATAAAACCATTTTGTTTTGCTTACTGAAAAATGCCAACTGTCATGCCAGGTCTTTTAAATAAATAGTCATAAATGGCTGCAGGAGACATATTCAGCTAGTTCTGCCAAGCTTTTAAAGAATGAAAAACTCCAAAGTGTTTTCTTCAATAGCACATATCAATTTATTCATTGGCATGTGACCAGTTTATATTTTTCCAGAATAAGACATCATGTACATGTTAAACTTAAGTAGACAGAACAGGAGGCGAGATGAAATAGCAGCAAGCAGTGAATAAGGAACTCTGTGCCTTGTTTTTCCATCTATAAGAACTGTCTAATGCAAAAGCTGTGTGTGATTGGTGGTTCATTCTGGTGATGCCAGCGCTTAGAAGCCTGAACCAAAGGATCACCCTGAGTTCACTTGAGCTACAGAATGAAACCATGTGTCAAGAAAGGAAGCACAATAAAAACAAGGAAACAGGCAAGCAAAAATTTACCTGTCAAGGAAACAAAATTGCTTTTCCAAAGTCTTTGCAAATGTGATAGGAGTCAGAGAAGCTATCTCACATACAAATAAGAATATGCAGACTGACAAAGTTGTTTTTTAATATTTAAAAAATATGTACGTATTTTCATACACGCACAAATTTATGTATGTAACAACAATTAATGAAAAGAGAGGCCATGAATTTGAAAAAGAAAAACATTTCTATGTGGGAGGCTTTGAAAGGAGAAAGGGCAAAGGGGAAATTATGTAATTATAGTAAAATGTCCAAAAATAATAAAAAAATATTTAAATAAAAGATATATAATTTCTGAAATTTAACTTCTCAGACAGCCACATCGTTCATGAGTCTTTGTTGACTTTTCACAAGCTTCCAAACAAACTCATTGCTTCCCATGTTGATTCAATTTGCCCTTCAAGAATACACAGGTCTCTGATGAGGCTGTGCTCTCACAAGCTCCCAGCTTAAGCTGCTGCATGGTTTCTCTCTGAGAAGTTGTAAACTATGTATTAACTTTGACTTGAAGACTCACTGCAGGTATTTAGCCCGCTTTTGGCTGTCTAACAACTTTCATGGTAGAGATTATTATGAACCTGCTCTTCCTCTTCCTCAGAAAAAAACAGCAAAACAACCCCGAAAACCCTTAATGTAATTAACATTGTTCAACAATAAACATCCTGAACTTAATTTGAACTAACATGCAATGATTCTAATACAGGATTATTAATAGCTAGAGTACTGACACCATAATATTGCTGATTCTTCATGCAAATATATTTATGTTTTTGATATAGTACACAACACTAATTTTGCTCTCTGAATGGTCATCTCTGAACTTGAATGTATAATGTTCATTTTTGAGCATTCCAGTGTATTTCTTAGGGTAGAGAATACAATGTAGAGATATGGAATCAAAGAATGAACTTATTTGAACTTATTTCCCAAAAGTGTGAGAAATAATTTAATTATTACTTCTAATAATGTTAAAAATATAATAACAAAATGCAAAATGTTTTTACACTTTAAGCTAAATTTAAAAATCCAAATCATAAATATTTTTAATATAATTGTTTTATAAAAACAATCGTGATAGAAAAACATGTTGTGTACTTCCCTATGTGTTGATTCTAACGATTTTAATTTACAAAGACACAGTTTGTCTATTTTTTATTATTATTCATTTCTAAGTCGGAGAAGCTGTATATTCACTTAGTAGGTGGCTTGCTGCAATTTTATGTATGATTTCATGGTAATTTATGTAACTAACTTTGAATGGAGCCTGGCTGTGGTGGCACACACCTTTAATCACAATACTCGGGAGGCAGAAGCAGATTGTTCTCTGTGTTCAAGGCCAGCTTTGTCTACACAATGAGTTCCAGGACGGCCAGGGCTACACAGAGAAACCCTGTCTGTACCCATCCCCTACAGTGTGTGTGTGTCTCTGTGTGTATACAACATATATACATTGTATCACATGGGAATGTATTAACACATTTCAATTTCATGAACTGAGGAACTTGTACCAACACTGTCTGCATAATCTTGTGTAGAAATTTTTATTTATTTTCTAAGATAACTGCAAGTTTTTGTTTTCTGATTGTTTTCGATTATAGTAGAAACTATTATTAATTCAGGCAAAACAGCTTTGTGTGTGGAGAAGGTGTGGAACTATGTGGAAGTGTATGATTAAGTACAGCTTAAAAGCAAATAGTTCTATATGACCCAGAGCCTGTGGATTCAGAGACCACATATCATATTTGTTTTCTGGATGATTGATATTTCTAATTAGAAGTAGGACTGGAAAAAAAAAAGAGTAGAGGCAGCAGGGATACTGGAGAGTGTCCCTGATGAAGATACTTTATGGTTGTCATGTTTTCAAAAATTGCTAAATATGGTGAATATGAAATTTAAAACTTTTTTGGGCACATAAAAACTGCTTCATTATTAAAGTGTAAGATCAGTCTGACTTTATTCAAAAAAGAGACAAGAAAAAGGGAGGCTTCTATAGGCAGAAAAAAAAAGAGCATAAAAATTAAATAGTCAGAAAGAAAGGTATAAGGGTTAAATAAAAGATATTTTCTCACTTGAAGCCTAAACTGCCCATCTGCTACATCTTTCTAGGGGGCCTAGGTTCAGTTCATGCACGGTCCTTGGTTGATAAATTAGTCTCAGCAAACTCCTCTGGACCCTGGTTAATGGGTTCGGTTGTTTTTCTTGTGGAACTCCTTTTACATTCAAGTCCTTTTCTCTTTCCTCCCACTATTCCCCAAGACCGCAAGTGAGTCCTCTAGTAAGGGAAGTGGGACTGCACTGGACACAGATTCACTTGACTGGTTTTCCGTCACTTTCTCCTGGCAGGAATGTCTTGCCAGGCCATAGGGGAAGAGGACAAGCTCAGTCAGGAGGCAACTTGATGAGCTGGGCTGGATGGGAAAAGGAAAAGAGGAGTGGGAGGGAGAAAGGATAGTGGGTGGGGCTGGGAGGGGAGGAGAAAACCCGGCCACAAGTTTGTAAAGTAAATTAAATAAATGAGAGGAAAAAGATACGTTCTCTTTTGTAGTATAGCTGATGGCTTCAGTTTGCAATTAAATTGAGAAAATTAAAAGAGAAAACAGACAGGATTTTGTCAATCACCGAAGAATGCTGTTTATAATGCATGTTAGGATTATGTTAGACTATATTATATGAGCTTTTAAATGCATATGGGTTAACATGCATGTGATTTTGCATATATTATTAAAAATGTATGTGGTTTAACATGCACGTGGCTTAGCATTCAAGCTGTGGGAATGTTATGAATGTGAAAACATTGCTTTCATAAGTTATTAAATTAATAAACTGGGAAATGATCAAAATAGGGCAAATAATTGTGCCTTTGCACAACTACCTACAAAGCAGAGCTATTCAGAAGTTCCCTCCATAGAACACTAAGAGGAAAATGAGTCCTGAATGACAGTGAAATGTATTGAAAAAGAAATAGCTCCAAATTAGGCTAAAGATACAATAATTGTCTTTAGAGAAAGTATATTTACAGTTATGTTTATCCGTTCATGTAGGACAAAGAACTAATACCTGAATTGAAACGGACATCTTTGATGTACTTCACCTATCCATAAAGTATCTTCCTGAACTAATATAGATACATTTAAGTATAGCACATTTGCATAACATAATATATATTACATCAGATGTGAACTACATGTATCTTCCATCTGTATCGGGTTTCTTGTTGAATACATTTTTATACATGTGATAACATTTATTGCAATGGACTGATACCAATTACAAATACTAATCCTTATGCTATAGACACACCAGAAGTTTATTTCATGCAACACATTTCTCTTAAGCCATTCTCATTTACAGGGCCAACAACAGAGATATAATGATCTTCCTTTCAGCAACTTGAAGGACATTTTTATAATGTTCTGGGTGCATGTTTAGTGAATCCCAGCCTTCCATTCTTTGGTTTTAATATACTCAAAAAAATGACATGGTCACTTATTCCCAAAGATCATTTTGTTTCTGCTCCCAATTTTCTTTACTCATCATAATGGAGTTCTGAGATGCAGTTCCCCATATTGATTCCTCTATATTTTCCATGATGAAATATTTAATAAGGCAAGTCAAGAATTTGTCAGACAGTTTGTTCCTGGCAGAATAAAACTTCTAACAGATGTTGTCTTCTGTCGTTACTGATACAATGTTGCCTGCTTTAAGATACACATTAAGAAAGCATCCCTCATTTCTCTTGTCTGCCTTGGAAACCTACTTACTTTTCCTTCTCTGATCTTTTGTTCTCTGCTTAAAGGTTTTCACTGGAATTTTGTTTTTCCTTTGTGAATTTTAATTCAACAATACATCATTTGATTCTGAGTCTTTGTAGCAGAAAAGCCATTGGCTTTCATTTCAGATTGTCTCACATCCACATCTGGACTCTGATATTTTCCAGATGGATAGCTTTGATAATTGGTATTAATTTTTGATTCAGTATTTATTCCTTGAAATCAAACTACAAGTTTAAAAATATTTCACATGTACTTATGATCACTTACTTTGAGTGTTGCATTCTTTTCTAGTTGAAATGTATTATTGCATATATTTATTCAAAGTAACATTGTAACTCTTCTAAAGTGACTAACTTCTATGCAAATTAATGATGTGAACCCTATCCTCTGCAAGGTTCCAGGCCAACACTATATACTGATACCTGACTTCAGAAACAAAAACAATAAAAGACTTATTTTTGTTATCAGATGTGTTGAAAAAAACTTAAGAGAAAGCAAGACTAGCTCAATCTTCAGGTTGCTAATTGTTACTGCTCTGTTCCCTCCTGTTTCTGGGGAAAGAAAGGGCAATCACTAAATTCTGTTTTGAAAAGAAAATTAAAGGTATATTAGCTATGATTTTAACCCACAACTACCATCAACAGCTTGACTTGCATTCACAATTTTAAAGCATGTTTTCTTATTTCTACATTTCATTACTTAACAAAAGTGAAAATTATAAAATTAAATACACAACATTTTGAGATGACTAAAGTACTTTATGGATTTTTGCTTCATATTTTACTCCTGGATACATATTCATGAGGCTCCTACAGAGGACTGCTAAATCCAACTGTAATTCAAACTCAAATGAATAGTGGGCCTATAACTTCTAAATTTCGTCCACAGGAAAGTATTATCCTCTATGTGTTGTTGCATAACTCTCAATAATGTTTGAGGTAGTTATTCCTGTATCCTGAGTAAGTAGGCCTTTTAGTGTGGGCTAATGCAGAGTGGAATAGCCATTAGCCATTCAGTTTTCGTGATGGAGGGATTGCATTTACACAACCTGTAGGATTTTTATTCACCCATTTGTCAAGTTTACATGTTTCTGGTTGTCACTATTTTTCTTGGTTATCATCACTTGGAAAGTTGTTTATAGCATAAGTTCATTAAACATAGTGTGGCCAAATGAACTATGTGTGTTATAAGCAGCTGGAAATTCTGTCAAAAACAATTTATGCAGATGTCTGACTTTGTGAAATGGTGCAGTGCTCTGGGCCCTTGGATGTAATATCCTTCGTTTCTCTTCACAGAAGAGACTTTACAGTGACTTAAAATGTAAATTTCTAAGACTTGGGTAAGCTATAGCCTGTCTTCATGAAAAAGCAAACTTCATCTTAAAATGGAGGAAGATTTGACTTTATGCAAGCTTTTGTATTTCTCGGCTGGATAAAGGTGAATAAGTGCAATAACATGGCCTTTGGTGTGTTCCAGATTGGACCTTCTAACTGTCTCAACTTTTATTTTTTCCTTTAAAGCCACCTTTCATTATCACATAAATTTAAGAAATAAATAGAATACTTGATTATGAAAACAACATCCAATGAAGGGTGTAACTGGGATTTATCAGCATTAGGTTAAGACTTCAGACTACCTCAAATAAGCCAGGCATGACAATGAATGCCTTTAACATCACACTGGGAAGGTAGAAGCAAGCAGAAGTTTGTGAATTTGAGCTGGACCTGGTATACATTGAGAGTTCTAGGCCAGAAAAGGCTGTATTACGAAACCCTCCCTTAAAAACCAAACATACCAGCTGGCAGATACACTGTCTGCAAAGAAGAGGCAATTATAGTGCATTTCATACAATTTTCTTAGGGACATGCTGACTTGAGAAATTTAATACTCTCTCAAATCTAGGTCCTACATTTCAGAAGCTAGAAGAGATGCCACAATACTCTTTTTTATAATGGTTTTACTTTTTATTATTACCGTAAAGAAACTATCCTTAATTCTAATGCTAACACTACTTTTATTAGTTTTAGAAAATGTTTGTACATGTATGTAATGTATCTCCCTTATATCCACCATTTACTATTATTACTCAAAGTGGATAAGTTAAGTAAAACCATACAAACTAAATTAATCTTCCTGCTAATTTATAGTTTGGTTGCCTAGCCGACTCCCTAGGTCCCTTCCCAAGCCAGAGCAAGAACATGTAGTATAAAAACCTGAGGTAAACACATCACTGAAGCAAATGGGAGAGTATCTGAGTCAGTAAATATTTAAAAGTGGAGTTTGAGGGATGGGGAGACCACTCAACAGTTACGAGCACTGGCTGCTCTTTCAAGAAAAGCCGGGTTCTCCTCACTATGAGAAACCAATTGGTTACTGAGCTACCACAGGCTACATCTGAGCAGAGGTTCTAGGTTATATTCATACATGGAACAAGGACTATTTCTAACAGGAACTCAATGACTGGCTCTTTGGCCTCCCCACCCCCCAATGGAGGAGCAGTCCTGTTAGGCCACAGAGGAGAGCTTTGCAGCCAGTCCTGAAGATACCTGATAAAACAGGATCAGATGAATGGGGAGGAGGTCCCCCCATCAGTGGACTTGGCAAGGGGCACTGTGGAGATGAGGGAGGGAGGGTGGGACTGGGAGGGAATGAGGGATCGGGACAGGGCTGGGATACAGAGTTAATAAAATGTAACTGATAAGAAAAAAATAAAATTCAAAAAAAAAAAAGAAAAGCCAGGTTCAATTCCCAGTTCCCCCATGGCAGTTCACAACTGTCTGTAACTCCTGTTCCAGGGAATCAGACAACCTCACACAGACATACATGCAACCAAAACACCAATGAACATTAAATAAAAATGAATAAATTATTAAGAGCAGAGTTTGAAATGTACGATGAACCAGCTTGGGAGAAGACAATGCAACCAGTCCTGATGGGAACTGATAGGCTAAGGTCAGATGGAAGGGGAGGAGGACCTCCCCTATCAGTGGACTTGGAGAAGGGCATGGGAGGAAATGAGGGTCAGAGGGTGGGGTTGGGATGGAATGTGGGAGGGAGCTACAGCAGGGATACAAAGTGAATAAACTCTAATTAATCTAAAAATTAAAAATACACACAGAAAAACAAAGACAACAACAACAAAAGTTCCTAGTGAAGTGTTGCATTAGTCTATGCTATTATTATTGCAGCAGCTGTAAGAATTCTTTGAGCTTGCTGAGGAGGTGCCCACATTAGCACGTTGGTGTTAAGCAACGTAAACCAAAAAAAAAAGAAAAAAAAAAAAAAGAAAGAGAGAGAGAGAAATGGTGTCCCAAGTGGCTGGGACAACTGTCACAACAGTCCAGCAGACTTAAGCTTTCTTTCTGAGAAGATCTACTGAACTCTTTAACTTCACTCTATATTCGATGGCAGGGACTTCATATCTTGGTGTTTGAAGATGATTTAAGAGTCTACAGGACTTAGCTTCTGCAGATGATCAGAGCTCCCATGAAAGACCTACAGGCAAGGCAGAGCAGCATCTTTGTAGACAGACTGTCATAGAAACTCCTTCGAGATGGGTGCAGTACTTCTGAGCTCCACACCACCTTCCGAAGTTCCTCACATCTCTCCCCTCCACTGGGGACAAAAATGCAACCATTCCAGGGCGTGGTATTTGTTCATTATCCCTTCTTTCTGGTTGCATATCCCTTGGCAAATGCAAACTCTTCCACTGGCCATCCAGTGTGAGTGTACGTATTCAGTCCTCAGACACAATGAATAATGAGATGCTCTTCAATTGATTTGAGGCATATAGGTGATCTTTCCTCGTGAAGAGAATTACATTATTGGTGGATTAAAAAATAATCAGTAACAGAATTTTGTTCAATTCTTTAAAACATTAATGAATTTTCATATTTGGTCATTATGGCTTATAAAAGAAAAAGGGAGAAGCAAGACACAGAATCATTTTGATTGCCAAAGAGAAAAACCTTGGAGAGCTGCAAATATTCAATACTCAGTTTGTGTTAGATGCTAGTGTGACTGGCATATCAAAATATGATCTTAATTAAAGCCTTGGAGTGATTAAGTGCTTCAGAAGAAAAAGTAAAACATGGGAATTAGCACTCTTCCTAAGAATCACATAATATTTTAAAACACATTTTACTTACTGTTTTAACATAAATACAAATACGAGAGTATGTTTCACAGATATGGGAAAATCTGGCGCAAATCCAGCGCAAATCCAGAAGTAGAGAAACGTTTACTATGTGGGTTTTTATCTTTCTCTTTTATAATTAATTCACAATTAGACATATAATTATAATTCAGAAACAGGCAAATGCATTCAATGGTTTTAGCCATTGATAGATTTGTAAACAAAAGCAGCTGGACTGGAATTTCTTCAATGAAATATTTACATGCCAACCGTTTATCAAACGGAAAGTCTGCTGATAAATCTACACAGGGGCATTATGCTAATGATTGTGCAGCAGTGATTCATTGTGTACCGCCTACTAGTGCACAAGACAACAGATGTAAAATCATAAAATTTGAGTGTGAATGGGGAAAAGAATTTTGTGTTCTCGATTCTCTGCCATATTTCTGAAGAAACCCTCATTGTGGACATTATCTTTCACTCTTTGAAGTACTTCATACTATATTTAAAAAGCATTAAAGGAAACAAAGACAACATTCCATTAACTCCAAACTATTTCAGAAGGCAAAAATCCACTTTGTTTTAGGTGTCCAAAACATAATTATTCTAACAACCAAACAGTACAAATGACTCTACAGTATCTTCTCAGGGGCCTTAAAATTATGTAGAAATGAGAGAACGGTTGATCATCATCTAATTTCTTTTGAAAAAAAGTGAGAGTTGACATGAGGTGAAAATAGCCAGGAGTCTTACAATAATAGAACTACTTTTAGGCAAATGAGAAAATGAGTGTTATTACTGTTGATAAAATTAGAAATGTGACAGCATGCCAGAACACAAAGAAAAAAATCAGTTTGGCTTAAACTGATTGACTTATTTCTTGGTTCATAACTTCTCTGTAACATAGAGTAATTTACTAATTCTCTCTGAACATCATAGGGCCAACTTCAGGAGATGGACTTTATGCCTATTTTGGGATTTTTCAGGTATAATATTAGATGCTGAGGGAAAGCATGGTTTGACTATATTTTCCCCCGTAGTTTGTTTATATTATCAGGAACTTTTAGCGATTGTATTCATTTATTGCAGAAAAAAATTTGCAGACAAATTAGATGTTATCATACCTGTCAGACTCACTGACTCTCAGTGCATT
Source organism: Psammomys obesus (assembly GCF_907164565.1). NCBI lineage: Eukaryota > Metazoa > Chordata > Mammalia > Rodentia > Muridae > Psammomys > Psammomys obesus. Next base: position 35,179,252 of record NW_026591086.1, read on the forward strand.
TCTAAATGGCCTGGTCTTGTCACTGCTGAGGACAAGACCATAAGGAAAGTATCCCCAGGGAACATATGCAGAATTCAGACACTTGTTATAGCGACTAAACACTGACTAATAATAGGAAGATTTTCTGTTTTACCTTCACAAAACCCGCTATCATTGTCTTCTCCATTTGACAGTGTAGGAAACCAAACCCCCAGAAGTGAACACACAGAACTTGGAAAACTAAGCAGTGACAGCATAGAAGTTTGAAATAGGTTCATGCTTTGCTACCGTGCTGTACCACTGGAGCTCAGTCTGGAAGAAAACTCCTGGACATGCAGGGACAGTACAATGGTAAGAAATTTACACACAACATTTATTTAAATTTGGATAGCTTAGAAGAAACCTATTTAATCTTGCATTTTCCTGCAGAGAAGATGGTTTCCAGACTGGGAGGAAATCTAAACTGTAAGGTGACAGTTGCACATTCCAATGCCAAAGAAACAAAACAACACACCCTCATGAATGAAATTAAGAAGGCTATTTTAAAGTAGGATTTTCTGGAATTAATGATGGAGTGGAGTTTTATAAAGCAGTCGATGAAAACACAAAGTACACAGAAAACACTAAAAAAGGAGGAAAGTGGCTACAAATAAGAGGATTAATTGCTGTGCACAAAGCAAGTAGAACAGCAGCTCAGTGATGCCATTGGGAATTCAGAGTTCACTCTCCTTTTAGCATCTAAGGGTCATATATATAATATATATATTATATATTTTATTGTATATATATTATACATATATATATATATATCAATAATTCTTTACTTTCCTGTTGCCATCTTTTAACTGTTCCAGTACTCCCTAAAAGGAACAAAGATTACGAATTAATATGTTTTTTCATGAATTTTAACCAAGTGTAGAAGTCACACAGATTGCATCTAAGTGTTGTCCTGTGCTGATAATAGATTTACTAAAGTATATAAGATTAGAAATTCCCACAGTAGACTTGACCTCATGACTATCTACTGAATATAACGATGGAGCCAGGCAAGAGTTCTCTGTGGAGTAAAGGGATTTTTTTTTCCTGCTGTACACATATATGTAGTCATAATAACAGAAAGGTTGCTTGGTAGCCAGTGAACAGACCTACCTCATGTAGTAAGGACACACTTGAAGCAATTTCCCAAACAAAATCCTTTCAATAGAATAAAAAAAAAAATCAAGGATGTAAGAAGTGTGTTTCAAGCCCTGTGCATATTTAATTGCAAGGCTGAATTATTAACCAAAGTGTGGTGATTGTGTATCACCAGTCTCCAATAAATCAATGACAGTAGTAATTAGAGTTGGCGTGGATCGTTCCTTCTCTTTGTGAATTGTTCATAGTTGTAATTCAATAGAGGAAAAATAAGAAACAACAATAATAATAACTTTATATTAGTCATGCTAAAGTGGCAAACCAGTGGCATGGATAATTGAAAATAGTGGATTCTGTGCATAATGATGATCCGCTTAGCCTCCTTGCCTTGCTACAGATCATTTTGCATTTCCAAAGCATATTATCACCTATTCGTTAGAGGAAGTAATCATTGAGCATCATGGGTGGAAGTTTTTACAAGTCTCGGCTAGAAAATTGTCCACAGTTAAAGTACAAGAAGAATGTAAAATCAACTACAAAGGTAAAAGGAGCTGTGTTGGAAAATGTCTGCTAAGAAAAGTCAATGAGTACAATTTTGAAATGATGAGACAGAATCTTAAAGCGGCAACAATGTAAAAAAGCATATTTGTTTATAATTATTTACACTTCATTATTATTAATAGTTATTATTTTATTATTTTTATTTATTCACTTTGTATCCTAACTGTAACCCCCTCCCTCATCTCCTCCCAGTTCCACTCTCCCTCCTTTTCTGCCCATCTAGTAAGTAGAGAAGAGACAGTCTCTGACATGAACTCAGTTGCCTGCTCCTTGATCACTTCTCCCTGGTGGGGCAACCTAGCCAGCCCACAGAGAAAGAGGATCCAGCCAGTCCTGATGGGACCTGGTAGCCTAGGGTCAGACAGTAGGGAAGTCCAGTCCTCTATCAGTGGACTAGAGAAGGAAATTCTATTCATCATTACAAAGTACATTTCAAAAGTATGTATTGCTATAAAGTTTATGAATGGAAATGTAATTTGAAATTTTTTCTAATTTTATAAATGTCCAAAGTATATTGTGATATTTTAACCCCCCAGTGCCTATCATATCCCCAGTCCATAGCTGTGACCTCTTTATTGCACCTCGTCTCCTTCTATTCTCATGTGTGTGTGTATATGCGTATATGCGACTGTATGTGTGTGAGTGTGTAGGTGTGTGTGTAATTGTGTGTGAGTGTGCATATTTGTGTGTATGTGTGTGAGAGCATGTGTGTGTATGTGTGTGTGTGAGTGTGGGAGAGAGTGAGGCTCACTGTGTTTAATTGAGAGTATATTAGCATTAGTACAGGGTTATTCACTAAAGTGTGGACAACCTATGAGTTGCTCAAGGAAAATGACTCCTTGGTCAACCATAATTTGTAAAAGTTAATCAGTGAAGAATGGGGCCCTTTTATGTTCCTCTCTATGATAGAATGTGGATGGGCCCAGTCTTGTACAGATAGCAAAAACTTCTTTGCTCTCATGGTTCCAGTGATGAGGTCATATTCATAAGATAACATTTTACAATACACCTTTCCTCCAGCACTTACAAACTTACAATGCTGCTACCATGTCTGTTACATTTCTTGGAAATTGGACAAACCACATACACACACACACACACACACACACACACACACACACACCATTTCAGACTGACTGCTCACCAATTACTTAATCTCAACACTGATCAAATAGGAGTCTATGCATCATCAAATGAGAGGTATTTCCTTCAACATGTTCATAAGCACAGACTTGCTTAACAACAAGTTCATGCTTCCTGTCAATGAGATTTTATTTCATGTGCTTCCTCAGAAACCCTTAATAGAAGTTCTTGATGCCTACTTGAGTTTGGATTGTAGACTAAATCTCCATCTTGTCTAGACTGTTGTTGGTGCTGTTCTTTGTCTGTGGTAAGTACAGTACTAATTTACTAATTTAACTGGTATACTTTATTTCGGTTTGTACATCTGAGAACTCAAAAGTGTCTTTAGAGTTATTTAATACACTCAGTAAAAATAAAGATGAAAATTGTAAATTATGTTGCTTTCATATCTTTTTCTTCTCACTAGAATTTATTGTTATTGTTCTTCGTGCATTACTTTTAAAAATCCACAAATTATATGTTCCTGCTTAGAAAAATATAGACAAGCAATTAAAAAGTAGAAAGGTCCATGCTGACACCATGGCAAAGTTCCAAAATGTGAAAGTGGGCTATATATATATATATTTTTTTGTCATGTCTGTCATTTTTGCCATGTTGTTACAAGAAAAATACCTGCAGAGAGCTTTATTTGTTCTATAAGAAAACATGTATGTTAGATAGATTAGTCCAGTCAGACTCTTTGGGGATTACACATGAATATTAAAAAACTAGCATTGTCCTGACACCACGGCACATTAAGATCCTAGATAGAAATAACAGAAGCACTGATTAACTTATAGCTCATGTTTGCTTGGAACTCACACTCCTCCGTACCTCAGCTTTAGGGGGCTTGTGTTACAGACAGGCCACCACAGCTGCCTTAGAGTCCTTTTTATACAGTTTAGAAGGCAACAAAGAATTTTAAGAACAAAGCCATATAATTGGACTGCCTAATAAACCATTAACAAAGATCACAGAGCACAACCACGGGAAATGAAAAAAAAAAATTCAAAGGAGATGGGAATTTTTTTTTTTAATTTGGTAAGAGAAAGGTAAGCGGAAAACACGAACTTTACATAGGAAAACTTCTCACAGAAGCACAAATTCAAAAGGAAAGGCCTTTTAATATGTCCCTTGGCACCAGTGTTCTTATTTGCCAGAGGGCAGCTAGAGGAGGCCAAGCGTCTTCTGATTTCTGTAAATCTACCCCTTCAACCATGTACAAAAGGATTTTAAGAAAAGGATTAAGAAGAAAGTTGCTTCAAACTGATCAAAAGTGAGTCAGTTAAAACATACAGCTTTTTTTTTTCTGTCCCTAGTTTACAGAAAAAGCATAAAAATTATACCCTGTATGGTAAACTTCATCTAATGAAATGCAATATAGGAAATAGGTGTTTATGGCTGTAAGGAAATGGCTAAAGGCTGTTAACAACAGACTAATTTCAAAGGTATATCATGTTGACTCATTTCAAAGGACATGAGATCACTAAAGTCGGCTATAAAATGTGTCATGCAGAGGAGGTAAGCCTGATCCCAAAATGCATAACTTCATCAAGCCTGACCATTCCTCAGTGTGCTGTTTTAGCACATGTGCAGATGTAAGATACTAGATATGTCTACAAGCCATTCTTGCATGCCACCTGGGGGATGCTTAACAAGTATGTTCAAATAAATGTTTACAGCTAGACACGGTTCTTTTCATTTATTCATATTGTTGATTCTTTTAAAAAACTCTTTTATTTACATTTCGTATATCTCTTTTTTTCCTACTCCATCATAATCCTGTCCAAAACAACACCAGGTAGGAGAGAGAAAGGGTTAGTGGGGTTGTAGTTCTCTTAGCTGCTTCCTGCTGGTTAGGGTCATGGGTTCCTTTGCTGCCAGTCCAATCCTCATTTTAGGAGATCTCAAACTTCTTGTCTCACTGAAGCCTTGTTTTTTTTTTTTTTTGTTTTTTTTTTTTTTTTTTTTTTTTTTTTTTTTTTTTTTTTTTTTTTTCTCTCCTGAGTTTGCATGCATACTCTCTGGGTTCTGGCACTTATTCTCTCTCCAGAGTCCTGAGATTTAAATGATCTACAGCTGGCAAAGAGCGCCCCTCAGAACCCACATGAGGTAAACAGTTTGCTGTTGTGGACCATCTGAATCAGTTCCACATCCCACAGCTGGGATTAAAACAAAAATGTTAATTTCTACAAAAAAAAAAAAACAAAACAAAACAAAACAAAAAAAAAAAACAAAAAAAACAATACCCTGATTATTTATGCAGAGAAAAACTTCCTGTGATGGTTTGAATGAAAATAACTGTCATAGGTTCATATTTTTGAAAACTTGGTTCCTAGTTGGTGAAACTGTTTGAGAAGGCTTGGGAAGAGCAGCTATATTGAAGGTGGTCCCAAGGCTACGGTTTGAGGTTTCAAAGCTTTCTGTCCTTCCCTGTGTGAGCTCTGCCTCTGTGTGTAAGGGGCAGTGCCTCAGCTGCTGTTTCAGCCACTTACTGCCGTGCCTTCACTTGCTGTCACATTCTCAACCCTCTAAAACCATAAATCAAATTAAATGTTTTTATTAATAATTGCATTGGCCATGATGTTTTATCACAACAATAGAAAACTAACTATTGCATATTCCATATTAGTTGACTTTAAAAGGGCAATTTTTCTCACATTCTCATCAGCCAGTCACTATTTTGCTTGATTTTATGTGCATTTCTGTTTAAAAATCATCTTAGCACTTATTTATTTTTGATTCTTTAGCATTGAGTTCACATCTGGGTCAATGTATCTTAATTAAAGACATTTATCCACCCCAGATATACATTTTTGTAATATATATGTGTATATATATATATACATACATATATGTTGTTGAGCAAGAGTAGACAAATCAGCATGGAAATTAGAAGCCATTTGTTCTTTCTAACAAAAATTATTCAAATATAGAAAACAAGAGTTTGAACAGAACATCAAGAGGAACCTTGGAATATGTTATGCATAAGGCCCTAACTTCAGATGTTTTTGGAGCCCTGGTCCCTGAACAGGAACAAATCAAAAGGCCAAGTCACAGCTTAATCTAGAAGTGTCTAATATGACAAGGAGTGATGTATGCAGTCAGAACTATGTGGAAAAAGTGGCCATTGCAAAATAGAGGTTTTGTAAATGCTTCCCTATGCCCATCAAATAGAATACTGTTCCTACTATCTGCTAACAGGGAGCCCTTCTGCTCCCATTATTACAAAAAATGACTATGGAATATGAGCATTCTTTAATCAAAGAATAAGAGTTTTCCTCTGATTTTTGTTTCTTATCTGTGGAAGCCATCCAATACAGTGAAACTCCCTAAGGACACAAGGCTGCCACAGGCAGTCACAGTCACCTTGTTCAGTCTAGTTATCAACATAGATTAAACTACTCACATTTTACACAACTTTCTTATGTTTATAAAACACAAAACAGAACGAAAATACAGCCAAGTAGGTAAATTTTAGAGTCTGAACAGATACATAAATTTTAAATTCATGAATGATAAGAATTAACACATTATTTCTACACATACACATATATGAATTTATGTATGCGGAACCTAATGACTTCTTTCAAGCATATTATTTGTGCTGATGTTATGTGACCTGAAGACAGTACATGTTAGTATGAATTTATTTAATTGTGATCAGGTTCCTATTACTCCAAATGATCTAAATAACTGTCCTAAATTTGTAAAATTTTCTTTGCAATTTTCTCTCCTGAATTTTATTTTATTTGTTAAACTGCCCTTATACATTAGCCTCCAATGTAGAGAGTGATTCTATTTTCATTTCCTTTTGATTTTTGCATTTTGTTACTTTTGTCTTAATGTCCTGTGGGACTATTAATTTTCTTCCCTAAAATATTAATATTTTTTTGCTTTTCTTATAATTTCTACAAGTTTTTCTGCCTTTGGAGTATTTATAGTTTGCACCATCATATTTGCATGGCTGGACAGTTACACTGCTATGTTTTTAAATATATAAATTATAATTTTAATGAGCTTGCTTTTGGTGCTTCCTGAACCATGATGTATGCATATATCTATGTATTATGTATTATTAAAGGTAAGTTTTAGTCCACACAATGCTACTTATATGTATGTTTCATTCAGAGCTGGCCATTTGACCCTTGACAGCCTGCTGCTGTGCTCTTCCTGGGGAGGACCACTCCTGCTCCCAGCTTTACTCAATTGCTTATGGTTCTTTGTATAGAGTTGAGGCCTCCTGGTATGTTTTCCATCCACTTTGTCATGTGTTTTGTGTCATGCTTGTTCAGCAGTCATGTTGGTGAGACTTCGTGTGTGTAGCTTCTGGCCTCACTGGAAGACAAGCTCTCGCACAAACTTCCTGACCTTCTTTCTTCTTTCACATGTTTCCTGAGCCTCAGATTCAGGATTGTTTGTAGATGTATTCTTTGGGAGTAGGCTCCAAAACTCTGTATTTTGATTGGTTGTAGATTTTTTTTTTCCCACTGTGGTTTCTGACTAATGAAGAGAAGTATCTTTGATGAGGAGTAAAAATTATACTTATCAGTGGGTATAAAAACAAATGTTTATAGATTCTTGTTGGGGATTATGCTATTTTAGTAAATTACAGTCTGTAGATTCTCCTCCAATATTTATAACATCCCTAGCACTGAGTAATTAGCTAGGTTTCTACTACCAGCTGTAATCTTACCCTTTTTTAGAAGTCCTTAAAATCAAATTGAGCGCTATTACTCACCACTAAGGCATGCTTGTCCTACTGCCGTTTCAGGGTTGTTGTGCCATCGATGGGGCTCATGGGTGAATTTGGCCGGACTCAGTGAGTGAACAAAGGAAGAAAAAAAACTAATTTATCTTGTTTGGTTTCTATAGAATTAGTGGAACACTGGACTGCTGATCGTGCAAGATTGACATTAAGATAGTTTCTCAGAGGCTGTGAGGTGGCTCAGCAGATAAAGGTGTTTGCCACAAAGCCTGCTAAACTGACCAGAGTTCCCAGAATTACGTGTTAGAAGAAGAAAGCGAATCCTACGCCCTGTCTTCTGACCACCACATGCTCACGGCGGCACACTGCCACTCATTCAATAAATATATAAATTTAGTGCAATTTTAGATAAAGTCAGACTTCTCCAAAATGCAAAATTTATTTTATTCTGTTTATCTTCAATTATGTATTTGCTTTGCTAGAACAAAGGCTTGACTCCAGCCATGTGGAGAGAAAAGTAACCCTGTGTAATTGTTTTTATCAAGTGATCTAGGGATTAAGGGGTTTCACAATTACTTTCTCTCTTGCCTCTTATTTTTAACACTGAATATCCATAAAATTTACTATAACCTGAAATGGCAAAGCCTTAAGAAAATAATCATTATTTACTTTGTTTTTCAGGGCAATTTTACTTTCTAAGGTTATTGACTTTTGATATAACCATTATATATCTAATTATCTTCAATAGTCATCTTCTATTTTTTTTAATTAAGTAGTTAACCTCCTTTTTAACTATATGATTTGCAAAATAATCTCCTGGAATTTTTGAGAACAGTGTGAGGTATAGTGTATTTGGCACAATGGTTTTCTATTAGAAACTCAGTTCAAAAAACACCAATAACTATAAATCCTAAATCTGTAAATGCAGATTTTATAAATTAAAGCATAAGAGAAATAAAATCAATTCAGAATGGAAAATAACTTCATGTTCTTTTTTAAAAGTAGGAGGAAGGAAAAACAGGGAATGTGTTTGTTCAGAGTTTTAGTTACATTGATTTTTTGTTTGTTAGCTTGTTTTTACCTTTTATCTTTCTTTCTTTTTTTTTTTTTTTTTTTGTTTGTTCTTTGAGACAGGGTTTCTCTGTGTAGGGTTGGCTATCTTGGACTTGTTTCATAGACCAGGCTGGCTGCGAACCCACAAAAATCTGCCTACCTCTGCCTTCCCAAGTGTTGGGATCACAGATGTGTCCCACTGTGCTCAGCTGAGTTATAGTGCTTTTAATATTGCAAAGTGGTCCATATTACAGAGTAGATAAGTGGAGAGTATAACATATTCTAGAGAAATATCTGAAAACAAAATGTTTAGGTCAGGAAAACATGAAAAGATATCTTTATCTGACCTATAGAGATAACAGTCCCAGCACCAAGATTTCAAATGCTTAAGAATATCCAGTTGTCTGGATAAACTAAATTCAAACCCAGTTTTCAAGTACTTAGTCATCTTCTAAATGAGATAGCTTGCACTGGCATGTCTTAAAAAGGTCGTGTTTAAAATAATGGACTTTGGAGTCATAATGTTTGGCTTTGAACTCAACTTGGATTGCTTGTGGGCTCTGGGAAATTCTACCTCCCTATCTTACAGTGAAAAGTACAAAAACATATTTATTTATCTGTTTTCTCTTATTTGTAGATCTTAGGTTTTGTGAAAACATATGAGACATATTTGTTTCTCTGTCTGTCCTTCCATCCAATTATTCTTCCATCCATTCATGCATCCATCCATCCATATACCATCTAGTCATCTAATTTTTACACACATCTGAAAGCAGAAGCAAGAACGGGGATTAGAAGTAAACTAGTGAAAACAGATGAATGATGAAGAGGGAGAGAGCATGGAGTGTGGAGAAAGGAATTACGGCAAATGAACATGGCATATTTGAAAGGAGTTGTCTTTGTGAAAGTTTGGCGTGCTTGTGATGAATGTATACAGAAAGATGCAAAACAGAAGGGATAAAAGGAAATAATAACAGTAAAGGATTTAGAGCAAGATCTTGGTTACAGTAACTCTTCAATATATTTTAAATATCTATTGAAGTCACTTTTGCAAATTTTTTGTTGAGAAGCACAAGTTGTCATTTAATACTGAGTCACAGTTATGAATCTATCTGAGACAAAATACAGCATCTCCTTTATATAAGTGAATTTACTCTCTTCACTGGGAAAGCCAAAAGATTGGCATAAGTTTATTTTACATTCTGTAAGTAGGAAACACAGCACTTGCCATACATCTTTTATACTGAGTAAAAAAAAAAAAAAAAAAAAAGAAAAGAAAAAAAGAATGGATGTTTAATCTACAAATTCTGTTCATGAAATTAGTCTTCAACATTTGGGTAATCTTTTAAAAGCACTTACAATGTACATTTCTCTTTTGTTTCTTTGAGGGACTTTGTAGAAAGTAAATGAGCCCGACTAAAGTCTCCAATGGCAACATTTGCTCCTTTATCTCAATTCTCAGGTCATAGGACTAGCTGTGAAAGAGCCTTAAGCTGAGAAATAAAGGAGAGAAGAGGTTACAAAGGGAGCATTTTTTTCATTTATTTCACGCTATGATTCCAGGGGAAGAATGGAACCACTACAATCTCCCCTGTCAAACTAAGGGTCAAATAGTAATGCCAATCACACTCATTGTACTGTGGAAAGCTAGGTTTTGTCTGTGTTCACAAGTGTAGATTTCCCTTATGCTAATCAGCCCATAGGTTCTACAGATTTCTTTTTTTAACATTTTTACTGTGATCAGTAGCATCTCGCTAAGACGAGATAAAACCAACTTAATTCAGGACATACATCAGAAAACATTTATCTCTATTATATACAGAATTGAAGATACTTGTTCAATTAGCCACATGACTATTGTTCCTGTTGCCATTTGTACAGCTCAACTACAAAAGTACTGGACGATGTTTTTATGTAGTAAATAACAATGGAATAATCAGTGTGTCACTAAGTTACTGTCCCTGATGGACACAGTTGAGTCTTGAGTTGTCTTTTTAAATGATGCATGTCACTTAGCACTCAGTAGAACAAATTAGTTACTACACACGGTCCAGAGACATAAGCATAATATTTTATATAGTTTGGTGTGTAAGTGGCCTACAGTATTGCTAGAAAATTGATTCTCAAAGCTGAAAGCCAACTTACTGAAAGTATTGAAGGAATACATAAATATAGAGATTTCTTATAACCTAATATTCTTATGAGCAAAATTGGTTGTAATAAACTTTGAGCTTGTTTCCTTGAAGAAATAATCAACTGAAGAATTAAATATTAAAATTAATATAGTGGAATTTTTAGTTTGAAGTGTTTTAATTATTTTTGCCTTTTAAATAATAATTCAAGACCAGAAAAAAATCGCAGCCTGAAAATTTGAGCAATTTTAATGATTTCCTAATTGATTTGTCCAAATAGAACTGAGACTCAAGTTTTACAATGAGATGTCACTTTTGTATGCCCTTTTATAATCTTCTTATGCTTGTGCTTCATCAGAGACAAAGTCCCTGATAATTAAATTCCAAACATAAAAGGTAAAGAACACATTCAGTAATCCTTTTCCATGGCATAATTTGGAAATTATTCTTGAAAGTTTGGAATCAACTCTACTAATCTTTCTAACATTTTAAAACATCCAATTCTCTCTCTCTCTCTCTCTCTCTCTCTCTCTCTCTCTCTCTCTCTCTCTTTCTCTTTAGGATTTATTTAGTTAACCTAGAACACAATGCTGGGCAATATTTACTCTACCTTAAACCTCCAAGCCCTCGTAGTTTCCTAACATTTATATTCACCCATTATACTTGCTTTTTGTGAAATCTTAGGTCCAGTTCATTCTCCACATCGTTCCAAGACCTCTTCTCCAGCCTCTCTCTCCCAGCTCCTCTCCTCTCTCCTCCGCCTCTGCCTCCCATTTCTTCCTCTCCTCTGACTCCTCACCTCTCCCGCCTACTCCTTCCTCTCCATTGCTCAACATTGTGGCTGGTTGTTTTATTTTGGCATGTTTACACGAAGCTGAGACAGGTGATGCTTAGAAAACGTATCACAATGCAATGTCTAGATTGATACCAGAGAGGGGGGGGAGAGAAATCAGCATTTGAATGAACACGGGTCAGGTGTATACATTCCAAAAGAACATTATATCCTGTTCCCCTTATTAGAGAACCCATTTGGACACTGAGCTACCATGGGCTATATCCGAGCTGGGGTTCTAGGTTATATCCATACATGGTCCTTGGTTGGAAAAACGGTCTCGTGAAAGACCCCTGTGCCCTGGTTTATTTGGTCCTTGTGGCCTCCTGTACTCTCCAGGTCTTACTAACACCCCCTTCTTTCATGATTCCCTGCAATCTGCCGATGGTTTGGTTATGAGTCTTAGTATCTCCTTTGATACACTGCTAGGTAGAGTCTTTCAGAGGCCCTCTGTGGTATGAACTCAATAGAGAGCTCTTCCACTCCCCTCCCGTGAGGGAAGAGCAGCCGGGCTAGGCCACAGAAGAAGACATTGCAGCCAGTCCTGAGGAGACTTGATAAGCTAGGGTCAGATGGAGGGGGAGGAGTTCCTCCCTTGTTAGTGGACTTGGAAAGGGGCAGGGAGAAGAGGAGGGAGGGAAGGTGGGATTGGGAGGGAATGAGGGAGTAGGCTATGGCTGGGATACAAAGTAAATAACCTGTGATTAATATAAAAAATAAAAAAAATGTAACCAAAAAAACCAAAAACAAACAAACAAACAAAGAACATTATACCAACAATTCCCCCTTTACGTCCAATAAAAGGCACCTTTTCTTTCAATACAATAATAATTATGAAATTATGAAAACTGTTAGGTAAAATCTACATGAGCAATGTCCAGCCCATGTGTATTTAGCAACTTAGGAGAGCATCTGATTATCCTACCTATCTTGACAAGTTTAAAGTTTGTCACTTGTAAACACTCACACACAACTAACCAGAGTGGTTTTGTTGTTGCTCTTAATTGTTGTTGTTGTTGGCAAGGAGTACACATTTAAAGTTACCTTTTTAGGATATTTTGCGGCAAAATTAAATTTAGAACTCCTGAAGCATCAAATATTTGTATGAATTAAAAGAATCTTAAGAGACCTCTTTTGAAAACTTATTAATAGACCAACTGTGAATTTTTGTTTAAATTGACCCCTTCCAAGCAAAATATTGTTTACCTTGCCTAGGATCTTCCTTTGAGGACAATCCTTATATGCAAAAGAACCCTGTTGTATGCTCTGTGATCTTATTAACTTGGCTATATCATGGATTTGAAGGTAGTTATTTATATGGACTTATTCATAATGGGTTCAGGGACAAGATATTTATTCACACAACATATCTGAGCAGTGAGAGTCTAATCTGATAATCTGATTCTTTTAGGGAATTTAATCAGGACAAGAAGCAAATAGGATAGTAAAAGTAAGATATAAAGACCAAGAGCATTATGCCATTTTCCAAGGTTTCAAGTCATTGTGAAAAGATTATCTAGTGACAGCAGCAGCGGAAAGAATAAAACCAAATAAAATCGAAGAAAAGACAGAAAGACAAAGAAGAAAAAAGTTTCATGTATGTAGAGAATGTTCATTAATGCCTGGTACTCCAGAGGCCTGTATTTTAAAGTGCTTTCCCTTACAAATCTTTGCAGTGTAGTTAGGAAACTTAAATCTAATATTTATAATATAATGAATCGTGGGTTATGTCAACCACATACCTCCTGAAGACATACTGTGTTTTGAACACCAGCTTCTCTCATCTGGGCCCCGGTGCAATATTTCCCTGCATTGAAATACTTTACCAAAGCCATATCCTCATTCTAGAATTGAGCTGCACATAAGGAGCTACACTCCATGTAGGAATATGAGGATCTTTCTTCATACGCCCTATAGACTAGGCTAGCATATTTCTCATAACACAACTAAATTTCAACTCCTTTATTTGCTCAATCAAGCTTCTGTCATGTTCCAAAAGGCATATCCAAATAAACACTCTTTATATATATAAATTTCATCAGCATCTATTTCTTTAAAAACTTCATCCATGATGTATTTTACCTATATTAAAAAAAAAAAAAAACATACTGGGAAAATCTGGAAACATCAATGATTCTTTGTCAATCACTGAAAGAATCTAAACAACATTTAAAACTTAATTAATCTCAAACTTAGTTAGCAGAAAAAGCTTAAGCAACTCAAGTTGGTTTGGCCTCACTGTAGGTAACCTGGGATTCTTTCTTGGCATACAGTTAGTTTACATAATTTTGTTTTTCTACTAAAGTATTTTTCAGTTAAAAGTTATTATTGGTATATCCGAGTTTCCCTGGTTAAATCGACTATAGAGTTAACTAGCATTAAAAAGTTAAACTATAAGTTATCATCTCATGATGAATTTCACATACTTAAAGAAAAAAATCTTTTAAGCAGATGTTTCTGTGTTGTTTCAACTGTAATTAGGCATGCATCTGAAGTGACTCTCTCTTCCATACCCTTCTTCATGTATAAAGTATTTTTCTCAGTTTAGAATGCAGGAAGGAAAAGAAGTTAAGAGTAGACATGGTAGCACTTGGTTGTGATTCCAGGTTTTAGCAATGTAATACAGTACAATCTTAAGCTTGAGGTCAGTCTGGGCTAAATTATTGAATTTATGGTTAGTCTGTGTTAAACAGAAATATAAAAGATGCAAACAATGACATTATACAAACTGAGAGTATTGTACACCTTTAGGAGTGTGTATGTGTGTGTGTGTGCCAACAGTTTTTAAAAGGCATGAGGGAGTCTATGAGAGGGTTTGAAAACTGGGAGTAGGGAAGTTATTTTATTTTGTCAAAAATTAAAAAATTATTTTAGTATTTGCTTCAACCATTTGTTTTTTTCTGAGCAAACATACAGAGATAAATAGGCATGGAATTACCATTCCACGTGATTACTGAACAACACTGAGCACACTCTCAATAGCTATATGTCCTAATATTGATCTGTGTTTGTTCAAAGGCCAAGAAAATAATACATCTAGTGCAGACTCATCTGCAAATATGACTACTCATTGGGCAATGTACGATCTAGACCAACTTAAGAAAATCAATCAGGCTAAATTACAGATCCTAAAAAGTATAATGTGAATGTAAGTTGTGCACCGTGCCAACAGTCTGGAATATACTCTGCCCAGGTTCAATAAACTTCAGAGTTTTTGATGTATACCTTGTTAGGGAATGCTGAGGTTCTATTCAGGAATTCATAGTCAATAGGGATTTATGTGCAATGTCTGCTGATATTTATGGCTGAGGCCAGGCAGAGGATTATCCAAAGCTTTACTAGTGTGTCTACCAAGATTATTCATAAATTTTCAAAACTATTTGTCCTATTAAATACTAACCCATTGGGTGTTAATGGGAATTGTAGTTTATACCAACTCCTGCAATAATAATAATGGTTATTTTAAGAACGGGAAACATCCAAAACATTCTGCAACCTCACACCGAACAGCAATAGCATGACAGAAAGTTATAGGAAATCCCTTTGTGATGCTTCTCTTTCTCTGTTCATAAATGTCCTTGTATGTCCCTTCTATGCTTCCTCTCAGCAGTAGATGAGGTATGGGATAAGTTGATTTAAGTTCTTTAGGCCTGGAGAGATGACAGTGTATCCGACTCTCCCTCTCACCAAGGACCTTGAAGGTAGTTTGCCGTTGCCAGCTTGGATGGTAAAGTGTTGCAGAAAAACTGACGTTATTTTCTTATACTTCCGTGTAGTTTTTCTTAGTTATTTTCCTATACCCCTCCATGATGTGGCTGCAGATTATATGCATCTCTTCCTTGCACACACCATCTCATGGCACTCAAGTGGCACAGCTAGCTCTCCAATACTCATGCCTTGGGGCTAGCTCACCTGCAACACCCTGCCACAACCAGGGCCATCTCCATTATGCTTCCTGGGAGAGGTCTGGAGCTCTTATACCATCATGGCCAGTGCTCCCAAAATGCCTAGATGAGGTGCTGGCCCAGCTCCAGAGGGATCATCTCTGCATGCTCTGCCCTCCTAGGCCAGCAGGGCACAGGGCTGGGGGTCGCCTCAGGCTTGCTGTCATTTTGTGCCACTATTGCACGAGCCCACCTCACAGCTGTTGTAGATCAAGGGGTTTTGCAGCTGTGTTTGTGTTTACCTTTCTCCTTTTGTATTGTGCAGAGTAGCTCCAAGTACCATGAACATTTCTAGGTAGGCACCAGCTGGAATTCACTCATGTTCAACGAGTTTGGTAGGGGTTGTCTATCTTCAGAAACAGGGCCTTGCCAACAGTTTGTGGAGAGCAACCAGAAGCCTTGGCAATAGCCTGGATTGTCTGGGTGTTCCCATAGGACCACTGTGGCAACAACTCCATTAGATTTAACTCATCCTTGCTACGGAAGCTTAATTTAGCGGTTAAAGTATAGGCCATATAACCCAGAACCTCTGCTCAGATGTAGCCTGTGGTAGCTCAGTAACCAATTGGTTTCCCATAGTGAGGGGAACAAGGACTATTTCTAACAGGAACTCAATGACTGGCTCTTTGACCTCCCCACCCCCCAAGGGAGGAGCAGTCCTGTTAGGCCACAGAGGAGAGCTTTGCAGCCAGTCCTGAAGATACCTGATAAAACAGGATCAGATGAATGGGGAGGAGGTCCCCCCTATCAGTGGACTTGGCAAGGGGCACGGTGGAGATGAGGGAGGGAGGGAGAGACTGGGAGGGAATGAGGGATCCGGACACGGCTGGGATACAGAGTTAATAAAATGTAACTGATAAGAAAAAATAAAATTAAAAAAAAAAGAAAATTTCTAAAAAGTGGAGAAAAATGATTGTAGAGAAAAAAAATCTGTGCTACATGGCACAGATATCTAGGGTAAGCTCTATAAATATAAAATAAGAATCAATTAAGATATCCATGAAGATAAATTCTATTTTTACCATCTCAAATAAAGCCAATTGATGACCCAGAAAAAAAAAAAAAAGTATAGGCCATGACATCTAAGTGTCCAAGACGGTTCCCCAGTAACATGAATTCATAAGCTCTTTGATCACCTCCCCCTGAGGGGGGGGAGCAGCCTTACCAGTCCACAGAGGAAGACAATGCAGCCACTCCTAATGAGACCTGATAGGCTAGGGTCAGATGGAAGGAGAGGAGGACCTCCCCTATCATTGGACTGGAGGAGGAGCATAGGAGAAGAAGAGGGAGGGAGGGTGTGATTGGGAGGCAATTGGGGATGGGACTAGAGCTGGGATACAAGGTGAATAAACTGTAATTAATAAAAAATAAAGTAAAAAATAAAAAAAGATGCCTCATCGGGGATCCAGCTCCTCCAATATTTGATAATTTCTTTTAGATCACCTCTTATACAAATATGTCCTTTAGGAAGCTTTAGGTTTCTATATAATCAGTTAATCAGCCCTTAGTTTCACCTGTCTCTCCCTTTATTTTCTTCATTTGCTCCAGTCTTTCCTCCTACTTCCTAGTTATGAGCCACCTCCATCCATAAATATCTATTCTATTTCCCTACCCCTCTTGCCTGGTTGCTTACTCTAGACCTGACCTACATGGATATGTGGACTGTACCTTGTTTATTGAAGTTGTAACAACAAACATTACCATTTAACTGACATTTACTTACAAGCAAATATATATCATATTTGTCTTTCTGGGTCTGACTACACTCACTTTTTTGATTTTTGTTTTTCAGTAATGTTGTCCAATGTATGTGAATTTCAAGATTTCATTTTATTTAGTGGCTGAACAATAATGCGATGTGTAAATAAAACACATTTTCTTTATTCATTCATCCACTGATAGACAACTAGGCTGTCACTGAACATAGTTGAGCAACTGTCTCTGTCACAGTATGATACACCCTTTGGGCATATGCCCAAGAGCGGTAGAGCTATATTTTGAGGCGGACCTATTTCTGGCTTCCTGAGAAACTGCCACACTGATTTCCATAGTAGATAAACAAGCTTGCACTCCCACCAAGTAATGGATGTATGTTCCCTTTACACCCTTGCCAGCAAGAGCTGTCACTTGTTTTATTGATCTTGGCCATTTTAACTGGTGTAAGATGTCATTTCAAAGTAGTTTTGACTTATATTTCCCTAATGACTAAGGATGTTAAACATTTGTTTAAGTGTTTCTCATCTATTGTTTTGTTTCCTCTTTTGAGAATTCTATTTCTTAATTGAGATTTTTATTTTTTGATGTCTAGTTTCTTATATTTATTAGATATTGTTCTCTATCAGATATCCAGTTGTTAAAACCTATTCTCACTTTTTGCTTGCTTGCCACTTCTCTGAATGATGGTGACCTTTGTCAAACAGAAGCTTTTCAGCTTCACGAGGTCCCAATTATTAATTGTTGGTCTTACTGCCTGCGCTATCAACATTTTGCCCAGGATGTCTTTTCCCATTCCAATGAATTCAAGACTATTTCCTACTTTTTCTTCTTTTGGGTTCATGGAATCTGACCATACATGGATGTCTTTGACCCAAAAGGAGTTGTATTCTGTTCAGGGTGATAAGCATGGATCTATTTTCATTATTCTACATTAGCTATCCAATTTGATCAGTATAACTTATTTATGATGCTGTCCTTTTCTAGGTTCTATTTCTCACTTCTTAGGCAAAAGTCATGTAGTCAGGGGTTGTGGACTTA
Organism: Psammomys obesus; assembly: GCF_907164565.1. Taxonomy (NCBI): domain Eukaryota; kingdom Metazoa; phylum Chordata; class Mammalia; order Rodentia; family Muridae; genus Psammomys; species Psammomys obesus. The sequence goes on from NW_026591086.1 coordinate 35,197,471, forward strand.
TTTTTGGATCTTGAATTCTCTGCCATTGATCTGAGTGTTTGTTTTGTGGCTATATCATGTTGTCATTATTGCTATCGCTCTTCAGTACAATTTGAGACTGGGAATGGTTCTATCTTTAAGAGTTCATTATTCAAGATTGTTTTCCGTTTTATCTGTATGTTTCTTTGCTTGCTTGCTTGCTTGCATGTGTGCATATGTGTTTCCACATGAAGCTGAACATTGTCCTTTTAAGTTCTGTGAAGAACTGTGTTAGAGTTTTGATGGGGATTGCATTGAATTTGTAGATTGCTTTTGGTAGGATATCAATTTTTACTATATTATTCCTACCAATCTATTAGCATGGAAGATATGTTCACCTTCTGATGTCTTCTTCAATTTCTTTCATCAGTGTCTTTAAAGTTTTATTATACAAATCTTTTACTTCCTTTGCTAAAGTTATTCCAAGATAGAGTTTCTCTTTATTTAGGTTGATGATGGGTGTGGGCTTCATATAAATCACCTCTATTATGTTGAGATATGTATGCCTCATGTATCCCTAGTCTCCTCGTGATTTTTACAATGAAGCGGTGTTAGCTTTCATCGAAAGCCTTTTCTGCATCTGATGAGGTGTGTTTTTTGTCTTTCAATTTGTTTATATAGTGGATTATTCTGGTGGTTTGAAGAAGAATGGCCTCATAGGCTCATAGATTCAAATGTGTGGTCACAAGTGAGTAGTTCTGTTTGAGAAGGACTGGGAGATATGGCATTGTTGGAGTAGGTGTGGTCTTGTGGGAGGAAGTATGTGACTGATGGTGAATTTCTGGGGTTTTAAAAGCCCAAGCCAGGAGCAGTGTCTCTCTCTTTCTGTAGTCTACAAATTTGTTTCTTCTCCAGCACCATGTCTGCCTGTGTGCTACCATACGAAATACCATGCTGACTGTGGTAGTTTGAATAGGAAAGTTCTTCAGAGACTCATCGATTTGAGTGATTGGTCAGCACAGAGTGGCATATTAAGAGGAGTGTCCTACTTAGAGGAAGTATGACCTTGTTGAGGAAAACACATCACTGGTTTTGAGGTTTCAAATGCTCAAGCCAGGCCTGGTGTCACTCTCTTTCCTTGTTGCACACTGAGATATATAACCCTAAGATACCTCTCTAGCACCATGTTTTCCTTCATGCCACCATGCCTCCTGTCATCATGACAACAGATTAAACCTCTGAACTTTAAGCAAGTCTCTTCCTACAATGAAAAAACCACTATCCTTTATAAAAGTGGTGATAGTTACAATTCTGACTAAGTTGGTCCTGGGGACTGAGGTATTGCTTTGATAGGCCTGACTGTGCTTTTACTTAGAGGAATGTAGTTTTTTTTTTTTTTTTTTTTTTTTTTTTTTTTTTTTTTTTTTTTTTTGGTGGTAAAAAGTCTTTTGTTTAATTAATTAATTAATTATTACAATTTATTTACTTTGTATCCAACTGTAGGCCCCACACTCATCTCCTCCCAGGCCTATCCCTACTATCTGACCCTAGCCTATTAGATCTCATCAGGACTGGCTGCATTGTCTTCCTCTGTGGCCTGGCATGGCTGCTATCCCCTCAGGTGGAGGTGATCAAAAAGCCAGCCATTGAGCTCATGTGAGAGACAACCTCTGTTCCCCTTACTAGGGTACCCAGATCCTGAGCTGCCTATGGACTATATATGAGCATTTGGGTGGAATGTGAACTTTGAATTTTAAAGTCAGTTGTATGTTTTTGTTTTTTTTTCACTTTTATTATATTGAATATATTTAATTTTAATTTTTTATTAATTATATTTTATTCACTTTGTATCCCACCTGTAGGCCCTCCCCTCTATCCCTCCCAAACGCACCTTTCATCCCTCATCTCCTCCCATGCCCCTCACTAAGTCTATGATAGGGAAGATGATCTGCCCTTTCCATCTGACCCTAGCTTATCAGGTCTCATGAGGACTGGCTGCATTGTTTGCCTCCATGGCTTGATAAGGCTGCTCCCCCCTAAGAAGTTGGTGATCAAAGAACCAGGCACTGAGTTCATGTCAGAGAAAGTCCCTGTTCCTCTTACTAGGGCACCCACTTGGAGACTGAGCTGCCATGGGCTACATATGAGCAGGGGTTCTAGGTTTATCTCCATGCATGGTCCCTGGTTGGAGTAGCAGTCTCAGAAAGGACCGCTGGGCCCAGATTTCTTGGTTCTGTTGCTCTCCTTGTGGAGCTCCTATCCCATCCAGGTCTTACTATCTCCTCTTTCTTTCATAAGATTCCCTGGACTCTACTCAAAGTTTGGCTATGAGCCTCAGCATCTGCTTTGATACACTGCTGTGTAGATTCAAAACTGAAGTGACAACACATGTTGAAGAGATTGTGGAGAAATAGGAATCTTCCTCCATTGCTGGTGGGAACGTAAACTTGTACAACTACTTTGGAAATCAATCTAATGCTTTCTCAGAAAATTAGGAACAGTGCAGCCTCAATATCCAGCTGTAGTACTCCTGGGCATATATTTTAAAGTTGTTCAACCATTCGACAAGAACATTTGTTCAACTATGTTTATAGCATGTATATTTGTAATAGCCAGAATCTAGAATCAACCTGGATGTCCCTTGGTTGAGGAATGGATACAGAAATTGTGTTACATTCACATAATGAAATACTACTCATCAATTAAAAACAAGGAAATCATGAGATTTGCAGGTAAATGTATGGACCTAAAAAAGATAATCCTGAGTGAGATAACACAGAATCAGAAAGATACACATTGTTTATAACTCACTTATAAGTGGATATTATCCACATAATATAGGATAAGCTTTCTAAAATCTACAGACTTAAAAAAAAAAAAAAAACTAAACAGCAAGGAGGACCCTGGGGAAGATGCTTAATTCTCATTCAATATGACAAACAGGATAGACATCAGAAGCAGTAGAAGAGAGGAAACAGAATGGAAACCTACCACAGAGGTCCCTTAAATGTCTTCACCTAGCAGGAGATAGAAGCAGATGCAAAGATTCACAGTCAAACTTTGCATTGCACATAGGGAGTCTTATGGAAGAAGGAGGAGATAGAAGGACCCAGAGGATTATTTGGAATATTTGGTTTGTTAGTGTGTAATTTCTTGAGTTCTTTATATATTCTAGATATTAGCCCTCTGTCAGATGTAGGGTTGGTGAAGACATTTTCCCAATCTGTACACTGTCATTTTGTTCTGTTGACAGTGTCCTTTGCTTTATAGAAGCTTTTCAGTTTATTGATTGTTGATCTTAGAGCTTGATCTGTAGGTGTTCTGTTCAGGAAGTTGTCTCCTGTGCCAATGAGGGCAAGGCCCTTCCCCAATTTTTCTTTTAACAGACTTAGTGTGTCTGATTTTATGTTGAGGTGTTTGCTCCACTTGGACTTTACTTTTGTGCAGGGTGATAAATAAGGGTCTATTTGCATTTGTCTACATGTAGACATTCAGTTAGACCAACCCCATTTGTTGAAGATGCTGTCTTTTTTCTGTTGTATGGTTTTGGCTTATTTGTCAGAAATCAGGTGTCTGTTGGTGTGGGTTTATTTCTGTGTATTCAATTCAATTCCATTGATCCACCAGTCTGTTTCTATGCCAGTATGAAGGTTTTTTTTTGTTGTTGTGGTGGTGGTAGTGGTTGTTTTTTTTATTTTTATATTTTTATTTTTACTGTTGCTCTGTAGTATTGCTTGAGATCAGGAATGGAGATACCTCCAGAAGTTCTTTTATTGTACAGGATTGTTTTAGCTATTCTGGGTTTTTAGTTTTTCTATATGAAGTACAAAATTGTTCTTTCAAGTTCTGTCAAGAATTGTGTTGGTATTTTGATGGGAATTGCATTGAATCAGTGGACTGCTATTGGTCAGATGGTCATTTTTTCTATGTTAATCCTACTGACCCATGAGCATGGGAGATCTTTCCCTCTTCTGATATCTTCTTCAATTTCTCTTTACAGCCTAGAAGTTTTTTCTACGATTCTTTCACTTGCTTGATTAGAGTATATTATTTGTGGCTATTGTGAAGGGTGTTGTTTCCCATTTTTTTTCTCAGACTATTTTACTTTTGTATATGGATTTTTTTGAGTTGATTTTGCATCCAGCCACTTGGTTATAGTGATTTATATTTTTGATGCTTTCTTAGATTTTGTGAGTATTTTATTGAGGATTTTTGCTGGGTGGAGTGGTCTGGGTTGGCATCGATGATCTCTTAGTATCTGCGTAATATTTGCCCAGGGCTTCTGGCTTTAATACACTCTGTTGAAAAGTCTGTTGTGATTCTAATGGGTCTGTCTTTGTATGATTGTATGATCCTTGTCCTTTTTCTCCTGCTGCTTTTAATTTTTTTTTCTTTTTTTCTGTAGACTTAGTGTTTTGATTATTATATGGCCGGAGTAATTTCTTTTCTGGTCTAGATTATTTTGTTTTCTGTGAGCTTCTGGTATGTTTAAGGACATCTCTTTCTTAAGGTTGGGAAAATTTTATTCTTCGTTTTTTTTTTGTTTTTTTTTTTTTAATATTTTCTGAACCTTGGAGCCTTTTCAGTCTATTCCTATTATTCTAAGGCTTTCTCTTTTCATGGTGTCCTTGATATCTTGGATGTTTTGTGCCAGAAACTTTACTGTTCTTATGTTTTCTTTGAGAGTTGTTTTTATTTCCACAATTGTTATCTTCAGCGCCTGAGATTCTCTCCTACATCTCTTGTATTCCATTTGGTAATGCTTACCCCTGTGGTTCCTAATCTCTCTAAATTCTCCATTTTCAGGCTTTTCCGGTTTGTGTTTTCTTTAGTGATTCTAATTCTGTTTGCACATCTTGAACAATTTTATTCATTTCCTTCATCTGTGTTTTATCTGCATTAGAATATCCATTGTCTTGGGGGATTCTGACGAAGCCATGATGTGTTGGTTTTTGTTGGTTGCCCTTAACCTTGATGGTTTTATTTATTTATTTTCCTGCAGCTGTATTGCAGACTGGATCCAACCATCTATGGAGTCTGGAGTAGTCTACAGGAAGATTGAGAGCTGTTAGAGGCTCAAGACTGTTAGGGGCTGGTGATTGCAATGCAGCTAAGAAAGGGTGAGTGCTGGTGCTGTTGTCTTGAGGGGCATGGCTTAGGTGCTGGGGTGAGTTCCTTCAAGAGCAGGTTTCTGGGACACATACATGAGAGTGTGTGGTGAAGGTCAGGGGGTGCGTGCCTAGGGCAGAGTGCAGGCTCGTGTTGGGTTGTGGGCGTGGCTTTCATGAGCTGGTGCCAAGATGAAGATGTGTCTTACAAGCTCGCCAGGCTCTTTGTCTCTGCCACTCAGTCTCATCTGGGCAGTGCTACCCTGGATCCACTCTCTGTGTGCTTCCACTCTTTGCCTGGTTTCCAAGGGATGACCAGCACAACCGTGGCTTGAATGTTGGGAATGATGTCCCAGAAACCCGGATGCTGCCCTCAGATGGGGTTAGAGGGATTTGATGTCTCATTGACAAAAAGGAAGCGTCCCTGAATCTGATGAGTTCTGGGGACCCATGGTTCCAAACTCACTGCCCAGGGAAACAGCCAGGATCTGATTGGCTCCAACTGTCCCAGGAAACCTGAGGCTGCCCTCAGGGCAGCAGAAGTCATCTGATGTTTGGCTGCCATACAGGTGGGTTCCTGTACCTGGGATTCTGCACTCCCTGGGGTGTGCCGAAAATGCCAAGGGTTCACAGTTTTCGATTCCCAGTCCCGGGAGACAGCCAAGGTGCGGGGGTGGGGGCTGTATCTAATCGGTCCTAGGGGCTGTCCACTCACCAGTGTTGGAGTCTTGGATCCTCTGCCCTGCCCCCTAGAAAGTACACAGTGGTTGCTGCCATCTTGAAACTCCTCCAAACATTCAATTTTAATATCATTTATAAATACTTTGAGTTTTGACCTCTGATCATCTGTAGTAGCTTGCCAGAATACTTGTTTTATGGCTCCAATTCATGAAGTGTCTCCTCTAGTCCTGGGAAGCCTTAGTTATGGCTTGTTTCTCATTCGCCTTTATAACTTAAATTAACCCGTTATATTAATTAATCTACACTCTGCCACGTGACTTGTTATCTCTCCTCAGTACCTTACCTCCAATTTCTTCTGTATCTGGCTGACGAATCTGTTGTGCCTCAGATTCTTTTCCAGAGTTCCCATCTCTACCAGAAGTCCTACCTTTTTTTTTCCTGACTCAGCTATAGGTCTTTCGGCTCTTTATTAAGCCAATGAAAAAGTGTTGGAGAGAATGTGCACAAAATATGATGCAGTTATAAGCATAACAATACCAAAGTCTGGCCTATTCTCGTCTCTGAGGTACAAAAATTAGCATTTGAATAATACAAAGGCAACCTTTGCATAGTGCACAAAAAGATCACCCCAACATCCCCAGAGTTCTTTCCATCCATGGGAAGATGTTGTGGTAGGGAGGATGTAGGCATGAATTGCGTAGTCCACCATACTAGTCATGTCACTCTTTAATCATCCTTTTCACTTATTTTTTTTTCTTATTCAACATTGTTTTTGTCTCTTGTTTGTTTTTACCAGTCAGCTGTTCCTAATATCCAGCCAAAGCTTTTTTGATACTCACAGTCCTTTTGACTTGGCCTGATGAGTGACTCAAGTAAAAAAAATCCTCTGTTATGAGATGGCATAAGTCAATTGTACCTCATTCCCATGAGCTCTTTGGGATCAATTATAGGTGTTCCTTGTTTTATCGGTGTCTAAAATTCAGAATCCTAAAAGATAATGTCTGGCAGCATAGATTACATTGTTTATACAACGAACTGAGATACAGTGGACCACTCTTTTTGGTTCATGATAAAAAAAAAAAAATATTTCCCAAATCTTAGCTGATGGCCAATGCCAGGCTTTGTAAGCAGGTCTTTCAAAGGATAAAGGAAGGAATAAATGTACAGTTTGTATCTGCATTGACTGTGGGAAAATTGACTTTCTCTATGTGACCTTATGACATTCCGCTGTCTGACTTCTGTGTGTCCTTTTTGATAATAACCTGAGAGTATTTTTTGAAACATGGACCTGGTTTGCCTCATGCACCTTTTGCATTTGTTGGTTTTGTTTTATAGTCTGTCTCTGAAAGGCCAGAAGTGTATATGTGACTGTTTGCTGGAGCTGAGCTTTCCTAGATAATCACTGAACATTGTTAAGGGAACGCGTGCCTCTCATTCAATGTCAGACTATATTTCTATGGTTTCAGAAATGGCAGCTCATAATGATGTCATATCAGTCTTGGGTTTTGTAAGTATCCTGTGTGATGTTCACATAAAAGTGAAATCACCCAATGACTCATTCCTCAGAACACAGTCCCATCGTTAAATGACACATGACCAAAGTAAAGCACTTCTGGGAAATCTTAAAATGTTAAAAAAAAATTGTAAAAGAAAACACCAAAAAGGAAATTAGAAGTAAAATTTTAATTGAATGAAAATGGAAACGTAACACATACCACTAATGAATACCCAGAAAAAATTTACATTAATGGAAAATGACTTAATGGTAATCCCTTGCCACATAAATGTCAGAACCTGAGTTGTAATGGCTCACATAAAGCAGGTAGAACTCTGTGTGATCGCATTGCTTCTTTGGGGAGATGGGGTGCAGACAGGATGTTTAGAAGTCTACATGCTGAGTAGACTGTGTACAATGGCCAACAACAAAAAGAGATACCTTGTCTCAAGTAGGGTGGCGCCTAAAGACTGGCACCTGTGGTTGTTCTCTGATTTCCAGCCATGTGCATTGCTATGAATTCACCTACCCTTCTCACACAAATACAAACACACATGCACACACACATGCAAACACTCATGGGCATCATACATGCACACCCATACAAACCATACACACAGACACACAATCATATCCTTAAATCAATAAACTTTACTTTGATTTTTTAAACTGGAGAAAGAAAGGAAAATACTAGAGAAATAATCAGAAGAAATATGAAGAATCAGAAAAATCAGGCATATCATTGATTCTCCCTGACTTCACTTCATTATCTTTTCATCATTAATTTGTATTTAGTATCATACAGTTGCATACATACTGGTTACCCAATGTATAGTCCCATTAGGGCATACAGATGGACCTAACTAAAGCAAACAGCTCATACAACAAAACCAACATCAACTATTTGCAGAGGGAACAGGAGTCGGTCAGGAAAGATAGGGCTAGTGATAGAAGGAATGTAAAATGGGGTATGGAGGAGAGTAACTAGAGTGAAATACATGCATGTATGAAATCGTCATAGGATTAAGTTAAATTTTAGAAAGGAACTGGAAAGCAAATTATAAGGTCAGAAAATTCAGCAACACATGCTTGCTTTTCAAATCATAGAATTCAGGCTGCAGAGATGAGTGAATAATTACAAACGCTGGCTGTCCTTACACGGACTCAGGGCTGATTTCCAGCACCTGCATGGTGATTAATGACTGTTTGTAACTCCAGTTATAGGGGATTTAACACCATCTTTTGGCTACTGTGGTCACTGCATACATGTGGGCATATAAGTGGCACACAGACACTCACACAGGCAAACCACCAACACACATCAAAACAAGGATTTTTACCAAAAAAAAATTTGCTAAAACATTCTCAAATTGAACACGTAATATTAAATAATCCTAGTCAATAATAAAAAGCCAGCTATTATATCTGAACAGATGGTTAATAGATTGAAATACACAATGCTAAATGGTTTTTAAAACTCTGTATATGAATGCAGGTAAAAAAACAAAAAACAAACAAACAAACAAACAAACAAACAAAAAAAAAAACAAACAAACCAAAACTTAGTGTGCTTGCGCACTGACATGGAGGGCGGAGGATGTGAAGAAAACTGGAAATTGAACTGAAAATATCTAACAGAACTAAATTAGTGATTCAGATTGATATTGAATTATATAAAATAGCTATAGATATTATTTGAAGAGAATATGCTAAGAATTTTCAAAATGAAAGAAAAGCACTCCTTCAAATACGAGGAAAAACTAGTAGCTGCTCAAATGGTGATAAAAGTAAATTGTACTTGGACCTCTTTTTTTTCAAATAATAAAGCATCAATGGCAAACATATGTTACTAAAAACACACAGAGGAGGGCAGCTTTCCTAAAACAGCAATATTTAAACTGACATCCCTTGAGACCTCTGTGTCCCAGAATCTGCCAGATAGGCCTCCTTTCTCAGAAACAAACAAACAAACAAACAAAAATGCTGGCAATCTAGAATCATAAAATAAACAAAACTTTATTATTGAGTAACATGGAAATTGAAAGTATTTTTAGACTATCAAAAGGTAAAATATTTTTTTGTAGAATTCCACTAATTTTTGTAAGAAATTCTTTTCAAGTAGTGAAATGATTCAGTTATTGATGTAATAAAGAATGCATATTAGTAAAAAATAATAATAAACATAAAATGGCAGGTCATTAACAGTAATGAGTATAGGAAATAAGAAAATTAAAAATATTATCTAAAACAGCAGGAAATTAAGTAGATTCTGATATTTCAAAGGCTCTGTCCTATCTAGAATGAATAAACACACTGAAACATTGTCCAATTTCCCGAGAAACACACTTTAAAAGGAGGAATTAACACTAATAACATAGAATGTACAACTAGGATGTGTAATTTCCAGACCATTCTAGGAGGAATAAATAAAATGGAGAATTACTGTTTCTAAGCCAGAAAGTGAATGAGCAGGAATTCCACAGGCTGACGAGGTGACTAAGTGAGTAAAATCTTTAACACAGAAGTATGACTGCTTGAGTTCCATCTGTAGAGCCCAAGTAAAAACTCTGGGTACGTTTATATCTACTTATAATACCGGCACTGGGAGGTGCAGACAAGCGGAACCCCAGGCCTTCTGTGTAGGCAACCTATCCTTCTGGAAGAGATCCAGGGCAGTGACAGCTAGTGTCTCATAAAACAAGGAAGACATTGAATATAAAAAGACTCTTGAGGTTAACCTCCAAGTGCTACCAGCAATTACACACACATGAGCCCTCATGAACCTGGCCCACACTTCTACAAATGCACCCTCATAAAGTAATTTGAAAAACTAGTCCAAATAGATATGATACTAGAAAGTATGTGAATAGGTGAATTTTCTTGAAACAGATCTGCATTCACAATGATTCTATATGTCATAAGGTTAAGTTTCTAAGGGCCCTTCGAAGAAATAACTCTTTCCATATTTAAAGCAGTTCTAGTGCCAGTTTTTTTGTTTGTTTGTTTGTTTGTTTGTTTTTGTTTTTGTTTTTTCTGGAACTGACTCTTGAAATGCAGAATGGTCAGGGCTTAATGGAAAGTTCAAAAGGACACAGTAGTCACCCTGTTGAGGGCCTCTGTCAAATTTGGGTCGCTTCTGCATTAAAGAAGTTAGCTTTGTTATTTTATTGTAATATTATTATTAGCCTAGTACAATATGTTTGTGTACTATACTATATAAAATACTATTAAAATGATCTAAATAATTTCAAAATCTTATGGAAGGGAGAGAGCCAGATCATACATACATGCAGATGAAGAAAACATTACCAATAAGTGACCCAAAAGGATAAGATTTTGATGTATTTTTTAGTTTTGAACTAGATCATAGTTATAGCACACCTGTACATTAATTACAGAAACCACACTCAGTGTATCCTGCAAAATGCTGTTATACAAATGAACATTTTATTATGACTCAGATGTCTTTCAGTTCCTCTGTAGACATCTGTTCATATTAGCTGTTAATGTTTGTATTAACGACTAATAATGCCATTTAGGTGACTGGAGTCATCAGGCACACCTTTTTTTCTCAGTTTATTTTTCATTGTTGTGTTAAACACAAATGACCAAAAGGAACTCAGAAAGAAAGGGATTTAGTTCCTCTGATAGCTTATAGTTCAGCATGAAGGGAAGTCAGACAGGAATTCAAAGCAAGAACTCAGAAGCAGGAACTAAGTAAACAATGGAGAAATATTGCTTAATGGCTTCCTCTCCATGGCTCACTCACTTTGCTTTTTCTAATACCTTCTCAAAGTAGTACCACACACTCAATGTTCTGGGCATTCCCCCATCGATCATTAATCAACGTAATGCCTCTCCACACTTGTCTAGAGACCAAGCTGATGGAGGTTCCCTCCTCCAACATTATTCTATCTTGTAGAAATAACACTAAACAATATACCTTCTTCCCAACAATCCCCTGTCTACATTTATGTCTCTCTCTTTTTTTTTTCTTTTGGTGACACATTGAGTTTAATATAATTGTCTGTATGAGCATCAGTTTGAAATTGCTTACTGTACACCTTATTAGTGGCCATGCCACTTAAAGAAGTGACAGCTTTTCTCCAAAAACCCATTAACTGTGCATAGGTCCTCAGAGAAAAGTGGGTCCTCGTTGAGTTCCTCTTCAATAGAGGATGAAGTGCTGGAGGATCCCTTGATGTGCAGATTTTGGTGAAGCAGCAACAGTGAGTCTGTGAATACAGCAAATGACATGTCCAGAAGACACTGTTTCATACTATTGCTCCCCGTCCCTTGGATCTCACGCTTGTCTAACCCCCTCTTCTACCGTGCTCATTGAGCTTTTGAGGTATCCTTTTTGTCATAGATACTTTAGGCCCAAGAATTCAACCATCATTTTGTTATATTGTGGTTCTTTGCATTAGCTGTTACCCACCCCAAAAAGAGCTTTGTAAAAGATTTGGAAACAACATTAATCTATGGCTGTAAACACAAATATTTAAAGGAAGTTATGAGACAACAGAACAAAAATATAAATAAAACAGGTTTAAAAATCAAAATGCAATAACAATTTATTGGTTCTAATTCTGGTCTATGAATGGAATGGAGTTTAGAATGGAGATTGATCCATTTTTTTTCAATCTCTGAGCAAAACATAGCAAATAACTTTTTAGCCTCTGTAAGGTCAAAATATGAAGCCTCCTGGATGGGATAATTTCATGTGTGCCTGGTGGTTTGAACAAAAATATCCCCCATCGGCTCATATATTTGAACACTTGGTCTCTAGTTGGTGTATATGTTGGAAAAGACTAGGAGGAATGGCCTTGCAGGAGGAGATGTGTCACTTTGGGAAGGCTTTGAGGTTTCAAAAGTATCCTTCCATACCCAGTGAAGTTTTTGCTTGCAATTCTAAGACTGGGATGGGAGCGTTCAGATTCCTCTCTAGTGCCATGCCTGCCTGCCTGCTGCCCTGTTCTCCACCGTGATTATGATGGACTTCTTTCTTTCTAAAATAGTCTGGTCCAAAGAACCGCTCCCCTTCTTTAAGTTATCCTGATAATGGTGTTCTGTCATAGCAACAGAAAAGTAACAAAGTGAGCTCCATAGGCCTTTTAGTCACTCAACCTAGTCTCCATTATAGACCCACAAAGAAAGCCATACATTTTCCCAAGATTTCCCTGACTCTTCACCCCAAAACACCACTTAGTTGGTGATCCAATGGCAAAACAAAACTGTAATACCCTCAAAAGTGTAGCAAAACACTAAAACTGCAAAGTGTATGCCCAAGCTATCTTCCTTGCCTTATTTCAAAAATGCCTAGTGAGGCAAATGAGGGATTTTTTTTTTTTTTTAACCAGGCGCCACTGCCCTCTGTGCCATTCTCCACTCTTGCAGAAGAAGGGATCATGCTAATCCCACTGCCAACTCTTATGGGTGAAAGAGTTCTGTTTGTTTGTTTGTTTGTTTGTTTGTTTTCAACGGATGGAAGGACCCCAGCTTCTCTTCTGAACTACAGCGACAGGTAGGTGGCGGTATCATTTATGCAGGCATGGCAAGGCTAGTAGCTGATTAACTTCAGAGCTCAACCAATTTCTGCCACTGTGTCCCAATGGGAAGATAGGCCTCCACCTCTACCTGAGATCATATGTACAAAAGGGTTTTGCGAGATTCCCCGCTTCTTCTGCCCTGTGCCAGCAGGCATAGACAAACACTGCTGGTGGGATTGTGAAACAGCAGACCCACCCTGCAATAGAGCCTAGCAATGTTCCTTAACCAGCCATGCGTGTGATTACGTTATTCAGTTACGTGAACTACAGAGAGAGGCTCTTATATGCCGTGAAAATATTTACATTAGTACATCTAGCAGCTTTATGCATAGGTACCACAATGGACCCTGACCTAGAAAATCTGAGGGCACATTCTGAAATTCAGAAAAGTACACTCTTAAGAGTAAAGCCGGGGACTTTGCATGGATGGTGAGCAGAAACAATAGCCCAAGGTAGCGCTGGCTGACTGAACATTGGGCCGGTGACAGAGACAATAATTTTTTTTTAATTTTTTTCATTATTGTTGTTGTTATTGTTATTATTATTTGTAATTTATTCACTTTGTATCCTAGTTGTAGCTCTCCCACGTCTTCTCCCGGTCACACCCTTCCCTCCCTATTCCTCCCCTATCCCTGCCCCCTAGTCTACTGCTAGGGGAAGTCCTCCTCCCTCCCTTCTCTGACCCTAGCCTATCAGATCCCATCAGGACTGTCTGGATCCTCTTCCTCTGTGGCCTGGTCACACCACCAAGGAGAACTGATCAAGGAGCAGGCAACTGAGTTCATTTCAGAGACTTTCTCTTCTCCCTTTACTAGGGAACCCACATAGAGACTGAGCCGTCTATGGGCTATATCTGAGCAGGGGGTCTAGGTCGTCTTTAAGCATGGTCTTAGTTTGATGAATCATTCTCTGTAGTCCCTCCTGGGCCCAGTGTTTTTGGCTTTGTTGGTCTCCTTGTGTGACTCCTGCCCCCTTTGGGTCCTTCTATCTCCCCCTTCTTCCATAAGACTCCCTGGGTGCTGTCCGAAGTTTGGCTGTGAGACTCTGCAACTGCTTAGATCCCCTACAGCAGCTTTATTCCTAATAGCCAGAATCTAGAAACAACTTAGATGTCTCTCAACTGAAGAATGGATAAAAAATATGGAATACTTACACAATGTACATGCTACTAAAAACATGGGAATCATGAAATTTGCAGGCAAATTGATGGAACTATAAAAGATCATCCTAAATGAGGTAACCCAGAAGCAGAAAGACACGCATGGTGTATACTCGCTTCTAAGTGGATATTAACCATATAATATAGGATAAACATACTGAAATCTACAGACCTAAAAAAGCTAAACAACAAGGAGGACCCTAGGGAAGATGCTTAATTCTCATTCAGAAGGGCAAACAGAATGGACTCCAGAAGTGGTACAAGAGAGAACAGGACAGGAGCCTGCCACAGATCTCTAATTTTCTTATACTAGTTTTTGCCCTCAGCTTCCTGATATGACTTAATAAAAATTTTTAATTAAATTTTTATTTATTATATTAATTACTTTATCGCTTTGTATAGCTATAGCCCTCTCCCTCATCCCCACCCCAATCACACTCTCCCTCCCTCATTTCCTCTTATGCCCCTCTCCAAGTTCACTGATAGGGGAGGTCCTCCTCCCCTTCCGTCTGACCCTAGCTTATCAGGTCTCATCAGAATATGCTGCATTGTCCTCCTCTGTAGCCTGACAAGGCTGCTCCCCCTCAGAGGGAGGTGATCAGAGATAGTCCCTGTTCCCCTTACCACAGTACCCACTTGGCGACTGAGCTGCCATGGGCTACATCTGAGCAGGGGTTCTAGGTTATCTGCATGAATGGTCCTTGGTTGGATTATCAGTCTCAGAAAAACCCCTGTGCCCAGATATTTTGGTTCTGTTGCTCTCCTTGTGGAACTTCTGTCCTTCCAGGTCTTACTATCTCCCCCTTCTTTCCTAAGATTTCCTGCGCTTGACCCAAAGTTTGTTTACTAATCTCAGTATCTGCTTTGGTACACTGCTGGTAGAGTCTTTCAGAGGCCCTCTGTGGTAGGCTCCTGTGTTTCCTGTTTTCTCCTTCATCCAATGTCCGTCCAGTCTGCCTTTCTGAGTGAAGATTGATCATCTTACCCAGGGTATTCCTTCTAGCTCAGCTTCTTTAGGTGTACAGATTTTAGTAGGTTTATCCTATATTATATGTTTAGTATCCACTTATAAGTGAGTATATACCATGTGTGTTGTTCTCTTTCTGGGATACCTCACTCAGGATGATCTTTTCCAGTTCCCACCGTTTGCCTGCAAACTTCATGATTTCCTTGTTTTTAACTCCTGAGTAGTATTCCATTGTGTAAATGTACCACAAATTCTGTATTCATTCCTTCATTGAGGGACATCTGGGTTGTTTCCAGGTTATGACTATTACCAATAAAACTGTTACAAACATGGCTGAAAAAATGTCATTGTTGTGTACTTGAGCATATTTTGAATAATTGCCTAGGAATGGTATAGCTGGATCTTGAGGAAGCACTATTCCTAATTAATAAGTAGATGTGCACTTTGAAGTTTTAAAATAAAAATGGCTGCTTGTTTTTATATATATATATAAAAGTTTAGTTTGGTCATTTTTTAAGATGTTTAAGAGATTATTTTTAAGATAATTGATTCTTTGTAACCACAAACTGCAGCATGCCAGTAAAGAAAAGCTGGATGAGAATTTACATATACTGATTGTCATGATTTACATAAGAAAAATAGAAATTAACCACTGTACTGCTTGAAAGATTTTGCTGTGAGATCTAAGCTATGGAAAAAGAACAAAGTGTGGTTTGGAACTCACTTTTCAGGGTTTGTTCCATCCACCAATATGTGTGAATGTGTAATATGTATGTATGAAAGGTTCTTTCGGTTGGAGAAGGATCTCTAGTTCGCTCCATCCACCCAATATGTGAATGTGTATGTATATATGTATGTGTATGTATATATGTAAACTAGAAGAAGCCTGTAAGAGAAGCTAAATGAAAAGATGTTAAATAAAGAGAAGTCTGTTGTAACCTACCTGCTGGTTCATTTCATCAAGTGTGTGTGTGTGTGTGTGTGTGTGTGTGTGTGTGTCTGTCTGTGTGTGTATGTGGCCTTTTTCTCTCCCCTCTTTCTTTCTTTCTCTTTAGACTCTTTGCCACTACTACTGGAAAGCACCCGTGGAGCTAAGAGTCCTAAGCCCTTGCTTGCCTTAAGAGGCATAAGCCCAAGCCAAGAAGGCATCAGCAAGGGCCCTCCAACAGCAATTTAATTTTGGCCCATCAGTTTGACACTATCAGTGGAAACCATGGTCATCTGTAGCAATCAGTTCCTACCCTGGAGAATTGCCCTCAGAGAAAGTGCTGAATCACCAGCTGGCTGCCAGATCTACACCCTGCCTAGGCTCTCCCTTCGAATACCAAACCTAGACTTCAGTAATGAATGTGTCTGATGGCATGGTGTTTTGTGGGACTCCTCACTGTCGAAGCCCGCATGCCTCTGACTCCTTTGCCTGTTTTTGAGACTCTTTCCCTCCTGTTGGGTTGCCTTGGATAGCTTTAGTGTGTGAGCTTTTATGTTGTCTTATTGTATCTTGTTTGTCCTGTTTGGTTGTGGTCTCTTGGAGGCCTGCTTTTCTCTGAAGGGAAACAGAGGAGGAGTGGAACTGGGGGAGAAGGAGAAAACACAAAAGAAAGAGCTGAGAGGAGTTGAGGAAAAGGAAATTATGGCCAGAATATTTTTTATGGGAGAAGATTCATTTTCATTATACTTTTTACTTACTTTAGGCAGAATTAGCATTTAGCAGATGCTTTGTTTGAATGATTTTGTACCATTACTTACCTTATCAACACACAAATGTTAAATAAGACTTAAATATTGCCCATTTATTGTCAATATTCTGAATATGTCATAATATATTTATTACATTGTTTTTGTGTGAGTGTGAATGTACTACTTACCTTAAAAGGTTTTTGAGCATTGATAAGAAAAATGCAGCAATTGAAATGCCTAGACAAATAATATAAAAAAAAGAATAACAGACGTGGTGGTTTATTTGTAAAAAAAAAAAAAAAGTGTTTTTCCTTTTTAAAACTCTTATCCTTTTGTCAAATAATCTTTCACTGTTGTCTAGGAGATTAACGTAAAAGTGAAAGGTTATTACATGATTGCTACCTGTTGGGAGCGTGTCTAAGCAAACACTTTAGCAATATCCATCGATGTCTATTACAAAGGTTCTGTGTATCGTTTGATCCTATTCCAACAAAATTAGAACTTCCCTGGGACATTTGAGTTTTCCATTTTGATCATTACAACATTTAGGGCAGCAGTTTCTTGAGCAGAGAGGTCTTATTTGTGAATACGTTTAAATGAATATTTGAGAATTGGTTCAGCTTTTCTATATTAATTATGCATATTAAACAAAAATGTAAGCAACTAACAATCACATAAAACTGGTACTTTCTACATTTTTTTGCAATAATGTTTTAACTCTATTAGCATCTCTACTTTTCTACATCTTAAAATGCAGCCCGTGACTTATATTTTTAAGACAATTCTGGATCTATAGCACATGGAGAAAACCTACATTACCACCAAATTCTACTAACTCACAGATTATTATGGCATCTTAACATAAGTCTTACTGGCATAAATACATAGACAGAAGACAGAATCTATTAGTACTGGTCATAGAAACATCGTCTATTTTTTATTAAGGAAGCTATCGTTTTTTTTTAATATTCTGTTTCATGAATTCACTGAGATCATTCATTTTAACCAAGAAAAAAAATCAAATTTTCCATTGTCTTATAAATGTTTAGAATATTCACAGCAAAAACAACCCAATATGTTTTCAAAGGTTGTATTGTAGATTGATTAAAGTATTTATATGCTATTAAAGTGTATTGTAATTTCAAGTTACTAATGGCATTTTTCTGATGATGTAGTTGAAAGAAAACCATGGGGTTATAGTTACAAATCCACACTCTTACAGATACTGGAATTATATATTTTGTTCCATCAACATGTCTGCTTTACATTATTCAGCACAAAGCTTTGTGAAATAAGAATCATGGGAATATAAAAAGATAAAGGAAAAAGGTACAAATAACAGCTTCATAAACTGAGAAATGTACATAAATAAATCATGTATATGTGGGCAGTTTGCTTAGCTGGCAAGAAACAAAATATGGAAAATCTGCTTGTTAAACAATAACTACAGAGTGTGCTTTTATGATGTTTTTCACCACAGTAATTCATATTAGAGATAGAAGCGGTTGCATGTTAAATAAAATCATTGAGCATTGCTCCCTGAGCATTGCAAAGAGCTGACTTATGTTGTTTTTAGATGCCTCCCATTAGAAAGTAAATATTCCTTCAATGTAATGCATCTCAGAAACTATAATAAAGACCAATGGTAAATAAAGTCACAAGGCGATTTCAGACATTTTTATTAGGAGATTGTTGAAAAGAAAAAGAAAATTAAATACAATAACGGGAAACGTGGTTCTCACATTGAAACCAGGCTCAAATAACTAGGCTACCATAGAAAAATTTCCAATTCTTGCATTAGGATGTAAAAACAGATTTTTGTACAGATTTTGTACAACAAAATTCGTAATAACCTTTTATCATTTTTAGAAAACTTTAAATATATAGATAAAAATAGACAATTTTCATAGGTCCTACATGAAGATGAGTATGTTCTGTTCCAAGGGCTTGCATAGAGCGCAAATATGGTTTTAATATAGAACAACTAGACGTTAATATTTGTAAGATACAAAAGCATGGAAACCATAAAGTGGGCACAATTTTACTTGCTTACACCAAAACGCAAATTCCTAAACAAACCTGTTTAACTAAAAAGAGGAAAAAATTAAGTTACAAACTTACAATAACATTTTGTGAATTGTAATATTTACAACAGGTTAATAAGAGTCTCTTAACATATAGCAGACAGCTTTTGTCTTCAATCCTCCTAAAATATCCTTTTATGTTGAACCAAACACTAACGCATTCTCAGAGGTCTTTCACATATGTATTTTAAAACTATTTACCCCACTTAACAGGTGACTCTATGCCAGGAGCAGAGCAATGGCCAACTCTCCTACCTATGTAAGTTGTAGTCTTTAAAAAACAAAAACAACAAAAACAACAAAAACAGTCTGTTAAAAAAAAAAAAAAAACGTATGATTCCAAAGCTTGCCACAAGTCCATCAGATTTTAAGTGTTGTAATCCTTTAAAGACTGTATGTAGGAAAATTAAGAAAAGATACATTTAAGAAGAAATAGAATCTCTTTTGCTGAAAAAACAAAACATGATCATGGAAGAATTAGGTTCAGAAAACCAAGTTTTTCCAAAGCAGTTGCTAACAATATTTTCCATTAAAATATTAATCCCTTTTAAAGCAAGCTCAAAGAAGAACTCTACATATAACCCTTTGTGGTATTAAAACATGGATTTATCCTGTTAATAGCAAGTTACAACCAAGAATTAGTTGTGTTTTAGAACTGCAAGGAAGACCTAAAAATTACCGGAGCTCAGTGACACAGGATCCCTAGCAGGGAACTTTTTTTCTTAACCAAGGAATGGGATTACCCAATTAGAAGTATCTTTAAGCACTGACGCTACCTTTTTCAGATTTATTATTTTGTTGTTTTAAGGTAATAAAAATATTATATTCATAAAATTTTAAGATGTCAGAAAATCATAAAGCGCACAGCAACCGCACTGTTCCGTGTAAGTCTTTAGAAGGGTTACTCCCTATGTGTGAAAACAAAGGTAACTCCAGCATGTAAGAAACACTGTTTGCAGCTTTACTTCCAGTTATATGCACAAATGTGAAAACACAGACTGTAACTTTCAAAAAGACAGCGAAAATAACAGGGAGCCACCCTTCCCTCTGAGCAGGGCGGGGAGCACAGCACAGTTTAACTTCATCACTCAGGGCTACAGGGTATTGGACCAATACACCAAGGGCTTGTTAAGTTTTGTCTTTCAGCAACATTAACATAATATGACATTAACATATAAAAATATCTCTGGTGTTTTGATTTACCGGTCAGCCACAATTCATCCTCTGTAGTGCGGTTTGGGGCACCGACTAGGGATCAATATACAAATAAAAGTAGCTGATACAGAGTTCTGATGTCACCAGATGCATAAGATCTCATTCATTAATACTGTGACTCCAGACAAATATTTACATGCCTGCATGCGTTAAAACCAGAAAGACATCTTTCTGACCAACAGGGTGACAAAACATAGTTTCTAAAATTTTCATTTCCTAAACGCTAGTATACTACTGCATACATAATACCTTCCTGTGAATTTTATGTTTATATACTGTACATGTGACCAACAGTTCGAATAAGAAGCAACATTGTTATTTTTACTCCTATATACCACTACCAGTTTGGAATGAAAACATGTTATATTTATATATATTTATATATATTTTATCTTTAAGAAAAAGAGACCGTCAGTGAAACGTTTTGGCTTATATTCAATGCTTCTTTTTCAGCTATGCAAAATGTAATTTCATTGAGTTGTTAACATCCGTTTGTTGGTCTTTCAGAAAGTATATGAAAAAAGTCTTCAGGAGAAAACCTGCAATTACAGAGTTTAAAATTGAATGTAACAGAATACTCTCACTCCACTCATTTTCCCTCCAGAGTCCTCCATGCCCCTTTAAAAGTTCATCCCCATGTATTCTTGCTGGCTTCTGTGGGACATAATTCTGTAAGTCTGGGTGAACACTGCTACAAAGTCTGTTGATGTGCTCAGTTACAGAATTTTCCGAAGAGGAACAATGGTTCATCCCATTAAGAAGAACAAAAAGAAAACAAACCAAAGCTAGGTCTTCCTCAGACCCATGTTTAACTCTGTATCAAGGGTCCTGTAGCACAGGTGAGTTATTAACTGTACGAAGTTTGATATGTGTACTTTTATAAACATTATCAGTCTCTTGTATGAACCACTGGTGAAAAATCAATGCAGAAAACATTTCTGCTTCCGTGGAATACTTAAATGTTAAAGAACGTTAACACACAAAATTGAAGAAGTTCCTTGGACTTATTGGTTTTTTTCCTGAACTTTCGGACAATGAGTGTCTGACTCCAGAGTTCTATCGTAGATGATGGATTTCTTCAACAGGAAAGATTCAGTACATGACGGTAGTTTTCAAATACAGTCTTCCATCTAAAACAAACAATAAAAATAATTAATGGTGCAATATTCGAGGGACAAATGTGCATATAAAAATGAAATTTGCTATGAAATTCTGGTTTTTATTTTACTTAGGATGTAGCAATTGTCACACATTCTCAAAATTAACTTCATAATTACATGAGTTCGTGGGATTGAGGAGGATAAAGAATTCTTAGTTCTCATAAATATATATTTGCTACAATGATATCAGTTCCAGACCACTCGGGAAATAGATAAGAGTATGTGCGTGTGTGCATGACTGATATGCAAAGCTACTGACTTTCTCTGGAATGACAATTACTTCCACCAAGCTTGCAGAAACGAATTTTCTGGGAATGCGCTCAGGTGTGTCTCCATCCCGAAAGCCAGCTCACTTTCCAGCAGCGTTGTTAAGTATGCTGTGTGGTATAACAATTGTGCTCATGCGTTGCTATTTACTTGAAAGCCACCAATGTTAATTTAACCATCAAAAAAGCAGAGCTTTTCTTCACTGCGGTGAGATGAACTCAAGAAATAAATGTTGAGATCTAATTATATGACCCAAGATTAAACCATAATTTTGTGGAAATGAAATTGTGAAATCTTGGACATACTGTATAAGCTACTTCAATGAAGCACAAATAAGAAACAGAAAAATAATTACCCAATGTAAAACACAAACAAAACACAAGTCGATTTTCCTTCCATCTTACATTTTAACCTGCCCCCTATGTTGTTGACCTAACCTCCAGCTGTATGTAATTATAGCAGAATTTCAAGTTTTCACAGCTACAGGAGAGGGTACAACGATTGAAAAAAAAAAAAAAAACACTTTCCAAACTTTGAAAAATAAGTATCAGTGTAAATGTTTGCAAAGTGTCTAGTGCTGTCCATACTCAATCTAAAAGGAAATAGAAACAGCCTAGAACAGAATTCAGAAAACAGAAAAGTATTTAAGCATCTCGGTTAAGTGCTGTTATACAATCTAAAGCAGGTATATACAAAACTTCTGTCAATCATAAAGTTTTTTTTTTCCTCATAGAAACAATGATCGGGCCAATTCCACATTACTGACATGTTTTCCATTAGCATAATTTGCAGACTTAAAATATTGCTTCCATTGTGGCACAAAGCGTCATGATCCTGACCATCCCACTTCACAACAATCTAGGCTCTATTTCCTAAGGATATGCTCAGCCTATTTTTACAAGTCTGGAAGTTAGTACTCTTTCTGTATAATTTACTCTTCTGCCCCTTAAATTATCGTAATTTTAAAGCTGTCTGAGATTTGTTTTCTAGTATGTGAACCTTAAATATAGATTTGAACCTCCAAACAGGTAAGTCACATGAAAGAAACAGCCATATCTGTGTCCCTGGAAATATTAGAAGCAGAATGATTATCACAGTGCTTGTCTTAGTCTTAACTGTTTTGATGTGGCAGTGTTAATCTGTTAAAAGGTATTTAATTATTGTATGAAGGTGTGTATGTATGCATGTGGGTTTGTGTGTGCATTCCACCATTCAAAGATGTGTGTGGTGGGGTTTGTCAGAAGACAATTTACAGGAACCAGTTTTCTCCATCTATGAATTCAGATCATCAGGCAATCACCCTGACACACTGGGTCATCTCACTAGCCCAAACGTTAAACGTTCGAGGAAACAACATGTGTTTTTTAAAAAAAATAATCCAGATGCTACAAAGTTTAAGTTTAAAAATTTGACTGAAATACTATTGAATGTGTTGAATTTTAAAACACAACAACCATAATACTAACTGTTTTCTTTGCACGTGCTTGGATGCGCGGCATGTGTAAGTAGATACCGTATGTACATGGCTGCATCACAGAGGCCAGAAGAGAACATAAGATCTCTTGAATTTGGAGTTACAGAAGGTTGTTAGCTCTCCAACCTAGGAATCAAGCTCATGTCCTATGGAATACTCTTAATCACTGGATCACCCCTCCAGTCTTAGGACTGCCTTTGTGATCCATATTCCATTCATACCCCCTTACTACATAACCTTCTACAAGAATTGTACCACTACTCCCTATGTTATGCTTATGTATTTCTGTGTGCTCGAGTAGCCACGGAAAATATCTATTATTGATACTGAGTGAATTTTATCAAAAGTATTGCAAGATATACCCAAATGAATAAAAACTTTCATCTCAAAGAATTCAACAATAGTGATTATCAGTAGAACTAACATTTTTCCAAGCTTACATTGTGCTAAAGATACATTAAAGGTTATTAAGTTTTAAGTGTGGAGACAGATGGGAGAGTAGGGCAGCTGAGAGGGTTGAAATGTGCAGAACTAACATTAAGGATGTTTGAAAAGACCATGTGGACATGTACTATTTCATAAACTTCACAAACACACACATTAAAATAGAAGATATTAATTTTAGTTTTCCTGCATGAGGTATCAAGTTTCTCTTTGAAGTCTGAAGTTGAAAATTTAAAATCCCAATGCCAGATGTGGAAACTTTCTCTTGATTTGTTGGTTATGATTGTTCACAAGGTCCCTTAAACAACTCAGGCTATTGTCATTGCTCTTGGTTGCCCACTGTATTCTCATGGTAAGAGTCATGGTAAGTGTCTCGCTCAGACACTGCACATTTTACTGACACAACCATGGCAAAATTAATTTGGCACTGATCAGGATCCCTCCTTTATAAAACCAGCAAGTGCTATGCAGGGAGCAAGAGGTATGAAAGTCAACATGACCAGCGTAGCAAGATATCCCCATGGATATATCAACAGTGTCACAAATGTATTGGAGTTAACAACTGCTTTCTTATTGGGTTTAAGGCCAGCACCACAGGAGGAAGGGTATGCCTGATAATGTACAACTGGCTAAGACCAAGGGGCTTCTAGATCCCAAGAGTGGACTTACTTCTATTATTTTGTTCAATTGTCATGGCATCAAATTCTCTTCCAGATTTATATCTCTAGACCCATAGAATAGCGATCCTCTCAAATTTCATCAAAGTTACTTGGTACAGAGGACAGGGCTTAATACCAAACCTTACAGCAGGTGAAATCACAGAGATTATGTATCTGTGGAGCTCAGGCAAAAATGGGAACTTACATCATGCTCCCCCCTCTCCTGCCAGATTGAGGATCCATTCTGAAGGATCAAGCAAAACGGCTTTTGTAAGAGCCGGAGATAGGGGGACTGGAGGGTCACAGTGTCTTCTGAACATCTAGCATCACTCAGCTCATGACCTAGCAGCAGCTGTGGTTGGCTGCTCAAGACTGGCAACCACTGAGCCACTCCACATTCAAGCATGGAGGAGGGAGGGTATCAGAAGCCCCTTACTCACTAGAAGCTATTGAGAGTTGACGGCTTCTAGAGAAAAAAGATTTGGTTTTTGTTAAAGATGTTAGCCCTGGTAGGTAGACTATGCTCTAGTGGATAAACCCACACCATGAGTGTATATATTTATATATATATACACACACATATATACATATAATATATATAATACATATAATATATTATATACATATATAATATATACATACATATAATTTATGTATAATATATAATATATATGTTATATGTATGTGGGCAGCACAAGTAGAACTCCGGGATTATTAGAAAATGTGGATAAAGACAGGAATTTTGTTAGGGTTGGGGTTGTGGGGGTGGATTGGCAGGAGTGAAGGTGAATATGAGAAAAATAAATTGTAAAAATGCATTGTCTGGACAAATACAATTCTAAAGCGTTGATTACACTTTCTGTAACTAAAAAATATAGGTATTTTACCCAAATAAGAATTTTACTATCTGAAGAATCTTAGCATCTCACGTATTTTCTCAGAACAGCAAATGCAAGTGTGTTGATTCTGCAATACAAATTCTGTGTCTACTCCATTACCCATCTTTTCCTTAACTAGCAAACACTTGAAATTCAGAGTCTCTGACTTGTACTTCCTGCTCATGGTTGATCCCTTTTGCTCTGCTCTAAGGGCAAAGGCTTCCCTTTAGTTTGAATAGCATGTAATCAAAAGTGGAGTTCTTACATTCTAGTTTCAATAAAGAAAAGCCCCAGTTTTTCTTTGACACAATGATTATTTGCCTTTGTATGGGAGGTTGATATGACAAGAAAATCATCAGGCTAAACTTTGTGCATGGGAGTACTTAATTAAAAAGTCTGTTCTAATTAAAAGCATTTGGGAGTAGGGGTTGAGTGAAACTATTTAAATTACAAATTCCTAATAGTTTCAAAGTTCATTGTGATTTGATACTTGCAGCCATAATTTGGTACACACGAAAGTGTCTTGATCATGGAATAGTTTATCACAGGTGTGAATTTTTGTATGCTGCTTATTATTATGCAGACTTAAACCTACAGACAACAAAATGAAGAAATATTTTAAATATCTTCATAAAAATGAACTTAATTAAGACATTGTTCTTTTATTTA
This sequence comes from Psammomys obesus, assembly GCF_907164565.1. Classification (NCBI taxonomy): domain Eukaryota; kingdom Metazoa; phylum Chordata; class Mammalia; order Rodentia; family Muridae; genus Psammomys; species Psammomys obesus. Next base: position 35,222,915 of record NW_026591086.1, read on the forward strand.
TTTTTGTTCTGGAAATTGAACTCAGAGGGCTTGAAATGCTAGGCACATGTTCTAACAATCAAACACTGAATCCAGCATTCTGTCCTAGTTTAATATTAGCATTCAAAATCATGAAATAAGCCTATATTAAGTTCATGTATTTTATATAATATTGATTTTTATGAGAAAGATGTAAAGAAAAGGGACTCTTTCACAAAATTTCTGACTGTTTTTTGTGCTAGAAAAATAAGTTTAGTTTCTGGGTCTAAGTTTTGGTTATTATTTGAAGTTATTTATAATATCTAATAAAAACTACATTTCCTATTCCATATGTAAAAACCACACTATTAAATGAAAATAAGTTTTATAAAACTAGTGAGATATTATTCTATCAATCACATCACTTAATTTTGTAACAGAAGATAACATATAAATAGCAATATCAAATTGTTTATTAGGTTTACAAGAATCTCATTCAACAATGGGTGACTATCAGTACAAGGAAAGTATTGAGAAAAAAATATCACAAAACATAGAAATGGATGCATGTTTTAGTTTTGTTCCTAACAAACACTTGCCAGGATCTTTTACCTATCTTTGCATAAAAAGTCAATATCCTGTGAAAAAGTAGCTTTATTAAAATTTGCATCTATGTATTCAAAACCCATATCAGACACCTGCAATTTAGTGCAGCTTTCACAAAACAGTTGTGTGCACACAGCCTTTACTTCTATTGAGTGGAGGAAAATATTAACACAGAAAAAAAGCAAACATATAAAATCATGGATTGAGAAAGTTTAATATTTGCTTAAAGAATATGAGATTAATATAAAATATGTTAGCCTTAACCTTGTCTCAATATAATTTCTTAATCATGTGAAGCAAAGGAAATCAAAACAAGCGATGAAAACAAATGTTAATGATTCATGTGATATTTGATAAGACAACGAAAGGAAGTCAAAATAAAAGGAAACAAACAGGAACAGATGGGAAGGATCTTTGTCAAGTCATAACCCTTCTTCTAAAACCCCCAAAGGAAGAGGCTAATTAAAGAAAATATTGTTTCTTGCTTTTTTATAATTTTATATTTAGAGTAAGAACATTCTGCTACTGCTAAAGCAAAGAAGCAGAGACACAAAGTCTACATTGAACATGAGAAATATTTTAAGAGAAACTGATGTTGAGCACAAACCAGTTTATAGGAGGATTCTGAGTAAACATAATTTCTTCTCATGAAATGCAGATAGCAACAGTGCAAGCAATTTCCAGATGTTTGGGCACTAATATATCTGGGGTTATATTCCAACATAATTAAAAAGTCAAAACTGAACAATGCTGCAACTATTTTTTTTTAATTTGAACTTAAGTTTACAACTGAAGAATAAGCCCATTGCATTGGATCACATTTGAAGAGAACTGTTCCTGTCTTGTTTGTGTGTTTTTCTCATGAACATGTGGTACTATTAGAGTGTACAGATATTGACTAAAGCCCAAAGGTAACACATAATGTCTGTGTGATTTCAATAAACCAGTATAAGAAGTAGGTAGCACATTATCTAACAGTACAAACAGTTGAACTCAAAATAAATAACCTTTTTATTACTAAGTTTTATTGCTAAGCCAGCATACAAATAATATATGAAAAAAACTATTTTATTTTTCAGGGAGTTTGGAGCATTAAAGCCAAGGTCTTACACAATTTATCTACTGTTTATCTATCCAACAGAAAACAGGTTTGTCTATTTTTCACACTAAAAAGCCTTTCAAACACTCTATCATGTAACTAACCCCTAGAACCTCAAACACAGCTCTTGATGATGGCCAAAATGAGAATAAAAATTACCATTAAGAATGGTGGGACCTGGAAAGGATCATCCTGAGTGAGTTGTCCCAGAAGCAAAAAGACACACACGGTATATACTCACTCATATAAACATACAACATAGGATAAACCCACTAAAATCGGTACATCTAAACAAACTAAGCAAAAGAGAGGACCCTAACTAAAATGCTCAATCCCCATCCTGAAAGGCAAAGAGGATGGACATCAGAAGAAGAAGAGAACAGGAAACAACCTAGGAACCTGCTATAGAGGGCCTCTGAAAGCCAGAAGAAGAAAACAGGAAACAACCTAGGAACCTGCCACAGAGGGCCTCTGAAAGCCTCTGCCCTGCAGACTATCAAAGCAGATGCTGAGCCTGATGGTCAACTGTCAGGCAGAGTGAATGGAATTTTATGTAAGAAGTGGGAAATAACAAGAGCTGGAGAGGACAGGGTCTCCACAAGGAGAGCAACAGAACAATAAAATTTGAACACAGGGAACTTCCCAGAGACTCATATTCCAACCAAGGACTATTCATGGAGATAACCTAGAACCCCTGCACAGATGTAGCCCATGGCAGTTCAGTTTCCAAGTGGGTTACATAGTAATGGGAAGAGGAACTGCCTCTGACATGAACTGATTAGCCTGCTCTTTGATCACCTCCCCCTGAGGGGGGAGCAGCCTTACCAGGCCACAGAAGATGACAATGCAGCCACTCCTGATGAGATCTGATAGATTAAGATCAGAAGGAAGGAGAGGGGGACCTCCCCTATCAGTGGACTTGGGGAGGGGCATGCATGCAGAAAGGGGAGGAATGGTGGGATCGGGAGGGGATGAGGGAGGGACGTATGGGGGGATACAAAATGAATAAAGTGTAATTAATAATAATAATAAAATAAATAAATAATTTTAAAAAATTAGAAAAAAAAACGAAAACTACTCAAATAATTTTTAAGAAGAAAATGCCTGAGAGCAAACACAGGCTAGGTTTCAGAAGGCTATTAAAAGCTATAGTTCATAGGCTGATTTTAAAAAAAAAATGACCTTTAGACAAAGGCGGTGAATAAGACATTGCTAAGAGGGACTCTAGATAAGCACAAATAGCAAGGAGCAAACAAAACAATGACAACTTGATTCCTTTAACAGGTGGAATCAGACCTAGGGATCCTCATGGGGCAGATTGACATCCATTCTACATGGGCTCAGTGGATACAGGAGCAACAAAAGCTGAACTGGAGAACTTATAAAGTAGCCATTTTAAGGTACACACATGGAGATTGTTAGACACAGAGAACCTGAAATTACTTACTCAACTCCTGCCCAGGGCAACATACCTTCCCAACATGGTCAGACAAAGTCCTGGTACCACAGGTCCTCTTATTAGTGACGTTGTTTTAGAGAAGACGCTCATTGTCAGGCATGATGATACTCTCTATAGATCAACTGGAATTTAATTCCATAGGAAAGACAATCCAACTTGACTAAACATTAAAAGTATTTTACAAAACAGAGAAGCATCTTTCTCTGTAGTTCTATATAATCACGGATGTTCTTAAAGACATATCACCATGATGGTGCACAAATGGGAATGATGATGATTTCTCATTTTTTTTTTTTGCATTTACAGGAGAAAATTCTACATTTGATGTTTTACTATTTAAAGGAGGCTATCTCTAAAAGTGTTTTAGCATGATTAGTCTGTACTTTCAGAAACTATTTTTCAAGTCTGTATATAATTTCAGTAAAACCTAAATATTTTTATAACCACTATCACAGGATTCAAACCATTTTTCCTCTCAAAAATCTTCACTGCATCAACTAATCCAATGCATAAAAATTTGAAAAGTTTTGTTAGAATCTAATTAAAGCAGATAAAATACATTAAGATCACATGTATTTCTATTAAATGAGGCATTGCCTGCAACCTGAAAATATATTCAAGCCAAACTCATAGAAAAACATAATAGAAGACCAATGTATGCCTGTGGAGGCCATACTCTGAAAGAGCATACTTTAACTTAGGTCACATATAGTCTAAGACATAAAATGTTTGAATCTAATGTTGAGCAAACATCAAATTCAAAATAAGTAACATCCTAGAAAAAAATAGGCCATGTTCTTAACAACTACCCAGTTCATATGATATTTATTTTAAAGCTAAAGAGCTATTTAGTTTTGAAAGACTAAAAATAAATAGCAACTTATAAAAACTGATCCTAAAATAGATTCCTCAAGGTAAAAATGAAATGTAATAAAGGACATTATTGAATCAAATAATAAAAGTAGAATTTGGATAAAGGACAAAATAAAAGTATTGTGTTAATGTAATATTTACAACCTGACAAATAGATAGTACTTGAATGTGAGCATCCTAGTGGTAAGAAATCCTCCCTGAAACCTAAATACACTGTTTTGCAAGCAAAGAACTATAAAATATATCTTATTCACAAATGGTTCAATGTTATCAGATTGAGAAAATGATAAAACATACATATTCAAAATATTAATCATACATGAAACTCTGTAGTTTATACATGGCAGGTTTTTCACAGCTTTATCATTCCTTTTCTAGTTTAGATTTATGATATAAGTTTCACATTGCTTTAAATTTTATTTTTAACAGATTCAGAAAATATTGTTAGGATACCAGGCAGTGTTTCACACATATACTTCATAAAACATTTATTGCATAATGTTTTCAACAAGTTAAACATATGTATATCTTAAGTTTTTTTTATAATTTTTATGTTAAAAATAAAATTTCAAGACTAGATTATTCCATTGAAATAAAATTACAATATATAATCTAATATATACTATCAAATATTAATTAGTATCTAGATGAAGATGTGATTTCTCCACATACACTGTTTCACTGATTATATCTCCATGTTAAACCTTTTATATGTTTGGTAGAAACACCTCTTAGAAACCCTACTCAAGTATTATATAGAACAGGAATGGTTAGTGATTTTCTTAATAGAGTTCTTTAAAGGAAGCTGGTTCAGGCATTACAGTGCTGATACGTGCTAGATTCTGGTGTGTTGTTCCATCTTCTTGTCAAGGTAAACTTACAACTGTAAAGCTTATGAAGTGTGCTTAGCTCTAAAACTTGTTTCATAATTAGGACTGCATTTGCTAGTGTGTATCTGTTGTTAAAAATCACCTTTAATTAACTATGTTTGAAACAAATATTTGAATACCTTTAAAACATTTATTTCAAACAGAGAAAAAAAACCCAGAGCTATTTAAAGTTTTGTTTTTCTATAAATAAAGAAAAGGCATAGTGCTGATAGGTCAGCTCTGATGAAGTATTTGTGTGTTTCTGAACATTCTAATTAAGCATTCATTAGTCAGAAACTAGAACCCATCAGGATGGTTAATGTACCAGCAAGTCAGAATGGGGTTTTATGCACATAGGTTAGCGTCTCTTGATTGGAGGTGAGACCTCCCACCTCTAGCAAAGGGAAACACAATGAAATTTCTTATTGCGGTCTGTTTTTCCACTCCTTTCCCAGAAAAAAGAAGACTAAGAAGACATAGGGATGGGAAAGACTAATCATGTGGGGCCGATCTGAAGGAAAGAGATGAATGGACAATGCTTAGTTCAAACAAAGTATGTCAGAAACGCGGTTCCTTGCTTGCTAAAATAAGAGAAAGCAAGCAGGGACTTTTCAAATCAAGCCCTTTTATCCTCTCCGAACTATGAAAGACAGGCAAATTCCTGCGAATAAATTGTGTTTTCAGAATACATTCATGTGTTATTTCTGGTGGGGAGGGCATCACCAAAGGTGGTAATTAGAAGGGCAGCTCCTGTCAGAATCCAGTGATTTTCTCCTGTTTGTAAGAAAGAAACAAATCATCATTTTAGATGTTTAGCATTTTCTATTTTCCATACATGTCTAATTTGGTAATTTTCGTAAAGGTTATATTTGTTTAAGGAGGTAATTGTGAGTGAATGCAGTTCCAAGCCTCCAAAGGCTTCTTAACATATTTACACAAAGCTCAACTGAAATGCTGGTCCAGGGCTAAGATGATGAGTGATGAGCAACCTTTCGTGAAAGATTTCGCGAATAAATGGAATTTTGAGGAAAAAAAGGCATTTCTGTGGGGAACAGCTTTTTTTCATGTGTTCCATAATTTAACCACCAAGCACTGTTTAGACAGTATGTCGGTAAGAACAATCATGTGTTATCAATGCACTATTAAATAAAATGGTCCTTTCTGCACTCAACTGTAGAATTTATAAAGAGGGTTCAGTTCAGAGCTGTGGAGTTTCAATAGACAGGATGCTAGCAAAAAGGCAAGAAAGCCTGTTGATAGAAATGCCATTTATAAAGGAGGCACACAAGAATCAATAGTGTTTGAACTGAATGCAACTTCTAGAAAGTAGAGCTCATGAGGTAAAATTTACCAGCCTAGGATGAGATTAGCATTAGTAACTGGCAGGGACATCTGGCACACTGTTAGATAGGCATTTGAGTTCATTAAATGTTCAGTTCCATTCCCATCAGCTAACTTTATGTATTCTGTCCAGCCCTGTTATTAACATCCTCTACAGTAGAGAGCAATGCCTATCTCCACACCCTTAGTGATCACATTCCCTGAAGAGTAGGTCATGCTTAATGACTTGTTTTTGATGATGAGAATATAGAGTAAGTAACTGGAGGTCACTTTCAAGATCTGGCCTATAAAGACTGTGACTTCCACGTTGTTGATGCACAAAGTGTGTCTGTGTATTTCCACTTCTGCAAACTGTTGAGGCTAGGCTGTCATTTAATGAACTTCCCTGCAGCTTAATCCCACTTCTAGAACTCTATGGGTGTGTGGTACATCTATTGTAGCCTTCCCTGCTTGGCAGTGGAGCCTCAGATGTAGCAGCAGATGTCCCATATTCTGATACTTTCCTGTAGCATCAGAAAGACAGAAAAGTCAAAATCTAGATAAGTATCTCCAGGTGGTTGCATACAGAAACTGTGAGGGCACCGAGTCTCTAAGCTGCAAAGCTTTAGAAACTTTGTTGCAGCTTCTTAGTCCTTCTTTTATGGAAAAAAGCAAACCAAAAAAAAAAAAAAAAAAAAAAAAAAAAAAAAAAAAAA
>NW_026591086.1:35229914-35289914 GCF_907164565.1 Psammomys obesus
AAAAAAAAAAAAAAAAAAAAAAAAAAAAAAAAAAAAAAAAAAAAAACTGATAATAAGTATTACAGGAAAAAAGTCATTTGCTATGAGTTACAGTGTTGCCAGTATAGAATACAAACCAAGAAAAATCACCAACCCAAACTCTACATTGTAATTCCCATTAGATGCTTGCAGGATCAAATTCCATGCCTCACAAAAGAGTATTTCCTGATTAGAACAAACAAAACCAAATTTAATAAACTGAGGGTTGATAACATTGAATTTTTCTAAGTAAAAAACGTTTATATTTATAGTTTCTAAAGATTTAATGTTATCATACACCCATTCATGCACACGCTCACACACGCCATGTATGCACACCCGATTGTGTACACACATGTACACATAAAAATTCATACAGATATTCTGTTTATTGAGTAGAATTAATTATACTTGTATTATCACATGGGTGATTTGATCTGTTCAAAGCAAAATTAGGATTTATGAAAAGATTGATAGTATTTTCTTATGATGATGGTATTTCACTATTTCTTGGAAATAAAATAACATTTCAAAGTTTAATCACCAGAGTAAAGCTGTCTCAGGACAGTGATGAGTGTATCAGGCCACTTTACCTATCTGACCTAGGATGTTGAATAGCATTCTACTGCAACATTTATTTTATATTTTCTGAGTACAAATGTGAATGTGTCATGAGAAAACTAAGAGAGTGTCCATGTAAGAAAAATATGTTTTGTTATCAAGTGGTTTATAGCCATGAGTGAATTTAAATTCACAATGCTTCTTAAAAATCTAACCTTACTTCAAGAGACAATGCTGACATCAATTAAGTTTATGTATGTTACAAGTGCTAGTGAACAATGAAAAATCAAGAAAGCAAGCAGAAAAAAGATGTCTACTAAAACCATTTAAAAGACACTCAATTGAATAAGAAACACGACAAGTTATTAACTGTCCCTCAGAAGGCTGAATTCAGGGCAGATAGCTAAGACTGATTTGGGTGAAATCTGGTGTCTTGCAATTTTTAAAATGTTTATCATACTGTGTGTTTTCTAATGGAAAAGACTCCATGTTTTGCAAATTAATCATGAAAATATCAACAAACTGGCCATAAATAATAACAAATGTAAGACACTAAATGCTTTCTAGAGTGGAGAGCAATGAAAAGAATTACAAATGTGCTATCACAAAAATATGCATTGCTAATGGACAGTTTTGCATTTTATAAATTGTCTCTGTCTCTAGGAATGAAGAAATTCAGGAAGCATCAGAGCACTTTAGACTTTTAATCTAAGTAAGTTCCAGCTTGTTTTCAGCACATATTAAATTCCACTAGATTGCCAAATTTCTGTATAGACTTAAGAAATAAGCACAGAAGTTTACAAAGAAACATTTAAAGCACCAGATAATAAATGTGCATATATTTAGTAAGAAGATAAACGCTGATCTATGTTTATCTCATGCACACTTTGAAATTATGCCTAGGGTCAGAGTAGCATAGGCCACTATTTCCATTAAAATGTATAACCTGTGATTGTGGTTACCGTTGGCATTGCCTCATTTTCCCGTCACTAGTGATTGTGACGTGCATAAAATTAACTTATGTCACTGTGCTGATCATTACATCCTGAATGAAAGCGAGAGCAGAGGAGACATGTGGACCTAAGGAACGCATACATATTATGTCAAAACCACTCTAAAATAAGGTTTTACTTTCCTGCCATAGAGACTTTTTTCTGGTTTTTCAGAAGTTATTTACCATTGCACACAGACTTCTACCAAGATGCTCTATAAAATGATCATTTCAACTTAGTAAGACAGATCAGTTTCTCCATTTCAGTAATGTATTTTCACAGTTATAAAAATATTAAGATGAAATTCTTCTATAAATCTTGCCCATTTTCCTATTTTTTCTTGGAACATATTATGGCCTTATGAAGGTTTCATGATTTTATCAGGCACTTTTTACAGATCTAGTTTTTACATTTTTCTTTTATTATCAATATTACTATTATTATTATTAATTTACAATTTATTTACTTTGTATCTCTTATGTAGCCCCGCTTCCTCATCTCCTACCAATTCCATCCTCCCTCCCTTTTCCTCCCCGATCCTTCTCCTCTAGTCCACTGATAGAGGAAGACCTCCTTCCCTACTGTCTGACCCTAGCCTATCAGGTCCCATCCTCTTCCTCTGTGGGCTGGCTAGGTTGCCCCACCAGGCAGAAGTGGTCCAGTAGCAGGCAACCGAGTTCATGTCAGAGACTGTCTCTTCTCCTGTTACTAGGGAACCCACATGGAGACTAAGCTGTCTGTGGGCTACCTCTGAGCAGGGGTTTAGGTCCTCTCTATGTATGGCCTTTGATTGATGCATCTGACAGAGGGCTAATATCCAGAATATATAAAGAAATCAAAAATCTAAACACCAACAACCAAATAATCCAAGTAAAAAATGGGGTACAAAGATAAACAGAGAATTAGCAACAGAGGAGTATCGAATGGCAAAAGTTCAGGGCTCATTTGAAAACTTACAAAGTGTTATAGCCCTAAACTGACATTTGTTGAGTCTGTTACTCATTGCTTTTGTGTATTAAGCAGCCTAAGCGCAGTGTAAGGCTGCCTCGTTTGGCAAAATGTACAATTTGTTTTGATAATTCAGAACCCTGTTATAGGAGTGTTACTTCTTACTAAGTTTAAAGAATAAATATAATTTTTACTTCACTTTCATCAAAATAAGAATGCATTATGCTGTTCAAATATCACAAATAATATCTACGCATCAGATGGAAAAGCTTACAATGATAATAAATTATTGCTTTTTGTTTATGGCTCTATTCAATGCACTTTGATTATTTGAAAGGAATGATATCTCAGATATTGCCATATAAACAATATCATGAAAAATACATGCCTCCTAATGCAAGAGTTGAATTGACAGTTTGTCATAGCTCAGATCTGCAGAATCAACACTTGCAAAATACATCAGTCAAATATGAATTATCTCACCTATGACTATGTATTTTTTTCATCTAATATTCTTTCTTTTTCATAAACCAACAGTGTAAAATTTCTGGTCTCAGCTTTATCACCTTCACTTTCATGGGCAAGATTCATTCCAACCCTTCTTAAGTTCCATGAAAAAAGCATTTGCACGATGTTTTCAAAATTGTTAGGTCATTTGTTACAAATAAGGACAGTGTGAAATGTTGCAAAGTGTATGATTTCATAGCCATTTGAATAACACTGTAAGGTAGCATTGTTTCATTGTCTTTTGCTTTGAGAGAACGGTGGGTTAGGGAATGGCTTGAAATCATCTAGACTTTGCAAAGAGAGTGTGTTTTCGAGGTGAAGGATTCTAGCTTTAGCAGTGATGCCAAAAAGGCCCATTTCTTCTCTGGACCACACAATCAGACTCCAGCTCCATACCACTGCCAGGTGCTTACTGGCAACCGCCTCTGGATGCTATTGTGAGATCCCTTTAACATAACCAAGCTCATTGTCTGCTTTAGCATATATCTCTTTCCCAAGCTACAAAGGTCAACCTACCAATCACTGATTTTCATTTCATATCCTAAGCCCTGAGCTACAACTTTCCAGTTAAATGTCAAATGTGTATTCCCAGTTTGTTCATTACTTTATTTTGAATTGATTACATTTTCATTTCTTTATCTTTACCCTCTTATATCATATTAATATTACTTAGGGTTTAATTTATTGTTTCAGGCTTAAGAAATACAAAGGGGACTGGTATTTTATTTTGATAAATATTTTAAAGAGTGTCTAATGCCACTGTGAGGAGCATCTATGTGCTAGATAGTATTTATGTCTACTTGACAAAACTTAGAGTCGTCTAGAAGAAGAAAACTTCTTAGATGGAGAAAATGCCTCTTTAATATCTGGTCACTGTGAGTAACACCAGCCCTGTGCTGGTTGTACATTTGCCAGTTATGCAATGTAGTCTTCCTTCTCAGTTTGATGAAATCTCATTGAATTGTTAGCCAGAGCTAACAACTGAGTTGATAGAAAGATAGTTCTATCAGTTCTTTACAGTTCTGATAGTTCTTTACAGTTTGCAAAGGATGTTTACATATATCATTGCCTGAATTTTGCGTTGAGAACATGTTACAGACATATTTCTTGATTTTCAGCCACCAGCGTCACTCTCCATGTGCTGACACTAATTAATGCACTGACTGAGGCTTGGAATGGCAATCTGAGAACCTTGTGTCACCACAATGGGGCCTGGATTTCTTGGCTGCTTGCATCAGGCTGACTTCCTAAGTGATGCTTTTCCATTCCTACACCTGAATAAGTTTTGCATTCAGTAATTGTACTTTATGATTTCTATTGCTTTACCTTCTGCTGTCATTTAAAAAATATTTGTAAAAAATAAAAAAGCAAGCATTAAATAGAGAAATGTGGCATTATGTATTAATCACATTGCTAAATCATTGTATTCCAAAATCATATACACTGCCAATGATGAAAAAGAAATATTCAGAAATGTATAATGGTAACATTAAGTGTTGCAGAAAGATTGTGCACACTTAAGCACAAATATTTCATTCAAATTAAATAGATCATTTTTTTAATTAGTAATTATGCTACTTCAGCATTTACAATATAAATGTTGCCCATTGAGGAATATTTAAACAATGTGGTACTTTATGCTCTGCCATATGTTTCCTGGAAGTGGAATTACCCCAATCTCTCCATTATCTTCTTGGGCACAAGAAACAGGAATAGTCACCCTTTTAGCGAGAGTGTCAGGAAAGCAGCTTTAATGGTAGATTGCATGTCTAGGATGCACAAGGCTCTTGGTTTGATTTTTAGCATTACAGAAACAAGCAAGCAAGAAATATGAGAAAACAGTTTCTATATTTCATCCCATCTTCTAGTGAAACACTGACTGGTGAGTGCAGAAAAGACTTGCATCATCCTTTATCTTCTCTTTAACCAAAGGTTGTATTCTGGGTCATTGCAGTCGGTCTTCAGGGGAAGACCATCAATGATGGGGAGACTGGAAGGATCTTCTGGCTAGGTAACATTATCTCTAACAGGAAGATTCTAAGAGCCAGAGCATGTCTTCTGTGAGATAGTGTCTTCTATACATGGTACAGAATCTACCCAGGAAACACAACAAGGCCATTGACTAAATAAGACTTGAAAAATGACAACTTTCATCAACATGCCCAAGTGGATGGGGAAACTTTCATAAGACTCCACCCCAGAAGGCTCAACCATTAAAGGCTAGGCTCACAACCAATAAATAGATCTTTAAAAGATAAAGGACAATTGCCTAATAACAAAAAGAAAAATGAAAACAAACAAAACAAAATTTTCCCTCCATTGTTATTATAAGTACTTAACATTAACAAAACAATTGGGGCACTTTTTGCATATCTTTTGTTTCATAATCATATAAATGCCCCTGCTTACTAATTTGTGAAGTTTCCAACCTTTCTGTGTGGATTGTCTGTTTTCAGTAAATTTACTTTATCCAATTTTCTTACAAATGAAGAGAACTATACTTTGAAATGCTATTCAAAGCAAGACAAACAAGAATTGCATTCCAGATCCAAGTAGGCAATTACCAATCTAAATATTTACACAGTAATTTAGGAAATGAATTCCTATGGGATTGCCAGGAACAAAGAACCAAAAGTCTAGTTACACTGACATTTAAATACAGAAGCAATAGACAAAATTTAACATTTTCTATGTTGATTGATCACCACTCCAATATCAGCTTTCACAATATTTTCACTGGGTACTTACATTTTATGAACAGTTTTGTCAAGAAGTGGGTTCATAACTTTCAGTGGATATAAAACTATGGTTTCAAAACTGTAGACTCCCAAGTTATTCCCAGACATTTTTTTTTTAAAAAACTAAAGTGTGGTTTAACTGTGTGTTGTGACAGCTCATCTTCCATGGGTGTTTGCATGACTTTTGAATGCCATCATTTATTATTGCCAGTTACATGATTTGATTTGGACAGAAGAAGGGTACACATTTCTGAGAGACATGGTGAGGGATCTTTCTAGTTTAAATCGAAATTAACTCAATTAAATGTGACCAATTAATGCATCTGAAAATAAATAATAATATTTACTCTATTTTAATTTTTTTGTGTAAGAAAACATAAAAAATATGTAAATAAAGTACCTTATATGAATAAAAAAAATTAAGTATTGTCAGATTTTGACTCTCCTAAGAAACTCTTGGAAAGTCAGTGCAAATTTCACCCGTATCAGTAATGTTCTACATATATCCTTCATATGAAGACAATTTATTTCACAGGATATGATATTCACCAATGAACATTTATTATTTTCCTTGTCACATTTAGTATCTTTACCTTCACTGAGACCTTGACACATGTTTTTGCTTGTAGGACACACGTTACCTGAATTCTTGGGGAAATAGAAGACTTTTAACTGTGGTAGAAAAGTAGTAAATTCTTTAAAATATTCCATACAATTCCTTTTCATTCTAATCATTTTGGATAATTTGAATATTCATGGCTGTTTCTTGTTTAAAATTGGAGAGTGGGCTTCAAAATTCTGTCTCAAGTACACCTGAACTCAGAGCTAGGAAGAGCCAGATGTGCTGCATTGAGTCAAAAAAAAGCATTTGTCAGGTTTTCTCTGCTTGTAAGTCGAAGGCAGTTTTTAATTTGTTTATGCGCTATGCTAGATAACTGACTTCTTGGGTGTAGTTTTGTGATTTCTCGGAGAATAAAGACACCCACATCTTCTTCAGGGTTCCCCAGTGTAACTTTATAAAGGATTTTGTATTTCTGTGTTCCTTTAGAACACACGGCCCTGTTGGAAGAGCGGCACCACGTAGGCAGCAAAGGTCAGCTGTGTACTGCCTCTGTGGGTTTAGAAGAGGTAGATTGCTGTCCTCTCAGTATCATCTCGGATCTAATTTCTACTCACCTATGGAATTCATTTTTATTACCAATGACGAGGGGTAAAGCCTAGATTGTGCAGGTGAGTAAAGATTTTGTGGAGCTGCTTAGTAAAACCAGCCATGACTATAATAATTCAAATTCAGATAGATCTAAAACTGTATTAACCTCTACAGGCCATGAAAAAATAAAGACATTATAATTATGAATACAAGCTAATATTTTATGTTGATGAGCAAACATCCACTTCCTAATTCTACCACCATGACTTCATAGGCTTCAAAATTAAATGTGAAGCCATAGTATGGAATCAAAGTTAAGCACAGTACAGAGTACACCTGAATACATATGGGAATAATTTATGGTTTTAAATCTCCCCATCTAGAGCACTTTCTCCTAGGGAGAAATAAATAAAGAATGAGAGTCAGAACCAATAATTTGTAGCCATCATTCATCGTTTTATAGGTATAATTAGTAAGCTTAAGTGGAACTCTGTTTGGAGATTTACTATCTCAGGAGTGTGATTATATATGAATTAGAAGAATGTGTTGTTACTCCACACTGTATGATAATACAAATCATATTAACAGAGATTTGCCAAAATATAATTAAAAAATTAAGACACTCTAGCATTTCCATCTCAAATTTGGGTAAAAGAGTAGTTTATCTTTTACATAATTTATATGTGTTCACACATAATTTGTGGCTACAAATAAATCTTCCTGAGCTATATTTTTAAAATTGACATAAATAGTGAAATTCACACCCTGTTGTGAAAGTTTTAAAGTGCCCTGGAAAGTAAGGTGTTCACCATTTCCATCTGCCAACATAAATAGTGCCTTACATAAAAGTCTGAGTGATGTGTGGGAGAAAATGCTTCTATTGGCGAGGAGAACTTCTTTTAAGAATTATCCTTTCCAAGATATGTGTAATTTTTTTCCAAGAATGAATATGGTTTAGAATACAATCACATTAAAATTGTGTCTAGTTGTTTCGGGTGTGGTGTCGCATGCCTTTAATCCCAGCACTCAGGGAGGCAGAGGCAGGCAGATCTCTGTGAGTTTGAGTACAGTTTGGTCTACAAAGTGAGTCCAGGATCATCAAGGCTACACAGAGAAACCTTGCCTTGAAACAAACAAGACACAAACAGACAAACTCGTGTCTACAACAACAGCCAACAACAGTCTCCACTTTCCTAAGTTCTCTGTATGTGTTAATTTACGTCAGCAGAAGAGCAGGTCTGTAAGATGGATATTCCTATCCATCCTTGATGACTGAGCATCTGAAAAACTAAAGCATTTTCCGTACACAGTCGGCATTACATCAAGAATGGCCAGAAACATGGGATTGTGAATCCAGCCATTCAGGATCTAGAGTCGGTATGTATGTGTGTGTGCACCGACTATGGACACATCACACATGTGCTTATGCTTAAAAAACAAATGGATGTTTCTGACAACCTGATGGTATAAGAATATCAGCAGAGAAATAGCTCTTAGCAATCAAAGTGAAATCCCAAAGCCACAACAGGAATGACTCTCAGAGTATCCTCTTAGTTCACTACTGCTTTCCTGGCATTAAATTGCATTATGTTAATTTTAATCCTTTTGCAGTTAATAAACTATGTTGGTGTTAAATAAATTCTGCATTGAAATTTATTTTATAACTGATTTAGTACTCGCCCCATAAGTAATTGTACTTTTCTTTATTATATATAAAAAAAAAGCTAAACTTTGTTTTATTTTAGAAAACATTCTTAAAAATGTAAATTTTTTTTACGACTGGGTGCCAGGGCATGAAATAGCTGTAGAAAAGGCCTTTTCACTAAAAACGAGGTCCACAGGCGCTCCAAAGTTAACCTAAATGATTTTATCGTGTCACTAAACTTTGCATGAAAAGAACTATGCATTTGCATTTGGAATGTTAACCCTTATAAATTTATACCATCATTCTTATTTAATCTACATTTAGCTACTCAGAGCTGCTTTGTAAATTAAAGCCAAGCATTTGAAAAGAAAGGGGACTCAGCATTTGAGTTTAGAGTTGAGCTCCCGTGATGTATATCCATGTGCCTCAGTTTCCTCTAACGTAAAAAGAGATCGCCAGAGAGCTTAAAAAAACAAAAACGAGAAGTGAAAACACGCTTCACATAGCTTCAGTTCCGTTAGAGCTGAACCCCTTTACGACACCCCGAGACAAGGCTGCACCGTAAGAATGAATGTCTGAATGCCGCGGACAGCTCAGCGAACCTCTGGCCTGACGTCTTTTTAACTTCCACGCGCCCTCCTCTCATCCTCTCAGTTCCCATGAACATATATAATTTGGCAGTAGATAGAGCCTTTGGATTCCAACCCTTCCAAGGCACGTCTCTTGGTTTTCGCTCTGATCTCTCAGTCTGTGAGAGCACAAACCCCGGATGCAATTCTTCAGCAGACAGATTGAGAAGGAAGATGAAGCTGAGTAGGTTCTGCCAGGACAAACTGTCGACCTAACAACTCATTACAAATATAAAAGCGAATTTTAATGGACTTATTTCTTTGAACTAGCTAAAATATTTTCAGCTAGTAAATCCGTTCCTGAACAATTGAACATACTGATTTTTCTAATCTGTACCCTTACTGCCTGTTATCTCAGCCATGAAGATAACACAGCCATTAAAAGAAATAATCAGGCTTTAGAAATCTTAGTTTCCAACTAAAGAGCGATTTCATTTACCAAATGCTTTGCCACCTTTTAGAAAGTGTGATTGAACTTTCTTTTTTTAAGTGTAAGTGTTGTTGAAATGATACTGAATGCTAAATAATGTTTATTTTTCAGCTGTTGTAACTCTAAAGAGATTTTTTGAATACTTCAATTATAAAAACATTTAAAACATACAAACTTGTGCAATTTTTATTTTAATGAAGATGAGAAGTTCATTAAAGAAGATAAATATTTCATTAGATCTTAAATAAAACAAAGAGATTTTTTGGCTTCTCTCAGCACAAAATTCCTTTGAAAGATTAATTAATACATGCAAATTATGCAAATTAGACCCATGCAAATATTTTATGAAGACAATTAAGGGAACCATTAATTACTGCTTTTTTTTGCTTCACTGAGATTCATTCATTTAATTTTAATTTCACTTTAACTGTTTTGATGTATAATCTTGCAGCTTAGAACTTTATCTTTCCTGGCGGGTCACTTAAACTTATAAATTCCATCAAGTGAGAACACAGAAATCTGTAAAGGTATTCTTGAGACTATGTTTAGTATCAAGAGAAATTTTTGACACAATGCACTCCCACAAACAGGGAAACTGGAAGGGAATGTGAGCTCATTCTTGGACAAGGTTCAACTGCTGGAGAAGCAATTAATTTGCTTTGGCTGTGCTAATATAGGGGAATTAGAAAGTGTGACACAAGACAAATAGAAATAATTAGTTCTCCAAAATGATGTTCTCATTAATATGGTTCGAACAGTAGAAATAAAAAAAACATTATTGTGGCATGTCTGCATTCTGTCCCTGACCATGGGAGGTGGGATAACGCACCATAAGCTTTTTATATTTATGGTCTAAATGATGATGTTTTAATTTTTTCCTGAGTGTCTGTATCAAAGGGTGTTATATGCTCTGAACGTCTAAACGACATATGCTCTCCAAGTTGATAATGTACTTTCCACAACCATTTGTTTGTGTATCAAGTTTTACATTTTGTTCATAATTACTACATACCTAAGTGACAAAGACAAGAATTCCTTGTCTGTAACTAAAATATTTAAATGCCACACTTACGATGCTCAGATACAATAAACTGTTTTTAGTAGTTTATTTACATTTTTCTTTAAAGAACTTATTCTGTTTCTAAAAGTTCTCGTAGATGTTCAGGCTAGTATAAAGCAGGAGGAAGACTGTGACTCTAACTGTATGGTATAAATTTACCAATAAGAATTATGTGTATCTCTTACAGTACCATCTTCAATTAAAAAAAAAAAACTTGGTTAAAATACTCATCAGCTTCCCACTGAGATAATAGGAGTTTAAAATTCTAAGCACATATATTTAAGAAAGTTTCTCACAAACATGAAAATAAAAATTCTACCAAATTGAAAGAATATATTGACCTTAATTCTAAAATTTCTCAAATTATTTCGAATTCTTAGTATCAGCAATTAAAATTATATATTTATTGTTACAATACCAGAGTCTTATTTAAATACTTTTTCTTGGACACACTGTTTAGCTCTGTACCTTGTCATCAATCCCAAGATATCACGGATGCTATGATAAATGCATATATGTTGTGATTCACATATGTTGTTGACATTCTTAGTGTTTGCTAAAAGCTCATTGTAAACTTTCTTACAAAGGCGATTCTATTTCATTCATCCTTAAATTCCTAAATGACCCTCTTTAATCAATGCTGTGGAAACAGATGCATGCTTTGTACATCATGATCAACTGTGAATTTTATTGGCATGCTTTGCTTAATCACTCACTCTACCACTTCAGTAATTATGATACTAAATCAAAGTAGATACAGCATTGATCCTTAAGGTCCACTGCTATTTTCACTCCCAATTTCCACTTATCACTTTCTTTTATTTTAGATCTTCAGACAGCATTAAAGGCCTATCATAAGTATGTTTACAAACAAACCAATTGACTTCAATTATTTATAAATTTTTAGTTCTCTATTGAAAATGCTGTTTCAATACTGACAAAAATGCCCACAATGCCCATTTTCTTCTCTAAGATTGTAAGTCAAATGAACCTTGAAAATTTCAGATATATGTCATAGATAATTGCGTTATCTCTGAAATTCATATAGTGTCAGTCCTTCATTATAGTATTCTTCAAGAAAAATACTGATATCCAACACATTTGCAATATGACAAGAACAATAAAACAATTTTATATACTAATAATAGATATAATATGACAGTATTTTAATGCTTTAATACTTAATGTTCACTAAGATTAATTTCCTGCATAAATGTAAGAGAAGGTATTCCCAAGAAAAATCTAGAAGAAGAGTTTGGCAATTGGATTTTATGGATATTCACCAAAAATTACTTTCTAATATTTATTTTTCAAGAAAGAAAAAGTAAACACAAATTTAAATAAACATTACTATAATCCTTGATGGGCATGAAACTATTTGATAGTAAAACCGAGACAATTCGACTTAAAGCAGTAGTTAAAGTATGAAACCATAGACTGGTTACTGGTTACTGGTTACTGACTAACAATCAATATCACCTTTTGTTTAGCTTAATCAATGTCATCTTAAATTGATTGGCTGCCTTGAATAATGTCAAACTCTCCAAATCTGTGTCAAAAGATTAAAATCAAATTTGTTATTGCTTTGTTTTGTTCAAGTAATGCAATTATAATACTTATATTCTCAGATGAACAAAATAATTGAGGCAATTCTCAAACTGAAAACTTATTTCCAAGTGACTTAACAGGAGTCATTATGCAATGACAGCTGCCTGTTAGGTATAAATCCTAGGCTATTATTATTGTTTATTTTGATTTTACAATGTCTATTCTTGCTCTTTTATTTCAAACATTTTAACATGGAAAATTTGGTTTAGGTAACTGAATT
The DNA here is from genome assembly GCF_907164565.1 of Psammomys obesus. Lineage (NCBI taxonomy): Eukaryota > Metazoa > Chordata > Mammalia > Rodentia > Muridae > Psammomys > Psammomys obesus. The sequence goes on from NW_026591086.1 coordinate 35,242,421, forward strand.
ATTTTCTTTTAAAATCTAATGCATGCTAATGACCAATTTTAAAAAAAATGGAAATTTAAATTATATTTTAGAGGAAAAACAGCGTTAGGGATTACCGCAGACAGCATTTATAGTGAATATGTTAGTTTATAATGATCAAATTCAATATTAAGTGGTATGTGAGTCCGGACACCCAGTAGATGCCAAGTGCTTTATATTGAGCATTTTAACATTGATAGTAACACTTTCAGATTGAGACTTGTTAAAAGGTGAAAAAATAGTAAAATAGATACTGACGTCTAAGAGAAATCTTGGCATATCTGAACTGCTGCTTCTGTAGAGATGTCAACAGTCTTCACTCTCACATGAAATTCAGAGGTTTGTTTGGAAGTACAGGAAAGGGAATTTGCAGAAAGCAAGTATATGTCAATCAGGTTTGACTTACTCCTTCATGAAGGTCTTTAAATTTGTAAATTTAGGGAAGCTTCATATGAACACTTTTGACATTCAAGTCTAGGGCTGCCTTTTAACATCCTATATTCAAACACACTTTCCATAAGAAACCAAAGGGTATGTATTAGTTACGGTTTCTATTGCTGTAATAAAATAACCAAAAGCAACTTGGGGAAGAAAGGGTTTGTTTGATTTTCACATACTGGGTCATTGAGGATTAGGAAAGCCAAGAAAGGAACCTAGCATTGGGAACTGAGGCAGAAACTTTGGAAGAATGTGGTTTACTGGCTTGCTTTCTCGGGGATTACTTAGCCTGTATTCTCACACAACTGAAGACCAACTACTCAGTGTTGGCTAAACCCACAGTGGGCTAGGCCCTCCCACATCAATTATTAATAAAGAAAATGTGTGGCAGGTTTGCTTATACACCAGACTTATGAAGGCATTTTCTCAATTGACAGCCTGTCTTCAGAGAGGACTGTAGTTTCTGTTAATTTGACAGAATGCTAACCAGGACAATATGCTAAGCAGAAATTGTATTTATTAGTGATGTTTTATGTTTATTATAAATCTATTACATGCTGAGTTTTGTGCATGAAGATTAATCTTTTATTTAAGATTGTTTCTTAAGTCTTTGCTACCTTACTTTCTTCGAGTGAGGTATTCCCAGTGTGCAAAAATGATTATACGCACAATGCATGCACAATATCTAATAAAGAGTCAAAAGCAAAAAGGAATTAATGCCTTGCATTGTAAACTGTTTTTCAGTAGCAAATAATTTTGGGTTTTATTAGTAACGAATTTTAATTTTCTCAGAACATTTTGGCTACTTGAAATGAGTGATATGGCTAGAAGTAGGTGTTCTGAAATGGAAACACCTAAGTCCAGGCTGTAATTCATGTCAGGGAGGATTTTCATTGGGCTTCTAAATCTTAATTCCTATGCAATAAAATCCCAAACAATACAACTAACTGGTAGAATAATAATCAAGGAATTAATTAGCCCCTCCTATCTTTTCCTTTGCCTTTCCTTTTAATTTGACTGTGATATAACATAGGAGAAATGGCTCCATAAACATTCACTCTCAATCTTATAGTCTAATCAGAATTGTTGATTTGATTAAATTGAAAAATGCCTGGAAGATTAATACAGTGCACCCAAGGCTTGTTTGTGAACCTCTTTCCAGCAAAGATTAACTGAAGACAGTACCCAACCCTGAATGTTTTTGACACTAGTCCTACAGGCTGCTGGGAGTCTGGATAGATTGAAACAAGAGGGGAAAAGAGAAAGCTGGCCTGATAGGCATTCTTTCTCGGTTCTTCTCAAGTTCTACGCAAATAGCTTCTCTGCTCTGTGGTGTCCTCCAGCTGTGGTGGCCAGAAACCTCTGGAATTTTGAGCCAGAAGAAATATTTACTACCTTAAATTGTTTCTCTAAAATATAAAATATGTACATATTAGAAGACCTGACTAGCACATTGTAATTCTTCTTATATACTAATGTGTACATACTTATTAAATACATAATATCCTAAAGTCTAAGTGAAATAAAGTATTAGTAGGATGTTGTCTGAGTGCTGGAACATTTACTGTAAGACAAAACTTGTTAAATCATACGAGTTCAAAGTAAACATGAAGGAGGAGGCCTGTATTGCTAACACACGGTAGGATGAGGCTGAAGAACTACAAGTTCAAGTCATCCTATGACACAGAAATCCTGGATCAAAGAACACACACACGCACAAATTCACACAGAAAATACACATACACACGACACACACAATGCACACATAAAACATATATATAGTACACATACACACAATATACACACACAATACACATACATGCACAAACATTTGTAGAAAGATTATTTGTGTTTTATATAGATGTAGTTCCAGTTAATAATAAACCCGATGGTTTGTAGATTAGGCAGGAAATAGGAGGTGGAATATACAGTAGGCAGAAAGGATTCTGGGACAGAGACAGGCACTCAAGATTCAGCTGGTAAGATGTGAAGAACAGAGATGTGATTCCTGAGCTCAAGTAACCAGACATGTGGCAGAATGTAGTTAGTATAAATGAGTTATATGGCCTAAGTATTTGTAAATAATTATCTTGAGTCACATGAGTTGTCATTCCCAGGAGCTTGGGCAGGGAGAAAAAAAACACCTACAACACATATTACAGACACCCCCCCCACACACACACATCTATGCAGTGTTTGGATAAGGATGCTTTGTAGCAGTAAACTATCAGTCAAATACAATCCTTTATTTTAAAGGAAAAAAGAAGAGGACATCATTTAACAACTTCATAAGCACTCAGGAGAAAATGTACAATGATCTATCAAACAACTGAAACACATTGCAGTTCTAACTGGCAAACTCCTGAGGCAAACTTTAATAAGCCTCCTCCCCTCATTAAGCCTCAGTTTCTTCCTTTGTACAACAAAGAATTTCATTCTGTTATAAAGTCCTTTCGCAAGACTAAGGCAACAACATCATGAGAGTGTGCTTGGCATAACATCAGCGTTAAAATGTATTTGTTGAATACATGAATAATTTAAAAAGTCAGCATGCATCTTCAAATATCTAGAATGCAGAAAGAAGGTATTTTTAAATTGAAAAAAAAAAGATTGTGAATGTGAAGGCAAGCCTTTTATGTGTTTTTATTAGAATAGTATTTGGTTTTCTGTGATCTGAGATCAGTCAAAAAGAGAATAAAAAGCCAAGTAAGTTTTGATTATGGCTATTGGATGTAAATAAAAGAGATGTTCTTTCAAGTGAAGTCAAGATTTTGTAAGTACAACTTGCAGATAGAGTAAGATGTCAGAGGAACTACAGCTCATATTTACATTGATGTTAAATAACCATTTTGCCTTAAAATGGTAAGAGGTTGCATAAGAAATGGAAAAAAAACCCTGTTATTAGGAAAGTAAAAGTTTTAAGATGTTTTTGAAAATTTCTACATATACATGTTAAAAGTAAGATACAATTACAGCACATGATGGTAGAATTTGTAGGTAGTATATTATTCAATATTTAGTTTTAAGTAAAAAAAATTAAAAGAAGAATGTGGTTAATAAATACAAACAAAAATACACTTCTTTATAATTGTGATTATAGAATAGTTAAATATGAACTTAAAGTAGAATATTGAATATAGAGAAATAGTTACATAGTCTATATCTGAGGTCAAAATACAAAGAATAAACACAAAGACAAAAACAAATTGTTAATTCGGCCTCAAATGAAAACATTGATTTCATGAAAATGTTTAACGTCTGACTTTCTTAGTCAGAATCTTTTTCCCTCCCTTATCAGCTTTTCTAATTGAAGTCTGAAAAACAATCCCTGAAGGATATCACACATACACAATTATCTGACTTTAGTCCTGTCTATCAGTGACTAATTCATTGCCTTGGAGGATAAGCAGTGAGCCTTACTCTTGCCCAGTACTCTATGAGAACTAGGGTCACAATCAGGAACAAGACTGGATTAGGGGTCTGAGGCAGCTCCAGCTGAAGGGAACTGAGCACAGCACAGCTGGCAATCCACAGCTTGGTCCTGAGGAGGAACACAACACTCCTGCTCTAACAGGAAAAACTGGTCTTGAGCTGCCAATAGAAACACCAAGGATGGGAGACAGGGAGGACAGGAAAATACTCTTGGACACAGTAACTTTAAATCGAGACTTTGAAGAATGGTAAATCTGCCACAAAGGGTGTAAACTTTTCCTTTTAGTTAGGAAAAAAATATCCTATGGTTTTCAGGAAAAGAACAATAATGATTCCACTGTGCTAGAAACATAGAAAGGCAGGAGGTGAGACTAAACATTTAGTATGAAGGTAAACTGGAGGGCAATGTCAGCCTCCTTTCTTCCTCATCGTGGATTAAGGATGACAGATTAGAGCGGGTGAAAGCACACAGGAGCCAGGTCTGTGTACTGAACTCTGCTTTTCTTATGAGGCAACAAAATAAAGAATCATGTACTGTAATCTTCTGCAGCCAAACATGTGCAAGTGGGCTTGAGACATTCTATGAGATTTTTAAATATTACGTAATAAAATCATTAAAGCTGTTACTGGCTAGGGAGAGAGAATCACACAGGTTCAGGATTTAAATGAATAAAGCTATTGAGTTATTGTTTTGTCCATAGATGGACATGTATTTGAATGTGAAAGTAGAGTGAAGCATGTTTTTTTTGGCTGACTCTAAAACTATATACTGAATATTTATATGAATTTTGTATATATGTTCAGAGACAGTATAAGAACATAAAGTAGAGTAAGTTTTTCAAACTCCAACAGAAATTAATAGATGGAATCTGTTACTATGCACAGCATGGAAGAATTAATTGCAATGCAAATCAGATCCTGAAACAACTTGCTTTTAAATATTTGGATATTCATCCTGCATTTAGAATCTCAACCAAACTCATGAATTTTGAGTTAGTTATTTGCCATGTCAGCAACACAGAGTTTTTCCTGTGCACTATAAACAGATTTACCTCTCTAGTCAAGAATAGTTAAATGATTAAGGAGTTTTATTCCTTGAAAATATTTCCTAGACCGTTCTGTTTTCTTCTCTTCCACCTTTTTTGGTTTATGGAAACGGTGGGGTAACACACTGGTGAGGCATTGTCTAGTCTGAGATGCTTCTGTGATAGTAATTATCTGGCATCTGAGCAGTAGTTAAGAAGCCAGCATCTAAGTGACTAACACCAATGCAAATCGTGGCATTATTTATGGCTAAAGCCTTAAAAATACATGATGAGATTAAAAATTGTGGCACTTCTTTTGTTTGTTTACCAATTAAGATGAGTCTATTTCAGAACAGAGTAATCTCTGCTTTGGTTGTATTGGGAATAAGAAAGCAGCTGAGCCTATCACCACAGCTGAGCTTGGGGACTTTGGCTGAGACAGCGAGTCAAGGAAGGTTTATGATTTCTGATTGTGGTTGTTTGTTATTGATCTGTGAAGAAGCAGGTCTCCCAAAATGCATGGCAGAGACTGGTTCGTAAATGAGGAATGAACCTGGACTCATTCTTTGCCGCCTTTTTCTGTTTTGCACATATTTCAAATAAATCTACTCATCATCTATTGGTTTCTCCAGTTCACGGTTAGTTTTCTTCTGTTCGTTCCAAATGTGCTTGTGAGTCTTGATTTAAAACAAAACAAAACAGAAGACATTCAAAAGCAAAAAGAAAGGAAAAAAAATCTTACCTAATATTACTTAATGGAGTTAGAGAAGAAAAAATAATCTCCTTGTGACATTGTTTTAAACGATTGAAATAGAAAACCTATAGCTGACATAACTATTTTTAAAAGAATAGGCATTGGTGTGATGGTGCATGCCATTAATACTGGCATTCAGGAGGCAGAGGCAGGCAGATCTCTGTGAGTTCCAGGCTAGCCTGGTCTAAAATGTTTGAGACCAGAAGCAGTTGTAATAGTAGAAGAAGGAGAATGACGAATGAAAAGAAAAAGGAGGAAACTAATTAATAGGCATAAAGTTTCTCTTATCATAAGTTTTCTTTTTAAACTTATAACTTGGAAAATTATTCAGCAAAATTATCAAATATTACCACACAAATTAGGAATGAAAACTGCATTTTGAAAACAACAATTGGAAGGACTATCTATAATGGAAGATTTTTCAGTCTTAAAATAATTTATAATCATTTAGACCTTTTAAATTATTATGCAAACATTTTATTTCTCAAATCTTGAAACAATTTGGTTATGTTTACTACGCTATTCAGCGGGTTTAATTCTTGGTAGTAAAAAGAAGAAACTAAAAAATATTTCAGAATAAGTAAATCATAGAAATCATAAATTTGCCACTCTCAATATTTAGCCTTATATAGCAAGACTTTAATTATATTTAAATGCTTCTTTGGATATATCTGAACTTTACAATTTAAAATAAAGATAACCACATTTTCATTAATGACCAAAATTCTGTCACTTATGCGCCTTGGCAGATATATTTGTGAGCTGTAAGTAGCATATTTGGTGTGATTTTTTTTTTTTTTTTTCCTAGAACAAAATTTCCCTAAGTAGCCCAGGCTGGTCTCGAAATTGCGATTCTGATTCTCCTGCTTTGCTCTCAATAATGTTAAGGATCACAGGCATGTGGCACCTCTTTCAATGGCAAAAACACAAACATAAAAACAATGTAGCTAGTGCTTCATCAGTTCTCAATAGTAACAATGACTACAATGGGCATGTAGAGATGTGTGTTCTTTATCATTTTTGACTATGTTCGGTTGAAGATTGTATAAATCATACCAAACTGGATTGTCTTGAGCTTTCTTAGAGTATTGTAACATTATCTGTGCTAGTTTATGCTCAATCCCTTGTGTAAACAGACTTGGGCTAATATTGCCTTCACTCATACTGAGGCTCTCATGCCTGATGATGAAAATTGGCTTTTTGGTAAGAGCAACTCTTTCTAATATATATGTTCTTTTTATATGATACAAAATATGCATATAACTGTATTGAAATTTACATTCTTTTAAAAAAATCAAGTAGAGTTTTGTATCTAAAATACATAAATTTCATTAATCTTCTATGCAATAAAATATTTAATAATAACATATTCTCCAAGTCCTGCTATTTAAAACTAATTAACTGTGACATCAAAAAAATGAATAATGGTTAAAATTATAGCGTTATATCCCCAGGAATATTTCTTCAAAGGATTGTTATTTATTGCATATATGATACAAAGCCAGTGTACTTCTTTTAGACTCTGCCAAAGCTAACACTTTCGGAGGCGATTGAGTAAGTAACACAATTAGTATTAAACGATGCCCTAAAAAAAAAATGATTGAGCTTAAAATGTAAAACAAAAGCAGCTGGCAAGATTATGGCCATTAATCATTTTAGATTTCCCCGTGAAGAATGCTCTTCACTTGGAATAGAGAATAAATGCTGTTTTTCCTGTTTCTGCATTCATGTTGGTAGTGAATTCGTTGTATAGAAAAGGTGTTGGAAAATAAACACTGCTTTCTGATTTTGTTCTTGCTCAGTCCCAAGGGTTCCTAGCTTTCTGGCTGTTTAACACAGCCTCTTTAGTATTCTATATATGATCTTGCTCAGTAGATCTGAGTTTTTAAAATGTACATTGTAGTATATAGAACGTATGAAAATCCACATAGGACTGAAACAATCATTCTTACTCTGAGCATTCAGCTTGTCTATTTTACATGTACCCTGCAGTGACTGTCACAAGAATGAGTAGACACGTTTACATATAAAAACTAGTTGTATAGCATATGACTTTATGTGGAATGGAAGTTATAAAGCCTGACAGAATTAGATTGTGCTCCAAACACTCGATAAAACACATTTACGGTGTCCAAGATTAAATCATACATTGTTTAAAATTAATTATTCCTTTTTAATTGCATTATATAAACAGAAATGACCTGTTAATTTAAAGAAAATCTATCAGCACAAAATGAATTCACTCATATAAACAAGCAAGATGAACTTGACCTTGTTTGAACTTGTTTTGATGTGGCCCAGATGGTAGGCTACATGCTTGAATAGCAGCCTAAAGCTGAGGAAAAACTCATATAGCAAGATCTAGATTTATAGCCTTCTGCAAATTCCTACCTTGTATTGTCCTTTCAGCATCTGTTCTTCCTCCACTGCGGTCAGCTTCTATCTCTGGGGTCAGAGAGTCTAAAAGCACAGAGAGGTAAGAATGGCACATATTTCATCTGATTCCTGTTGTCTTTTTAAAACAAGAGCTACCTGTTAGTTTGATGCACAGTTAAAACCTTGTAAATCTTTGTCGTTTTTTTTTTTTTGTTTTTTTGTTTTTTTTTTTGGAAGATCTGAGAAAACTGTAAGCATGTGAATTTTCCGAAGGAGAGAATAGATAAGTAGAATAATTGTTTGTATAATAGGATGGAGTTTGAGTTCTTAGATTAACTTTTTATCAGTTTTGTGAAGAAATGGATTTTGTTGAACAGAAAAATAATGCCAGGTCCCAGGTGAGGAGATTAAATACTAAAATGGTTGAAGCACCTATGAAATGAAGCATTTGCTGACTACCTCATGAGACTTAGACATATACAGAATCACAAGCACATGTCCACATTGTCCTTCCGCTGTTACAAATCGAAGTTGATTATGCAAAAAGCGTGCCTGCTCTTACCATTTAAGACCCTGAGACTGTCTGCTGAAGCTGCTTGTTTCAGTGTCTGCTCTGCTTGCTCACGGCGCTTTGTCTCAAATTCCAGCGCTTCCTGCAGTTTTCTCTTCGCTTTCTTTTCCTTCTTTAGCCTCTTTTGGACTATGGCTGGAAAAGAGACCTGAAGATTACTTTTCAGAATATTTGTAATGATGATGATTTACAAATGGTCAATAATCATACTGAATTCATTTCTCCTTGTAGCGAAGAGTCTGGCTACAAGTAGGAAGTCCCAGATCCCAACTTCACCTAAAATAATCCGAAGGAATATGTTTGATCCTTTATTTTAGCCTTAAATGATTACAACGATGACTTGACCATGCTTTGAAGAAATAAATTTAATGGGGTGCTGACTTTAATAAATATTTGTGTTCATTGGTACAGGAAGCTTGTTAAAATGAAATCTGTGGCCTAATCTTTGCTTTGAATCATATCATTGCGGAACACACTGCAGAGTGGATATTTTTTTGCATGTGTCTCTCCTTGTCATAGGAGGCACCAAATGCTGTTGAAAACAAAACAAAACAAAAAACCCAAACCAACTAGATTCTTAATAATTGTTCTTTCTGATTTTAGAAACTGTGGAATACACATGTACATGAGGAACAGCATACATGTTATTAACATACAGAACTAGTATTTTTTGGATGATATTATATTATTTTTGAGAATGATTCCTTCCTAACAAATGTGTAACACTAGAATGTATTTCAAGAAAACATGTTGCAGTTTCATTTTATTTGAATTACAGTGAAAATAAAATCCAACTTGAAGTTATAATATTCTACTGATAACATGTTTTTGATAAAAAAGTAGACTATGATGCTTAAGTTGGTATGATACATTTTCTCCTATTAGATGATCACAATAGTTGTGCCTACTGTCCGTTAACAAATAATAACAGTATACCCCATCAAAATGTACAATGCATACACTCAAAAAGCAGTGTTAAACTGCTTTTACTCTATCTACACATAAATAAAGTAGAGCGCAATCAGCAGAGTGCTGGCAAATGTAAGTTCTTTAAAATTATCTTTCTGGATAAGTGATGAACACTACGGAAGTTTGACACTGTCACTATGACAAAATTATTATTATTATTATTATTTTTAGTTATGAAGAGCAACTATTTTGTTTCTTGCTACCCACTGAAGAAAAATGATTTAAATTTCATAATTATTCAGAATATAAACTTGGGAAAATTCTAGTAACTACTAGTTTCAGTTACTAATTCCCACATGTCCCATTGTAATCTTCGCTAGCTCCGCTTAGATGGTAGTCCATCAACCTGTTGAGTTTATGGTTCTTTGTACCATATATTTCAGACCATTTTACCCTCAGTGGACATGGACTACATCCTTAAGTGAGAAATAATTGACACTGATCTCAAATTAATGCTGATTTCCTTTATTTAAGAGAGAAATAGATTTTCTATTCTAATGTTGTTTTATATTTCTTTTTACAGATGTTATTGTTTAACATTTTTCTATGTAAGATATAGTAGTTTTGAAATGTGCTTGCAAATTGCACATGATCATACTACTAATAGATGGATACACAGCACCCAGCCATTGGCCACTCAATTTCCTCCTATACGATTGCACAAAATAAGATTGAACCAGGTGTCTGCAGGATAATACACGTCTTCATATGCATTCATAGTGCATAAGTATAAGTAATTATTACTTTCAACTTACTATTGGAAGTTAATTAAATGGAAGGTTCAAGGTGTGATCTGTGAATGTTTTGCCCTCTAGTGGTTAAAGGGATAAAACTGAAGGGATTAAGCTCACTAGGCTAGCAAGTCGCCACAGTTTATTTCAGAAATCCTGTGGCCTATCATTATGTCTTCTATGAGTCCTCTTCAAGGTTGAAAAAAAAAAAATAGAAACACGAGTATCTCATGAAAAACGGTTCCACAGATTCTTTGCTCAAGTTTCCTTATTCACTTTAAACACATCTGTCATCAATGTTCACAACTCTTTTATTCCTTAAATCTATGCAAATTAATATTACTTAAAACTATGTTATGTGTTATATTGACAGTGCCTCAAATAAACCTGAGTCCAGAAACCTGGTAGCTATTGGTTTAAAATATCTAATGAAACAACCTGGGATATCCTGAAGCAAGAGCAATCATCTTTAAATGACTACATCAAACATGAAAGGAGTACAGTTTAAGAATTTATACTGGATATTTATAAAAATAAGAAAAGGAAATTCCCTCTTTTCTACAGTTCTTGTGAAATCATGTGGTTGATGCAATGGAGGGATTGGTTGTAGCCTTCAAATAAATGCATAATATAAATATACAAATGTGAGTGACCTTCAAAATTATTTATTGATGACCAGTATAATATTTTAAAAGAAGCAATTTGCAGATCAATAATACCATTATTTTTATCCAATCAGAATTCATTTTGGTCTGTACTTTATGTGCTTGACCTTGTTGAGTGAAAATGAAGCATTCAGAAGGAAAATTATACAAACACTTAACTTCAGTTATTTGCTCAGATATTCATCAAGCTTCCATTTCAGTTGATAAATATCTTACCAAACCTGCTTTGCTTGAATAATCAGTCTTTTCTATTTTAGCTTTATGGCTTTAACTCCTGAGGTTTTCAAAGGGCAATTGTGAGTGAACACAACATTCCCCATCGTGGCTATCATCTTATCAGATCTCATTCTTATATTAAAAAATATGAATTCATTAAACTCTATAAGCAATGGAAATTATATGATCAATGATATGATGGATATATCCAATCCCCTGAGGTAGAAAACAGAAGAGAATGTGGACTTTGAACTATCAGAAATATGATAAACTCCTAATTCAAGTGTTGTTCTAAGTGGGCACGGCGAGGTTGCAAAAGTTAAATAACAAAACACAGAACAATATTATCCAGTTAAATATTTCATTTAAAGTATTAGGCTTTTGCAGAGTCTCACAGATACCTCTGTTCTTTTGTTCCATGGCCAGCTGCTTCTCAAGTGTTTCTCTTAGTTCTCTTTCCCTTAAAAAATCCATCTTTAGTTCTGTTTTTTCCAGTTGGACCTGCTTTTCTTGAGCTCTGGCATTATCTATGGCAACTTTCAGAAGGCCCTGTATAAAGAAAGTATTAAGTATGAGCATATTTTGGCAAAAAACAGTTTGTTCAATACTTCAGATATATTTTCAATGAGAAAATTCCACTTATTAAATTCTTTAATTCCTGAGAATTTATTCCGGACTCACAAAAGCCTACAACTAAAGCACAGAACTTCTAAAAATCTGATTAAACTATTTTAGAAAGATGAATATTTATGGCATGTAGTTTCTGTTGGTTCTAACTAGACTTTAAAATTAAGAAAAAGTGAGTGAGAACCACACAAAAGCATCCCATGAAATCAAATGGACAAAAGAAAAGAACATTAGTTCTACAAGGAACCATCCAACTTGGTCTCTGGGATCCTGGTAGCATGTCAGTGTTCTCAAGCTCATCTCTCCATCCCCTTTCAAGGTTACACTATGTACAGCGGTCTGTGTGTTCCTCAGTTCAGCTGTCTGTGTCTACTGCAATACATTTGCTCTTTCCCTCTACATCTATATATGTCTCCTGCCTTCATTGTACTTTACCCTTTGCCCAAAGCCACAATTCAGAAAAGGACTTCTCTGATCTTCCAACTGGAAATACCTGACAGTTAGATTTTGCTAGCTTTTCTTCCCCGTTATCATTGCAGTCATAATTAAGTACGATTATTAGATGTCTGTGTACAGTTTTCTCTCACCACTCTTCCTCTCTAGTGGAAGTTGTTGGTATAGGCAAAGATATTTGTTGCTATTTAGCACTCTGTCCCTAAGAACACAAAGTTTAGAATGTGGAAATATCCCTAAATTAAATGATCACTTTGTTATATTTTTGAGATACCTACCATTAAAAAAAAATCTAGAACAACAGATTAGCAGTCGGCTATCTTTATGACGTCCTTCAAAATAGTGTAATAATTTGGTAATAGCATTTAGGAAACTACTTTACAGGCTAGTAACTAAAAAAAAGGATAACAAAACTTATCATTACAAGTGATTTTAGGGATATGTACTTTTTTCTTGATTTATTATTTTCATCAAATTTAGCAGTTCCTTCAGATTTAAAAATTAAACATGAGCCCATAGTATACAAGTAAGTTATTTACATCCAAAGTTATGACTGAAAATTGGAGTTAAATATCCTATCACCATGAATTCAGCAATGAAAAATGTTATATTTGAAATCTAAAGTATTTTGTCATGGTCTGTGAATTTGCCAGTCTGAACTTTGCCATTGGAATTATACCAAAGGTGGAATTTAATGCCGTTGCTAGATGTCATTAAGGAATCAGCCCTAATTGAGAGTCAACATGAATGGCTTGATTGGGGAATTCCAACTTCAGCTTGACTTGGAGCCCAATAGAGTCTGTGTGTAGCAGAACACTGTAACTCTTAGCACTGTCATAGGCCATAATAATTATCCTGTCCCATACACATAAATTATTTTTGTGTGCTAAATTTGACCGGGAACTTTCTGTCATATTTTTTGTGATAGAAAGCAAGCAAGAGAAGGATTTCTATGTGACAGCTCTCCCATCCCCACTCTTTCATTGTTTGATAATAAAAACAGAGCTTCTAAAGAAACGGCATCTTTAAAACTGAAATCAGCAACATTCCTGTATATATTTCTTCTGCATCAGAAACAATTAGTAACAAATGAAAGAGATCATTACATCTAGTGCCCTTTCAGATCACCCCAATTAAAACTTTAGTTTAGCTGTATTTTAATTCTAAGATACCAAATTCTAATTTTCTGCTCTGATTGCTCTTGTTGACTTATCTTTGAAAGATGTACTCTCTCTGCAATGTCTAGAGATTATTTAGCAAGATGCCAATGTTGGCACCACTTAATGTGTTGATTGGTTGTATTATCAGTAGCTGTTTAAAATAAATTACTATTAAACTATTATTGTCCTTGGGTGACAAAACACAATATTTTGGTGTTCTTAAATATGAAATAATCATTATGAATAAACATGTTAAATAATGTTAAGCTCCAACTCTAATCTGTGTGATTTTAATATCAGTTTTCAAAAAAATGAAGTTGCTCGGAGCACCAACATTTACTCTCTCTTTTTGTTACACTTATTGGTAATGTAGCCAATGGTGTTACATTATCTATTTTTTCTGAATATGTCTGAAAATATTAGCTTTCAGGATCCTATGCCCGTTAGAGCATATATATAAGCTATATAAAGTTGAACTTAAAATTTTGACTTTAAATCAATACACAACATTTGGAGTCCAGTGTGAACAAAAATCTGCACTTGGACCAAACTGACACATTTGCAAAGGGAAGTTATTGCTAGTGACAAGTCTGTGCAGGAATAATACATAGATAAATACAGGATATAAATAAATAGTAGTTCAAGTTCAGTGGAGCTTGAGGCTGGGAAAAAGCAATGGCATTCAGTGGTCACAACCTTTACAAGTGGGTAAGATGCCGTTTAACTATCAGCCACAATACTCTCAGATTTCTGTCACTTTTCCAGGCAGGTTGTTTACAGAAGGTTGCAGCAACCACGTGGCATCACTTGGAAGGGCTGTATCTGCCCAGTACCATGACAACGTTTTGTATTACAGTTAAGAGGGGAAGGTTTCAAACATGATTTTTTTTTTCTTCTAAAGGGTGTTTAGTTCTCATAGCACTAAGGAAATATAGTTGAAGTTTGCTCTGAGGCAGAGCAATGGTGAAAGACAATGGTTGATTGTCCAGACTAGTTTTCAAGGGAAGCATGATGTCTGTAATCATATACAAATTCTTATCAGCGGGTGGCTCTGGTTGTGATACCTACAGTATCTACAAAGCAGAAAGCTCTATAGAGGACTTTCAGAACTACTCATATTAAAGTCAAGTCCTGGGCATGCCAGTTCTAGCAATGAGTAAAAGTTTCTTACTCTAACTTTGTGTTTTATCCCAATTTATTTCTGAAAGCTACATAGCAAAGTTTGTACTGAATAATGTGCCGTGCAGAAAAATGAGTAGAATTTCCCAGCTGAGGAAGACTAGAAGCAATTCTTCAGCCTAACAAAGCATTAAGACTTAAAAGTAGAAAGGTCCACAAGGCTCAGGTATAAGAGAATTAACCAAGACTTTAGTCTACTTCAGAACTTCAGCCACATGATAAAAAAACAAACAAACAAAACCATTTCCTTTGAGAGCCAGACTTTTGAAGACAGAAAAAAAAAAGTAACAGTACAAAGCAATGAACAATGACTGAAGCATTGTTAAAACTGCACTCAGACTAATAAATAGTACAGAGTTTCTCAAAGTTGATCAATGACATACTTTCTAGGCAGCTTCATTCCCACTCACTTTGTGAGTTACGCGTACTTGTGGTAAGTCAACAAGGGCTTTAAAATCACTGTTACCACATCTTTCTCAATAACCTTACTTGCAAAGACAGTTTATACAGAGATTAAAGAGGTTCACTGTAAAGTAGAACCGGGTCTGGTGTGATGGTAGAGTGGTTACAGGTGCTGGCCCTCAAGCCTGATGACCTGAGTTCAACTCCTGGAACACCCATAGTGGAAGGAGAGAACCAAATGTAAGGTCCTCGCTGACCTTCCAGACTTGCATCATGACAAACCCCTTCTTCAACCATCACCCCATGTGCGAAACAAATAAATACATAAAAATATAAATATTTTTAAAACTACATATCTATTGTAATTGGCACAGTAAATTTGTTCACTAGTATGGAATCATACTATAAACTATCATTGCTATTATCATCACAGTTATTGTTTAGAATCCTAGGTATATTTTAATATTTTTCACCACAGTCTTTTTCAAAATTGTATGGAATAAAAAGAAAAAAAGCAAATCATTGTACATAATAGTGATTAGGAATAAAGCATGTAATACCAATATATGCAATTTTAAGTTAGTCAGGCTTTGAATCCAAGGTTATTTTCTAGATAATTTTAAACAAGTTTTATATTAATAATGCAAATAAACAAGCTACTCATTTCCTTCACAGTGAATAAATAGCAAAACAATTTGCATGATATTGTGATGCAGGTTTGAAGATGAATAATGAGAGTTTTTCAGTCTTGATACTTAGGGAAATTCTGTTTCCTAGCATTTCCTCTCAAATGCAAACTGCTTCTCACATGCTGTAGTTGTACTATGTTTACTTATCAAACAACTAGATGTCCATCAATGGAGGAATGGATACAGAAATTGTGGTATTTTTACACAATGGAATATTACTCAGCAATTAAAAACAAGGAAATCATGAAATTTGCAGGCAAATGGTGGGATCTAGACAAGATCATTCTGAGTGAAGTATCCCAGAAGGAGAAGACACACATGGTATATACTCACTTATATAGACCTATAAGACATGATAAACATACTGAAATGTATACACCTAAAGAAGATAAACAAGAAAGAGGACCCAGGGTAAGATGATCAATCCTCACTTAGAAAGACAAAAGGGATGGATATAGGAAGTAGGAGAAAACAAGGAACAGGACAGGAGCCTACCACAGATGGCCTCTGAAAGACTCTACCTAGCAGTGTATCAAAGCAGATACTGAGACTCATAACCAAACCTTGGGTAGAGTGTAGGGAATCATATGAAAGAAGGGAGAGTTAGAAAGTCCTGAAGAGGACAGGAGCTCCACAAGGACCAAATATATCTGGGTACAGGGGTCTTTTATGAGACTGTTTCTCCAACCAAGGACCATGTTTGGATATAACCTAGAACCTCTGCTCAGATGTAGCCCATGATAGTTCAGTATCCAAGTGAGTAGCCTAGTAAGGGGAACAGGGACTATTTCTGACATGAACTCAATGGCGGGCTCTTTGACCTCCCCCCTCCCAAGGGAGGAGCAACCTTGGTAGGCCACAGAGGAGGAATTTGCAGCCAGTCCTGAAAATACCTGATAACCAGGGTTAGATGAAAGGGGAGGAGGTCCTCCCCTATCAGTGGACTTGGAAGGGTCAGGGAGGAGATGAGGGAGGGTAGGATTGGGAGGGAATGAGGGAGCAGGATACAGCTGGGATACACAGTTAATAAATTGTAACTAACATTAAAAAATAAAATAAAGAAATAAACTGAAATCTGGTACTGTCCTTTTCTAACTTTACTATGTCTTTTAGGTTTTCCTACTCTGGTTAACTTCTGATGTAGTTGTGCCATTTTTTGTGACACTGGAATATTGAACATAAGGCCCTGAATGTTCCAGGTAAGTGGAACTCTCTGCCACTGAAGCCAATGCCAGTTTTGTAATTTCTCTTTGCACATAAGTCTCAATGAGTCCACTTCCTCACACATACATTTCATTGTAAGCATCTTTAAGGATAGCTTCATCCATAACTATTTGAAATATTTTCATATTTCAAATTTTACTTACTAATCTCTTTCTCTACTATTTGTAAGTTACAGGTGTAAGTTACTGACACACTGAGTTCCCTCATTATCCTCATTTCTACTCATGTTATGATGAATTCACTTTTTCACTGTATATACTGGCTCTAGGGTGAACACACAAAAACAAATAATAACACCATCAGTTCTAAGACTTAATAATTTTGTAATTTAGGCTGGAAGTAATGTGACAACCAGTGTAGAAACAAATATTTGATCCTAAGCTTCTCCTCACAATAAACCTCCCAGTGTCTTATCCAAGGACATCATTGATGGAGAAGGACATAGTGCAGTATATACATACTGACCACACCAACATAGCGTGTAAAACCACAAACTCTAAAAACAATGGAAAGAAATTTTATTTTTTAAATTATTAGTTTTATTTTTAATTTTAATTTAATCGTTACCGTCATTTACTCAAGATATTTTCATTATCACTATTAGTGTGGAAAAATGTTCAAGTGACATAAAGCAAACTCAATAACTCTTCCAGGTATAACAAAAAAAATCTCAAAGCAATAATAAAAATGTTTTCTAAAATTAGTGTTCAAGTAATACATGTAAATATATTTTCCATGAGTCTTACTTCTAAAGTAGAGATGGCAATTATGAAAATAAGTTTTGAAAATGATATTGTAAAGAAGACATGTATCATAATTACCACAAATTTAATTATTAAAAGTTATCAATTGATACTATATTGTGAAATCATTTGCATCTAAAACAGTGATGCTTTAAACAGTATTTGGAAGCATTTGAGGAAATTGATCCTAATATTAACAAGATATTTTCAAGGTAAACATAGAGCTTTCAACTGACTACATGTGTATATTCCAGTTTTGGCACAGAAAGCAGAGTGCTCACTTATTCAGACTGAAATTGCAGAAGAAATTGAGGTGGGCAGATTGTAATTACCTAAATTAAAATATAGACGGCAAACACATTCATACTCTATGCCTAATAAGCCAGGGTCATGACTGTTTAAACATTCTATATGATACCTAAGATAAGTAGGTAATTTGTCCCAAAAAATAACAGTTAGCATCTATGTATGGTGTTTTACAAACTGATACGAAATCATCAAAAATTCAGTGCATGTATGATTGTCAATATGTATATCTATTTGTATATGTGCATTTGGAAATCAGTGTTTTTTAGTGTTACTTTAGTATGCAAATATGTATGCATGTATACTTGAGGATATGTTAAATATTCATAGGTATATAGTACCCAAGTCTATACATACATATGTGTAAGATTGATGTAAAGAAATATAATTTTTAATGAAAGATTTTTATTGCTGATCTAGCTTTATGTGCTCCAGATCTGAATCAATAAAACCTAGCACCCAATAATTTACCTAGTTTTACTTATCATCCTGCTGTTAGTTCTTTTAAAATATATCCTCTGACTTATGTTTGAAAAAGAGGCCAGATTTAGAGTATGTTAAATAAACAGAAGCCACAGAAGAAGACAATGAAGACAGTCCTGATGAGACCTGATAGGCTAGGTTCCGATGGAGGGGGGAGAGGAAGGGGAAGGCCTCTATCAGTGGCCTGAGGGAGGAGTTTGGGAGGAGAGGGAGGGCAGGATGGGGAGGGGGGACAGCTGGGTTACAAAGTGAATAAATTGTAATAAATTAAAAAGGGATAGAGAGAAAGAGAGAGAGAGAGAGAGAGGTTTGTATTTATCCTTTCTAAAATAAATACTTAGTTTGAAATGATAAGAATATCATGCCTATACTAAGTATTCCTGCCATGAAGTAGAGGAAGTAACTGTCCATATTTGACTTAGATCTGTGAATTTCAGCACAGTACTCAGACCTACTATGCCACCATTCCTCATATGAGTAAGCTGCTTTCTTCTAAGAGACTAGAAATTCTTTTGTGCTGAAATTCATGTCAAATTATCTTTAGTCTGCTTAGAAAGTTCTGAGATAGCTTAATATGGCGTTATACATAGAATAAAATGAACTGTTCTCCTACCTTACTGACTTTATTAGTTCCTTGAGAGAATTTTGTATAAGTTGGATTTTGTTGTTGATGTTTGTTTCATTTTTTTTGTTTTTCTTTTGTTTTGTTTTGTTTTTGTATCCTTGATGTAGCCCCTTCCCTCATCTCCTCCTGGTCCCACCATCCCTCCTTCTTCTCCCCCTAAGTCTGTCCCCTAGTCCTCTGATGGCAGAGGTCCTCAACCCCTATCTGACCCTAGCTTATCAGGTCTCATTAAGACTGTCTGATCCTCTTTCTCTGTGTCTCTGTGGCCTAGTTAGGCCACCTCAGCCTAACTAGGGGGAAGTGATCAAAGAGCCGGCCACTGAGTCCAAGTAAGACATAGCCCCTGCTCCCCTTATTAGGGCACCCACATGAAGATCAAGCTGCCCAGGGGTTACATCTAAGCAGGTGGTCTAGGTCCTCTCCATGCATGGTCCTTGGTTTGTGTAAGTTTTAATCATATTCACCTCTACCCTCACTCCTCCTAGATCTAACTCCATTCCTACACATCTTTGTCTCTTCTCTCTCTGAGTCTCTATCTCTTTCTCTCTCTCTGCCCTTTCTTCCCCCTATCAATTACAATTTGTGCTGCTCATATACATTCAGATTTGTGCTCTTCATTGGGGCGTTGTCTAATTAGCAGGTCCGTACCCATAATAAGATCAGAATCTTATTCCAGCAGCTATTAATTTCATGTAGTTCCCCAATGAGGGGTAAAGTTCTACCCTCCTCTTTTTATATGCTGAGGTTTTTGTCTACCTTGAGCTTTCATAGGTTGCATGCAGTTGTCTAGTCTGCTGTGAACTCCTATACACAACTTTCCTACTGTGTCCTGAAAACACTTTTTCCTTATAGTCATCAACTGCCCTTGGCTCTTACAACATGCTCAGGTATGATACAGAGATCCCATTTAGGGCTCAGCATTTGGTAGAGTCTTAATCTCAGAAAATATCTTATGTTTACTTTTGGATATAATCAGTAATTTGGCCATGACTGAAGTGAGACTGGACTGATGACTTCTTTCAATTACTAAAATATAAAACCTTAATGTTGAATACAGTTCTACCAGTTCTAATTACATTCATATTAAAAATGCTACATTAAGAGATGAACAGATATGTTACATTAAAGGCCTTCTGTTATGTCCTTGGAGAGGTAAATAAAATTAATTACATTTCTACTGGAGCAATGTTTAATATGGTAGGAAATGTGTTTAAAAAAATAGAACCGAGGATTGAGTGCTGGACTAACAGCATCTGTATCTCTCGTCTTTCTTCCCGACCCTCCCAAGATGGAGAAACAGAGCAGAGAGCTCCATCTGGGGCCCACATGATCTCTTCATGCATGGCAAGACAACTATGCTTTCTTCTGTCCCAAACACTTTTATTATCTTGGCTCCCTGCACTATGTTATTGTTAACTCTAAGCATTTTTGATTCATAATGTAGTGTACGTAAAATATACATCCTGAGGACCACATAGGAAATCCGTGGAAACTTTTCTATAGCTTTTTGAAGTCTGTTCTTTGAAGAGTCCCCACTATCTGAAACAAACTTATTTACGGGATAAGAGATTATTTAGGATTCTTCTATATTAGACATATTTAAAATGACTAAACATATCATTTCCTCTCTGGAAGGCCAGAAGTTTAAAAACATCTAAATATTTATTAGAACTCAAATGCTATCATTTGCTAAGCCAGACAAATTTATACACTTAAATTGGTTCCATTATTTGGCAATAAAAAGAGCATTTGGGGGAATGCTTTTCATAAATGCTCACATCAGTTTTGCCTATCCTTAATATGGAACAATATAAATTATCTGTTCCATATTTCTACAAAATTTCAATTAGTGTAGAAAGTTAAATTTTAATTTTGTAACACCATGGGTCACCCAGTCTCTTACAATAATTATTTAAAATAGGTTGTATTTTAGAAAAATAATTCACCTTTGTGTGTTTCATGCTTCTTTGTTTTACAATAAAAAGAGACCTACCTGAATGTTAGTGAGAAGGGTCTCTATTGAAGACAGGCCATCAGGAAACAGAAAGGGAGATGGGAAGCCTGGGGGGAGTGGTTGTCCATGCCCAGTTAGAGAAAGTTTGTCGATGCTGTCTCTTGCGGTTGGTGTAGAAAGCGGGGTCTCATCTGTATGTGATTGAAACAAAAATATAGAACAAGTTACGCTTGTCTGTTTTTATTAGACCTCAGTAATGGCTTCCCTAGTGGTTTCCAGAACATTTATTGCAAATTGGTTCCTGCTATCAGGAGAAAATGCTTTCTGCTGAATTTTCTTTAATGAAAAAGCTGTGGAGATACAACAAGATAACATTAATGAGTAACTTTATAAGCCTTTTAAATGCAGTCTCTAATGAGACTGAGTTTACAGTGCCATAGAATCTTTTTAAAACAAATATTATCTCATATATAGTTGTGATAATATATTCCGGCTGACTTTATGGGCACCTTCCCAATTATCTCATTTTAGTTTCTTCTCTTTGGATTGACAATAGAGTTTTTCTAAAGCTTTATATAAGAGAAATGTTTTGTATGTTTCTTTCCCAATTAACCCTTCTTTTATGTTGATGGTTCATCCAAATTCAGTCTTAATAAGCTTAACAAAGAATCTACAAGTGAAACCTCTTATTTTAAATTTTGTTTTTTTAATATCTAAATGGGAAGATTACATGCACAAATATGTTTCTAAATTACAAATAATATAATCACTCTCATTAGCTAAAACTCTAGTTTTAAAAACTTAAACATCTAAAGCTTCCACACTTAAAAAGGAAATGGAGAAAAATAAATAAAATAATAAAAATGGAAATCATATTACTCTTCTCAGGTAAGTTATTGATTCCACATTCATTGATTCCACATTCTTCAACATTTAAGCCATGTTGTCCAAACACAAGTACTCTTCCACTTTATTCTAAAAAGTTTTCATTTTGTTTAAACTTTCCAATGAAATTGAAACAATGACTTAATCACAGAGAAAACTTTACTCAGGATAGTAATCTCCTTTTTATAATATTTTCACATTTCACCCTAGAGAAATTAATCATCACAATGTATTTGCTTATTCCTGGACATATCTCCCAACTATACAAATGGCTAAAATTTTCAGCATACTTGAATTTGCTTATAAGTTGATTCTATTGTACTCAGTCTTTTTGTTTTACATTACAACACCTTATCACAGAACACATTTTCCAGGCATCTCTCTCTAGGGCAGAAACATTAAAGAATGTGCCACAGCTTATTGTCCCCACTAATGTTAGAACAGGTTAAGTCATATCCTTCACCCTTCCAGATTTTTAGTCAGTGAATCAAACAGGAAGAAGGTTGGGGAAGGATGTAAGAGACAGAAGGTGTCCTGTTGGCTATGTTCCTGTCACACTCACTCACTCTTCTGCAATTTCTCCTTCCACTGTCTCTTACTGATGATCTCAAGCAGCATGTACCAGAAGAAGAAACAGCAACCAACTAAGCCTGGACTCAGGATGCTATCACAGCTTTCACTTAGGGTAGAGAAAAGCTTTAGGGCTTGGATAGGGCTGCAGCGTGGCTTCTATCAGCAAGGTAATTTTGGACACTGTTTATTTAGCTGTCAAAAATTACCTTTCTAGGGGAAGGCTGCTAGTGTTTTCTCATAACAGCTCTGAAAAGGCACTTGTTGAACAGCTAGGTGCATGAGTCATTGTTTAAGAAAAGAGGGCAAAATGTTTGTTTGTTTGGTTGGTTTTTTTTGTTTTTTTAACAGTATCACCTTAGCTGTCACATGGTAAGAATGTCTTCCTTAATATATCATGGAGATCATGGTTGCTTGTCTTTTGAACAAAGGCATACAGCCTGATGACCACCTGAGCATGCTGTCACCTTTGTGTCTATGATTTCATCATTTGGAAAGACCATGCAGAATATGAGAGCCAAATGTATTTATGCACACATTTGATCATCTCTTTTATCACCCATAATTATTGTTATAATTTCAGTGTATTTGTGCATGACTGTGCTCGGCAGTTGAGAGGCAAATCATTGAATCGCCCCCATGGCTACATTCATGTGCTGTTAACTATTGAAACAATGCACAGGATATTAAAGGTAGAAGTAAAAGGTACAGGTACATGCATCATGAAAGTCATGTAGACTAAGAGTGACCAGTTCTAAATGATAATTAACTAGTTGTTAGAGCATGAGGCATTGTACATCCTATTGTGAGTTGATTACCCACTGTTCATCCCAGCCAATGCTTATGACTCTATTGAGTATACGTGCAAGCATATTTGTGATAACATTGTTTCTACTATTTTACTTAGTCTTATATATAAGAATTGACTATCATTTGCTATAAATTTAGGGCTGAACAACTTAAAATAGTAAGAAAAAATATTTTTTTAAAGTTCAACAAACACTTTAAGCAAATGTTTGAGTCAAAAAATATGGTAGTCTGGGCATTACATGATCTCTATTAACTTGAAAGTGTGAAGAGAAAAGGAGCACATATCCACAGATCTGACTTGAACTTGAAATGGCTGCAAATAGTTTTAGAAATTGTGTACAAATGATACTTGTCTGGACAAGTTTTGTGATCTGGGGATCATTATGTCATTTGCCAACTGGTTTTAGTATCTGATTATAAATGATCAGAAATTACAAGAACTGTGTAAGGAAATCCTTTTTATTCTTGTAGTGATTTGAATGGTGATCATCGAAAGAGCCAGTGAGGATGGAGAACACCAAAAGAACAAGGCTCCCACAACACAGGACTACTGACACACATGTGAACTCACCCAGGGGCTGTGGCAGCACACACAGAGTCTTAAGGGTCTAAGCCAGATGGGTTCTTAGTTCTCAGAGAAGTGGACACAAGATCCCATACCAAAGCTATCTTCAATTGGTCACCATTCACAAATGAAAAATTAGTTATCTCCAGTGGGATCTCACTGGGAATACAAACCACTGTTAAGGGCAGGCTCCATGTTCTGCAGTAAATGGCCAACACAAATGAGTTTCTCAGTTTTTTTTTTTTTTTTTTTAACCTTCAGGCCCATTATGTATATTTTATGGATTCCAGTCTGTGTGTCCAGTTTGTGCTTTTCCTTTGACTCTTTGTTGCTTGTTTGTTTTGTCCTATTACAGTCTGTTTTATTTTATTTTATTGTTTTTCTTTAGATGTTTGTGCTTTTTCTAATGAGGAACATAAAGGTTGTGAATTTGGTTCAGAGGAGAGGTGGGGAGGATCTCTGAGGAGTTTTGGGAGGAGAAACTGGAACCAGAATATACTGTATGAAAAAAAATCTATTTTCAATAAAAGAAAAACAAAACAATAATAAATGAAAGCTGTCCTGTGTAGGGAAAAAAGCATATGCCCATATTTTTAATGTTATTTGGAAAGTTTTGGTTTTTTTTTTTTTCCCACAGATACATCTACGAGATACAGTTGTGTCTCACAAACTTAAGATGAGATTACTTTGTGAAGAATGAGACCTAAGTCCAATGGCATGCATACCCAGGATAAAAGGCAGAGGGAGATCTGAAAAAGGAAAAGACACGTACAGCACTCTGTGAAGAAGGGGTCATGCAGCCAAAGGCAGGAACTGAAATATTGGAGCTACCGTTAGGTGCTGCTGGAGCCCAACAGGTGCTCGATGAAGCTCTCGTGCTAGTGACCTATTAGGTTGTTATATTTCAATTCTAAAAAGAGATTATTCACTTTTAAGCATCATTGGAAAATGGAACGGCACACGCTACAGTTTAACAAGTAATTTGATTTTAATGCTCAGAAAAATTTCTGATTGAAATGTGAGTAATTACACGATAAATATGCTGACAATTTTCTCATCATATAATCAGGATAATAGAAATTGAAAGTACAAATGGAAAAGAAAAACATTTCAATTATACAATAAAGGATGAAAACATTGTATTTCGGCTTTCCTTATCACCTGAATTCAGAATTCTGCTCACACTTTAAGACACTTTTTACTGAGAGACCATCAGGAAGATTGATGTCTCTGAAAGACAAGCCTCTTTCCTCCTCAATCTTATCACACATAACAATTTAGCAGGATATCCTAAGGAACAATGTTGTTTAAAAAAAATAATGGCCCTCTGCTCTTAAAATGTTTTCTTTCCTGTTAATAAAATCTAACTCAGTTGTTATTTTCATAACCAGTCCCTTTGGGTCTGAATTACACATACTCTCAAGTGTGTGTGTGTGTGTGTGTGTGTGTGTGTGTGTGTGTGCGTGTGTGTGTGTATGCTCATTGCTTGGTAATGGTTTTTATCATTATTATTAAACTTCCCATTCCAAGCTAAAGAATGGGAATTTGCATGAAAACTATTACTATAGTGGTAAAGAAATTGCTGAAAAATATTACAGAAAATACAGTAATCTCCATTTAGAAGTGAATACATTTTTATAAAAATATAAACTTTGCTGTTTTAATAAATTTCTACCAGAAACCAAATTCTTCAGTAGTACTACTGACCTCAAATGGGAGCAAGAATAACTTAAAAATATAACACTTGTGCTCAGATAAATACACCCAGACATAAGACCTAGTCAGGCTAGGTCAGGAGCATGTCAAATTTCGTAGTGCTGAAGCTATAAGAGGCTGCCCAACATTAGTGCTGAGAAATGAAGCAGGCCCTCTGCAAAAGCAAAACATTTTTAGGTATCATGTTAACTCTTCACTACCATCCTAATTTTTTTTTAAATAAAAGAAATTATGATACAGCCAAATTCAAATAAAGAACAAACATTGTTAGAACCAGAAAGTGAGTTCCGGTCTTGATGCTAACAATTGTTTTTAGTGATGAAAACCATCTTATATCATATGAAGTAGATTTGGCTAATGTATAACAGGAATTAGCTTAAGAGCAAAGGATTATACTTTAATCCAATTAGAACATACTTGCAAAAAATTCTTGGTAAAATATAAAACACATTAGTGTGAATGTGAAAAAATAAAATCTTCCATGAATTTCCTTTTATAAACTCATTTTCATGCAGCATAAAGAAATGTCATCTCTCCATCATTTGCCTGTGGTATCTATCTTCTGTCTAGTAATAAACCTGTGATAAAGATGCATTATGTTGACAGAGTTCATGGGCACAGACTGAGTGAGGACAGCATAAAAAACATCTAGGAGCATTTTGAATAGATTCTAAATAATATTGAGAACTTGGGAGCCCAAATTTGGAGAAATTCATAAGGACAGCTGAGGATATAGCACAAATGGTGAAATGCTTCCCTTGCAAAGAAAAGGACCTGAGTTTGATCCTCAGAATCTACATAACATGTGGTTGTGCTAGCACATGCGTGTAATCCTAGTGCTGGGGAAGAAAAGACAAAAGAACTGACTTTAAGACCCATGAGCTGGCCAGCTCAGCATATGTGGTGAGTTGTAGGCCAGGACAACTGGTTGTCTCCAAAAAAGAAGTTAGACAGCAGCTAAGGACTGATAGCTAAGTGTAACCCATGGCCTTAATGTTCACAGAGGTACACCTACACACACACACACACACACACACACACACACACACACAAATGCACACACAAAAATATAATGTGAAAAAGAAAATAATATATAAATATAGATATTATTGAGGTATGTTTAAAAACTACATCAAGCATACATTTTTTTCCATTTTAACTTAGATTTATTGCAGTTTATTCTATGAAACTATTATCTCCAAAGGTGGTTCTTCACTTTTAGATAGATTTGTTCTGCTTTTCAAATGTGCTTAAATGTTAGGGGTCATTACTTAGGCAAAGAAAAAGTATATCCATGATCTCAGAAGGGCCACACAAACCAGGCCTTTAATTTTTGTTGACAATATGTGTGAATGAAGGAAAGAGCAGCAAATCTGGAAGACTTCATAATGCAGAAATAAGAAATCTCCTTTTGCATGAAAGTGATTTTGCACATAACAGTAAAATTAAAATACCCTCTATTGGAAAGTTTAGATATCTCAAATTATAATCTCAACCAGATCATTTGACAAAGGATGGATTTACATGACACTCTGTTTACTTAAAATGAGATTATTTTGGGGTGGCATGAATTGAGACAGGATAGAAGAATAAAACAAGAATCTTCCTGGGGAGAGCTAAGCAGTGAATTTTTGTTGGAGGCTATGCAGGAAGAGTGAGAAAGGTCACATAAGTGAACTTTGCAGGGTTGGCTGCTCAGGGAATTCTGAGTCTCTAATAAACTGAAAAAATGTATTTCAATGGAATTTTAACTGGAAAGCATATTTTCTACCTTTGTTCTAAAAATCTGAACTTCTATTTATTGTACATTTACATTTCTGTTATTTGTGTACAAAAGTCAGGCTGTACACATATATTTAAAAACTTGAGTTGGACAGCAAAATAATTCCAGGAGCTAAAACTTATGTTTGCAGGTAGATACTTGTGCATGCAAGTTTATTGCCCTCACAACTAGGAATTTCAAGCATTAAACACACACAGACACACACACACACACACATACATACACACACACTGATTTACCTCATAAACATGTAGGATTGCTTTCACCCCTTCTTGCTTCGTAAAGTAGTGAGCTGTGAATGATTATGAAAGAGCTGGCAGAGGGTTTGCTGAGAAGATCCCATTTAACTGACCTTTCTGTCTCTTCCATGACCCCGCAGACTCAACCTTACTGCTGATGCTGCAAGTGAGTATGGGAAAGCATTTATTGGAGGCTGCACAACACACACTGTTCTATTTCCTGGGTTAATGTTTTGTGTATCTGCACAGTAGGGCCATTAAGGGTTCTAAGAGCACAAGGGAAACAATCATAACATTTGTTTTTAGATGACTGACTCAGGACATGTACACCAGGCTTTATATAGAAACTGTTTTTGTTTTATTAAGGGACTGTTTGCCTGTTAGTGATAACATCATTAAAAATAAATGAAAGGGGGCTGGTAAAATGCTTCCCCAAAGCAGAAACCTAATTAAAGGTGATGTGCCTGCTAGGAAGCTTTTTTTTTTTTTTTTAGGATGCAGAAATAGAACAAGGTTACTTCTTTCTCATTTTATAAGGTCCAAAGAAGACCTCACAGTAAAACATCACTTCTGATCTAATTTCCTATTTCTGTGTACTTTAATAATCTGCTTTACAGTCTGTGCTTGACCACGGAAACTGAACGAGTTTTGTTCCTACGGATAGCTTCTTCATCGTGTCATACTACATAAAGGACAAATCTTATGGTTGAGCTCTAACTGATACTGGCTTGCCTTTGGAAACAGGTTGCATGGACTGTAGTTAAGGACAGTTGTAGCAGCTGACTAAGGTACACATAAACCATTCCCTAGCTTTGAAAGACCATTTGTGCAAGCCTGAATTAATGATCAAAACAATTTCTAAATCGTACTTTATGATTTCGAAAAGAAAAGAAAAAAACAAAAGCTTTCATTTTTCTGGGTGGGGCTACTCTAATTTCGTGGATGGTGGAAAGCAGGAAACTGCATTCCCTTGATAACTCTACCTTATTGTGCTGTGACCTTGGCCAATTTACTTAAATTTACATCTGCCAAAAGTGAGTTTCAGAACTGTGCTTCAGAAAGGTTTGATGAGGAGTGGGGAGGACTTGTCACATAACTCCAAGGCTTTTTCAAAATTAATATTACCTTACAAGTAAGATAAAAATGAAGAGAAAGCCTAGGCAATGTCAGAGCCCCATGGTTCACCATCCTGTTCACTTCTCATCACCTCTGTTCCCTTCTAATTCATTTATGAGTCTTCCAGTAAAAAGTGAATCCCATTTCTTAGTGAATAACAGAACACTTCAGAAAGTTCCCTGAAATACAAAGCAGTTCTGAGTAGTGGATTATTTAAACTTTGATTTTCCCATGGGGTTTTTGACTGAAGTTATCAGGGAATTATAAAAAGGTTGAAATGGAAATCTCTACAATCAATTCTTTATTGTTCATATGAAGCATGCCTACTAAGGGATTGTTCCAAAACGTTTTCAAGTATAAGTTTATAGATAATTGTTCAACGCTTATTAAAGTACAAGTTTATGTATACTTGTTTGGTTTTCTTTAAAGGTGTGTTGTCAATGAATAGGAAGTTTAAAGAAAGAAGTTTTGAATGGCACAAAAATACGTATATTTGTGAAAACAGATTAATAGATATTACAATACATGAGTTAGTAAAATTTTCAAAAAAGGTCATTAAAATGGGAAAACATTTTAGGATGAATTTTGATCATGTATTTGTGATTTGAACGAAAATGCCCCTTTCTTTAAAGAGCATACACAAAATATACAGATAGACATATAATATAGGATAAACACACTATAATCTGAACACCTAAAGTAACTAAGCAAGAAGGATGACCCTGGATAAGATGATCAATCCTCACTCAGAAAGGCAAACTGGATAGATGTTGGAAGAAGGAGAAAACAGGAAACAGGACAGGAGGCAACCACAGAGGATCTCTGAAAGACTCTACCCAGCAGTGTATCAAAACTGATGCTTAGACTCATAGCCAAACTAGGGGCAGAGTGCAGGGAATCCTATGAAGGAAGGGGGAATTAATATGACCTGGAGAGGACAGGAGCTCCACAAGGAGAGCAACAGAACCAAAATATCTGGGCACACGGGTCTTTTCTGAGACTGGTACTCCAACCAAGGACCATTTATGGATGTAACCAAGAACCCATACTAAGATATAGCCCGTGACAGCTCAGTACCCAAGGGGAATATGGTACATCCCTGACATGAACTCAGTGTCCAGCTCTTTAATCACCTCCCCCTGAGGGGGGGACCAGCCTTGCCAGGCCACCTGCGAAGGACAATTTATCCAGTCCTGATGAGACCTGATAAGCTAGGGTCAGATGGAAAGGGAAGAGGTCCTCCCCTATCAGTGGACTCGGAGAGGTGCATGGGAGGAGATGAGGGAGGGTGCGAGGGATTGGGAGGGAATGAGGCAGGGGGCTACAATTGGGATACAAACTGAATATTAATTAAATATTTATTCAGAGAAATAAAAATTTAATAAAAAAGAGAAGAAAGAATCATGAACAAATTCATAGCATTTATGATTCTTTTCATGTTTCTGAGGGAAGAAAAAAACTGGTTGGAAAACATAAAAAATATATTATTTTTTGACACAGTTATTGTGAAGGTTGAATGACATAAAAGAACATAGTACCCTGTTCTAATTTTATGAATACTTTAAATTTCTGTGAGTAACCAGTTAACCGATAAATTATATTATACAGTATAAGTTTTACTAACATATTCTTCTTTCAAAGATTGATACGAAGATCGTCTTCATCACTAAACACCTGATCCACATTAAGCACTTTCTCTATCCAAAACATAGCATCACCGACTCAGGAAACTCTCACCACAATTGTGAAAGGAGCGTGCCTTTTGTTATACCCATTTTACATATGAAGATGTGCAAGTAATTAACTGGTAAAGCTAACTCAGTTATCAAGATAGTAGCTTGAATTTGGAGTACAAATAGCTCTCTTCCAGAGCTCCTGTTCTTATCTCTGAAGTAAAAGTAAAAATTATATACAGGTTATTGAAATATATTAGTTACAAGCACATGCATGTAACACAAGTATACTATACATACAATAGTTTCTTTTTTTTTTTCAAACGTTTCTTATTGTAAAAAAACTGTAAACTCTTCATATAGGCTGAAGTCTTAATTTACTCCTTAAACTCAATTAGTGGTTATCCTACACAGCCAGATTCCTTCAGATTGCCTGCTTCCACTTATACATGATCCTTCTCTCTTCCAGCTACGTTATCTCATAGCATTTCTTGCAGTCCAGCCTTGATAGAGTTAGCAACACTAGCAGGTAGTAGTTTATGAAGATGCTGTCACTGAGCATTTCTCTCTGTACAGTTTTGCAAAGTGCCAACAGTCCACAAAAGTAACCTATGACTTTGTTGTCACTTAACATGTCTTTCTGTATAACTTTGCTAATTGCCTTAATCTCTCTTAGGAAGAATATTTTACTTTAAAAGTACCACTTCTAAACTGATACATACTTGTGATATGATGAATGGAAGGTGCATGTCTTTCTCTCCTCTGTCGACTTAAATCAAAGCCTGCAAATTGTCACAATTCTGTGT
Organism: Psammomys obesus; assembly: GCF_907164565.1. Classification (NCBI taxonomy): domain Eukaryota; kingdom Metazoa; phylum Chordata; class Mammalia; order Rodentia; family Muridae; genus Psammomys; species Psammomys obesus. The sequence goes on from NW_026591086.1 coordinate 35,273,624, forward strand.
CTTCTGTGCTTGTTCCAATTTAATATTTTTTTAATTTAATTTTATTTATATATTTATTCATTAGAATTTATTCAATTTGTATCTCTGCCGGAGCCCCCTCCCTCATTTCCTCCCAGTCAAACCCTCCCTCCCGCTTCTCCCCGTATGCCCTTTTCCTAGTCCTCTGATAGGAGAGGACCTCCTCCCCTTCTATCAGACCATAGCTTATCAGGTCTCATTAAAGTTGGATGCATCATCTTCCTCTGTGGCCAGCAAAACTGCAACCCTCAGGGGAAGGTGGTTATAGAGCCATCCACTGAGTTCCTGTCAGAGACAGCCCCTGTACCCATTACTAGGAACCACACTTAGAAACTGAGCAGCCAATGGGCTTCCTTTGAAAAGGGGGTCTAGGTCCTCTCCGTGCATTGTCCTTAATTGGAGTATTGGGCTCTGCCAGGCCCTAATGGGCCCTAGTATTTTGGCCCTGTTCTCCTTGTGGCTCTCCTGTCCCCTCCAGGATAAACATACTAAAATCTATAGCTCTAAAGAAACTAAACAACAAGGAAGACCATAGGAAAGATGATTAATCCTCATTCAGAAGGGCAAAAAGTATAGTCATCAGAAGTAGGAGAAAACAAGGAACAGGATAGAAGCTTTCCACAGAGGACCTCTAAAAGACTCTACCCACCAAAGAATCAAAGGAGATACTGAGCTCATAGCCAAACTTTGTTCAGAATGCCATACCATATGGAAGACGAGAGAAACAATTTAGTGTTTTCTGAATTTATTTATTCTGTCCTCCTTCCTAAGTTTTTCCCTTATTCTACACTATGGGGACTGCGCTTGGGCTTATAAATACTCTCATAGTTTCAGAGCCCATTCCTTCTCTGTCTGCCTCCAGGGCGCACCATCCTAGCAGTAAGGGTGGCCATGGTTCTTGGTCAGAGCTCTGCTCTGATCCCAACAGGCTGCTAGGATGCTGCTCTAAACTAGACATCATTGTCTTGATCTAACAAAAGTAAGTTATGCAAGTCAGCTTATTTATTTGCTAAGCATAATGATGAAATACAGCCACAGGAACTTAAAAATATGTCTTTCTTTTTAAATATTTTTATATTTATTTTATTATCAGTAATAAATTATTACAATTTATTCAACTTGTATCTTAGCTGTGGCCCTGTCCCTTGTCTCTTCCCAATCTCACCCTTCCTCCTTCTTCTCCCACTATGCTCCTCCCGTAGTCCACTGAAAGAGGAGGTCCTCCTCCCCTTCTGTTTGACCCTAGCCTATCAGGACTGGTTGTATTGTCTTCTTCTGTGGCCTGGCAAGGATGAACCACCCAGGGGGAGATTATCAGAGAATCTGGCACTAACTTTATGGCAAAGAAAATCCATGCTCCCCTTACTAGGACCACACTTGGAAACTGAGTCAATGAGCTATTTCTATGCATTGTCCTTGGCTGGGGCATCATTCTCTTCAGAACCACAAGGGCTCAGTATTTATCGCTCTGTTAGCCTCAGCCTCCTTTTGGAGCTCCTGCCCTCTCTAGGTCTTACTATCTCCCCGTTCTTTCATAAGATTCCCTGCACTCTGCCCAAAGTTTGGCTATGAGTCTCAGCCTCCATCAGTAGAGTCTTTCAGAGGCCATCTGTGGTAGGCTTCTGTCCTGTCTTCTGCTCCCGATAGCTATCTACATTAGCTATCATGTTCATAGCAGCTATATTCGTAATAACCAGAAGCTGAAAACAACCTAGATGTCCCTTTACAGAGGAATGGATACAGAAATCGTGGTACATTTACACAGTGGAATACTACTCATCTATTAAAAACAAGGAAATCATGAAATATGCAGGAAAATTATGGGAACTAGAAAAGGTCATCCTGAGGGAGGTAACCCAGAAGCAGAAAGACACACATGGTATATACTCACTTATAAGTGGATATTAGACATATAATATAAGATAAAAATACTAAAATCTATACTCCTAAAGAAGCTAAACAACAAAGAAGACCCTAGGGAAGATGCTCAACACTCATTCAGAAGAGTATTTCTTCATCTTTGCCTCGCATAGCAAGTTATCCTGAGACAAGTATATATATATATATAATGAGGTAAAGCCTGGTAAATGTGTTCCAACCTCTCTGCTATGAAGCATTTCCCATTCATAACAGGTAATTACTACTCTACCTTTCCTGCACTACTTCAAATGATCATAGACATGAAAACTATCATCAAAGAAATTCAGTTACATGTTTGTTTCCTGCAGTATGTTTAATATAGGAATCTACAAACTCTGCTTATCTTGTTCACTTACACTTCCACAATGCACAATTTGTGTATATATTTATTAGTGTCTGAACAAACGTATCATGTATTTTTATTTCTCAAATTAGTTTGTGTGTTAAGCCCCTGCTTTCATGTGAGCATTTATCATGTTTAAATGAGCTTGGTTTATACCTGATCTTTCAGATTCCAACATGAGAAGCAGGTGTTCTCCTGCTTCTCTGGTGTGAAACAGGTTTGTGTTTTCAGTTTTCTTTCCAGAAATGCATATTCAGCACACAAAAATCACCTGCAATATTTACCATTCTAAAGTTGTTGAAAAAAATTTCAATTTCTCTAAATAAGTGCACCGATTTATGACTACGATGTTCTGAAAAGAGACAAGTGTGCATATGCATACAAGACTGCGTTCATCAACCTGAAAATTCTGCTGGTTCCTTTTGGACAACAGTGCAGTTGCTGTTACAGAATGTCCACACAAATCCTTACAAGCATCCAGTTGGGAAAATGACAGAGGTTGTTCCCCGGAAACTGATAGGAGGTTAAACTAAGTGACCTTTACGATCCTTTTACCTATCGAGGGTTTATAACTTCTTCCTTTAAAACTAACTGCTTTATAACACAGTCATATAAAAATGCAAAGGAGAGCACTAATTTTTTTGGGATTTAGGGAAATATAAAAGTTAAGAGTGTGTGTTTATGTCATTGTCAGCATTTTTCCCTGGGTGAGAAGGGGATTCTCAAGCAGCACAGCTGTGATTTTGCAACTCTCATAGCATAAAAACGTAATGGAAATTTTTGGGCTTCTACTATATATAAGTTAAGAAAATACCTTCCAACTTATAACCATTTGTTCTCCATGATACAGGAAAAATGGTCATGTTGTCAGATGTGTAGAATTGTACTTCTGAGCTATTAATTGGATGGGCTTAAGAAAAATAGATGTTTTGGCTCAGAATATGTCAAAAGTAATACAGAGATTGGAAATTTTCGCTATTTAGTATGTTAAACAATTGCTGCTATTACTATAGTTTAAATACCATCATTAAAGTTTATTACAAATAAGTGATATTGCTTTTATTTCAGAAATTAGATCACCTTTCCTTATCCATTCTCTACCTTAATATAGAATGATTCAAAACATACAAAAAGCAGGTAGAAGCTGAACAACTATTTCTCTTTCCTTTAGTATATAACTTCTATTTTACTCCGCAATTTTTGTGATTAGAAAATTATAAGAATAATAGAAATAGAAAGCTCCTTCCATAATGATTTTACAATGACAGAAAAAAGTAAGAACACTGTAGTTTTTTAATATTTAAACAATTAAATAAAAATGCAGGCTTTATTCCTGTACTGTCGGGATAAACATGAGGAACTCATGATGTTATTTTCCATTAGAAAAAAATTAGAACTTCATATAACAATAGCTTCAAATATGTCAAGAAAGATGTAAGGAAGCTGCTACTTCCTTCACTACCACAATTATTTTCACAACTTTAATTTAATAATATATTAAATCAGTGACTTTTTATAAAGCCAAATTAACCCTAAAACGAGCACATTTTATTTTTACAAATAGTTTAGAAGGTCACTTCAGACAAAATAAAAGCATAGGATTCTAAAAACTTTTGTGACAAGTTGAACAGGGACACACAAGTATGATACAGGACACTAAAAATGTTCTGAAGAAGAGCGATATATCAGAGCATTTGTATTTGGAGAGACAAAACAAATTTTGTGAGAAAATTATATGATCTGAAATCTTACTAGTCACTGTGATTGCCAAACCCCATTTGCTGAAATGGATGTGCCTGCCAGGGAGCTATTTGGAGATTGTAGAACTCTTAAAATAAAGAACGAAGTTAGCTCATTAATTACAAAAGATGAGTAGAAGGATGGTAGGAAAGAAGAAAGAAAGGAGGAAGTTTGGGGAGAAGATGATGAAGAAGAGAGAGAGGTAGGAATGGGGAAAGAAAACAGGAAGAGATGATTGCTAGAATTTGTGGATAGAGATCCAGAAATGCAGGCATTGCAAATTTAGCTTACCAGTAATCATTGAGAGCTAAGGTAAGGGAAACTGTGATCATAATCTATTATATTAAAATTTTTTATTTTAAATTTAAAAGAGGAAAATTAAAAAATCTTAAGTAATAAATAATAATAATAATACCTTCATAGTCTTTGTACTGGAACTGATTTGCTCTGGCCTTGGGTCCTACTTATCACATTGGAGTCCTGCCTATTCCCATAGAGAATTCTTTCTGCCACTGTAACTGAAGCTTTCATGCCACAAACTGTGTCTAGTTGAATGCTCAGTATCCCCTTTTCACATGGCTGTGAAAAGTTCTTGTATTTCTAATCCTAGTATCACTGTGTTGGGCACCGATGGAGAATCCAGGTCTTCATGATCAGGTACCTCCTTTGCATTAAGGTACCAATTTTCTATTTCATTCTTTGCCTGTCACTTTTGGCCTCATCTAATACCCATGTCCTGCCAGAACCTACCTATGACAGTCTTTTCCACATCCTGAATACCAACCACTGTCATTTGTATCTTAAGCCTCCGAACTAAAGATTCACAGAATTTGGAACAGAACATAATTTTCCATGATTTATAAGATATGTTAGCAAACATAATCATAATAAAGCAAAAACTCAATGAAAAAAGGAAAATCCTAGTCTCCATTTATAGAGACAAGAGGAAAACGATCATATAAATCAAAATTACCAAAGTGAAGATTGCCCACTGCTCTCTACTGTAGTTGAAAGAAGATGCTGCATTCAGAAGGAAGCCTAAATGCTGTGTCTAGGAGGTTAATAAAATGCAAAGATTGTGTTAATTTTAGCATTAGTTTTCTTGGATCCACGAGAACAGCTCAATCCATTAAAAGAGGTCAAATTCTTAACAAAGCAAAGTTCTAAATGTGAATGAATTAGCTTTTCTTTGGGCAAATAGGTCAGAACAAAATTTAGGTCTGGACACAAAGTTTATTGCAAAGCAAGCACAAAAACCCGAGTTGAGTCCCCAAATCCCACGCAAAAAAGCTGGGTGCGGTGACACATTTTTGTAATTTCATCTCTGGCATGATGGAGACAGGCAAATCCTTGTGTTCCCTGGCCAACTAGTATAGAATACTTCGCACTTCCAGGCAAGGAAGTGAAGCTGTCTCAAAAGAGAGGATTGGAGAGACAGCGTTTGAATAACGGCTCCAAATTTGTCCTCTGGCATCCACAAACACGAACGAACACACAAACTTCTTATACAATATGCATAAACACAAACAAAAAGAAATTGCAGGAACAGGTTGGGACATAGTTTCAAATATATTCCAAATTGCCAAACTGTGATTCTGAATGGACTAAGGCCTTTGATGCATATTTAGAAACCAAGAAAAGTATTGTTATGCCTTCAAGGAGAAAACAGAAGGATAACACTTTAAAGGTTAGAAATATTTAAAAAGTTATCCACCATTCCAAAAAATTACAACTTATTAGATAGTTCAGAAAACACATGGGTAACAGTGGCTAGAAATGGCTGGGCATGAATTTAATCAATGCTCAAATAACTATTATCACAAAGAAATATGCACAGAATTTAAAAGTATATGCAGCGATTAGACCATCTGCTTTCCAATGCAGGTACAGCAGGACCCTGATTCAAAGACTAAATTAGACTCATTTGTTATTACCAGTATGTATTTGCATTCAATTACTGTGCTAAAACCCTTGAAAAGTATGCTCTCTTAAGTGGGTTAAACATGTTCATTGTAATCTTGTTTATATTAATAATTGGCTTAGCAAATCTTTTCTTTATATCTAGTGCAAGGTAAACTTTATCAAGCCCAAGCTAAATTATCATAAATTCCGTATTAGCAGAAACCAAATTAATGAGCTTTGATTGTACCAAGAAAATTGCCTTTGCCATTTGCTTCATTTCATCTACTATACATAATAACAACAACAAAATGCTTCAAGTGATAAAGGAGTAGATAATATAATGTTTACAAAAATATTAGTTGAAGCAAGGCAAACTTTCAGAATCTCCAATTTAGTGCTATATTTATTTGTTTGGGTTCAATGTGTAATATGATGTTAAGTGTATTACTGTACCATGCTATTATGGAACAGATGTTAAATGCAATGTAAAAATGTCAGGGGTAAATGATTGATGATCCTCTATGCCATTTCAAAGTAAACCATGATTATTTATATGCTCTGGACATTGCTTGAAAGCATCATATTAAATCTAAACAATTGATCCATTTTGAAGATGTTTTGTATAATATATTATTTATAGGTGTTGTATTCTTTTGTGAAAAATATCTCAGCATGAGAAAGTATTAAGAGTTTCAAGTGTTCCACCTCGTCCATATGGTGGATTTGTTTCTGTGTAATCCTTACCTTTTCCCTCTCAGCCCATATGGCAAGTCCAGAGGCTGCCCGGGCCCCTCTGCCCTCCGCAGGGGCCATATGGCAAGTTCAGTGAGTACTCATTTACCTTGTATTAATATTTTATCTGACTCAGACAAAAAGGAGGTAAGATTAAGCCAAGGCAGCCCCTGCAAATAGTTCAGTCATATGATAAATACTAAGTGCCAATATAGTATAAGATATGAGTTATTTTATTTTTCATTTATATTAGAAATAGCAAGGCTAATTGAATAATTCATCAAGAAATTTATAAACTCTTTTGATCATTTAATATATATTAACAGAATATTATTTAATTATGGTAATCATCTAGGTAATATTAACACATAATAGAATAAGATTATATCATTTAGAGCTGGCTTAAATATATAGACTTTGATCTATCCAAATAGATGACTAAATAGATAATCTGTATTACCAAAAAGTAATCCATGATTAATGCATTACAACATTTACAGCTATAGGATAAGTCTGGTTATGCTAGTGTAATATAATTAAAAAGTTGTCTGAATCTTAGAATACATGTTAGAATATGTGATAAATCAAAATACTGCCTTTCTTCTGCCACTACAAGTTCATTAAAATAGCAAATGAACAATTTTACAGGAGAAGTTATTGGGCCTCGAGTTTATTTTTTTTTTATAAAGTTATGACTTTTATAATTTCATTACTATTTTATCTATAAAGTCTGTTCCCTTTAACAGCTGACAGGGTATGATTATGTATTTCATAATAAATTTTCTATGTCAAGCACTTAACTACTTCTTGATAATCTGTATGCCGCAAACCACACGTATCCTTTGTGTTACACAGATCTGCACATGACTCTGTCATTCACCTCCTTCAATCACAACGAATACCTTATTTTTTGAAAAAAAAAAAGAAATACCTCTCAGTGAACTCAGTTTTACAAAACGAAAAAACATAAACTGTATCCCACCACACTTAACAGTTGTTTACTTTTTAGACATTATTGCTCCTATCGGATCATGTATAAAAATCTGATGTGACTATCCAGAGGAGTGAGTTCATGTTCTAAATGTTCAGTCATTTCCCGAATACATTTATCATGTTTTCTTTTTGGACGTGACTTTTAATCAGTTAACTTTCCTCCACGAAACAATTAAAATAGCTAGTATTTTTTGTATTCAATTTCAAACAATGTGCAAACCTGATTGTCATGCTTTGCCCACATTTCCTTTGACGCCCCATATCTGTAATGATTCTTGCTCTGATATTTTTCCATAATACATTTGCCAAGGTCATGTAAATTCTGAGATAACAACTTATAGGTGATGGTAAATAGAGTCTAAGCCCGTATGAAATTTTAAAATGATAATATTGAAATAAAAATGTTAATGTGTTTAGGTTTCTCACCTGTAAGTGCAAATAAAGTCATAATTAAAATATAAAGACAACACCAGACAGCTTTTTTAGGCTTGTATATAGAGAAACATATTTTAATGAAAATATAAAAGTTTAATTTTATGCACTGAATATTTTCACAGAGTCAGTACTTTGCTATTTTGTGATAACATGTTAAAATTAATGGGATGTCTTAACTAAGTTCTTTCTGCATATATACATATAAACGAGGCAAAGCTCTGAACCTGACTTTATAAATAACATTTGCTGTGATTTTGTTAAAGTTTCGATGTGTGGATTTATATTTGAAATCCTCATAAGGTTACAGGGTGCAACCCTCCAACCAAATCTCTGAATCTTCAGGGAAAAAAAAATCCCATTATGTGGAGTTCAGTGAAGGGGGTAAACACCACCATAAAGAAATACAAATTGCACACATATCCCATTTAGCTAGTGTCACTAGAGTTCACTATTTAGAATTCTAACCAGTTAGGACTTATTCTTGGAGGTCAAGTACCTTGTGAACCTTGACATCTCACTGATGACATCATATCCCATCCATCAGTTTTTCCAGGAGCACACTAGCCATCTGCTCCACACACATTGTAATAACTTATTAGACAAATTCACAGGGTAACAATCTGTGGGATTCGGCAGTTATCTTAGTGTGTACACATTCTGAGGTGTGAGCCACTGCCTTTGTCACTGAACTAAAATTTTGCCCACTGATTTTATGTATTTACTTAAACAAACCTAGCTTGTTAGTTAATGCCTGTTTCTTTATTTGTTGAGAAGGGTGTAACTCTATGGCCCAGATTGTCCTCGAATTCACAATGTTCACTGTGAACTGAACGTCCACTTCAGTTGGCATCATACACACGGGTATATAGCTTTCTCAGCCTGCCACCATGTTAGGATTTCAAGTGGGAGGAATCACACCCTCTTTGCCCTATTCAAATGTAAGTTAGGTGTCTATTTTTATCATCTTCAGCCTCAAAATATTGAAAAACTGCTTTTCTCCATTATAGGACGACAAATGGCACCATCTTTGCAAAGAGAAACTTCATTCCATTCTACAGGCTCTTCTCTAATCAGAGTTTGGTAGCTGCAAACTCACTTTTTTTCTCATGAGTGAGCTGTAGAGGAAGAGGGATTTACATGAGCCATGCAGAAATATGCTCAATTATAAGGCAGTAAACCCCAACAACAACTTTCTCTATGACTTGCTAAAATAACATAAGTAAAATAAACCTCAAACCCACTTCAAGCAAATCTCTGTTTCCCTGAAGGAATTTAATTAGCAAAAACAGAATCTAGCTGACCCTGCATACCTGTAACTCTGATAGTTTCTCTGGACAAATCAAGGACAGTGTCCATGACCATGAACTCCAATATTAGACTCATGTCTATCTCACCAGCTGTCAAATATATCATGGCTTAATGAAGTCTAGCAAAAGTCTCTCTAACTTTAAAACATCATACTTTTTAGAGATAAAGTAATTATCTTAAATTTCATAGAATCCACCCTGTGTTCCTTCTTTTGGCTTGTCGTTTATTCCAGCTTACACTGTGATCAACATTGTACTAAAATAAAGTCAAGTACAACAGCCGCTCCCTGCCCATCAAAACGCACAGACGTCTGCCAAGCACTTGTAACAGCTGGTGTTACATTAATTAGTTTAAACTATTTATTTCATCCATCTCCAGAGCAGATTGAGCAAAAACATTAGAGATTATTCTAGCATCTGTAAGTACCCTACAAACATTAACCAAGGAAAATTAAAATATTCATCAGAATCAGACATACATATATATTTTCACTTACTTTTATCTCTCTGTACAGATATAGATAGAAAGATGATAAATAGATAGCTAAATAGATAGAGGATAGCTACAGAAGATAGACAGATAACAGAAAATAAAGAAGTTGAATTTTTCATTATAAATAAAAACAAAAATCTTATATACGTTAGAAGAGATGTTTTATTAACTCTCTTTTAAAAATATAAAATATTAACCTATGCTCATAATTTTTGCATACACCAAGTTTTTATCTTTAAAAATTATCACTAGAAGCAGTAATAATTCCTGGCCACATGGACCATTAAGCAATATATGACAGGGACTGGGTGACTCAGTGGATCAGTCGCAGACTTTATAGCCTCTATTGGAATTCTGCCCTAACGATAGTGATCAAAACACTGTTATCAAATGGTTGTAAAAATCTCAATTAAAATTACTCCTATGGCCTCGACTAGTTTCTTAGCAAACTATATACCATAACATAAATCTACACATTATTGACAAAATTAACTCAACTGTTACTTTTTGGCTTAAGAAATTTCATAAATTAACTATTTCACTCTCCAAGTGATAGCTGTGAACAATGGCTCAATTTTGGATGTCCATTAAATACCTGTCAGCTAAACAGAGTTTTGGTAGTCCTCTAGGCTTTCAGGACAGCATTATCCTTTGCTACACACCTTCTAGAAACTTAGTACATGCAGATTAAATGAACATTAAAGCTACTATTTATAAAGAACAGAAATACTTGGAAACATCTGAAGATTAATTCTCAAGAGCCATGATGGAGAAAAAAAAAACATCTAAATTTTTTATATAGAATATCAAAACAGTGCTATTTGAATTCCCACAAGGCTGATGATCCCCAAAGCAATGTGTTTTACCATACCAAAAGCAATACATGAATAGGATTTGAAACATGACTTAATCAACTATTGGCAAACAAAGAGGTCCATGAGAGATAGCAAACAAACATTTAGAAAATGAGTATGCTGTAGCTCGCTTGAGAAGAGCAGTAAGAAACGAGTCCATTCAGAGAACGCAATGCAGTGTGCCCTAGTCGCACCCTGTATCTGACTGCACATGAGCACAGCTAAGAGTCCTAATGTGATTCTCATTAACCTGTAGTTACAAGCTCGCTGTTTTAACCTTAACTCAAAGATAAATCTCTACGAATCAGAGTAATTTTACCCCTTGGCATATTATTTCCTTATAGCAGATACAAAGAGAAATTAAAGCAACTCAAAAGTAAATGAACTGTAATTGATATAAAAAAAATCCTGCATAGGTTTAGATGAAAATATCTCAGTGTTTTGTTTTGGGGAATAACTGAAGAAGATACAAAGACACCTACATTATACTCTCCTCTGTCCTATCTAAGGGGATTGAGTTGGGAACTGACCCTGGAATGGGGTAGATTCAATTGCATCTGCCCAGAACTCTTATGTGAGAAGACTGGGCCACTGACTCAACTTCCAGTTTATTAATACTTATTCCTAGTGAGTTCAGATTTAGAACCTTCTGGATCACCAAGAAATGAGAGGTTGACAATGTTGCTGGAATAAAACATTTCAGGAAAAGTGTAGCAGAGACAAAAATATTGTTTTTAAAGTAATAGTAGACAAACTATGGTTCAGGGTTTGCACAGCATATTGCTTTGTTCTGTTCAGTCTGAGTAATGGAGCTGGAATTCTTTGGCCTGGCTTAGAAAAAAATTTTTAATTTGGGGTGGGGGTTTGAGATAGGGTCTCACTATGTGTCCTGGGAAAAGATGGCTTGGAACTCACTATGTAGGCAAGAATGCCTCAAATTCACAGAAATATTCCTGCTTCTGTCTCTTAAGTATATGTATAAAGACATGTGCCACTACTTGCATTCAATGCTTGGCATTTTCAGTGATAGGAAAATAAGGAAGAGCCAAGCAGGAGATATGGTGAAGTTGACAGAGTGCCGGAATAGCATATGCAACATTCTACGGTGAATTCTTAAGCTACAAACCGAAGGTTTGGTGATACCTGCCTGTAGCCATTGCTCCTGTAACATACAAGCAGGAAGACCATCAGTCCACCTTTCTAGGTGACCTAGTGAGTGGAAAGTCAGCCTGAGTTACAGGAGACCCGGTCTGTCTATAAAGGTGGGTGAAAAATAGAACAGCACATTGAAAATGATATGCAATTCAAACTTCAATATCTGTATGCTAGCTTTTTGGACCAGAACCATAATCACACACGAATTTTCCATTTATGCCTGTTTTCTTACCACCACAGCAGAGCTGAGGGATTATAGCAGACTTCTTATGATCCATAAAGCCTATAATATTCCCTGTGACATACTCTACAGAAGTTGTCTGACTCCATTTGATCCAATAGGGCAAGTAGCATCATTTTATTGTAACAATTTTTAACAGTCCAACTCTGGTGTAACTCTGAACAAGTTGGTAGTGTATTACCAGTGGGCTAATACTATTAGTTGTAATGATCTCTAACACATATTCATAATGATATTCCATGAGATAAACTGGTATTTAAGTTTTTTGTTTTTGTTTTTTTTTTTTTGTTGTTGTTTTTTAATAAACAACTCACAAGTGACTTTAAAAAAATCTAACTTGTTAGTGAGTCCCTTCTGAAGAATGATTGGGGATAATGAAAGGTGAACTGGTGTTTAGAGTTTGGGGGACAAACTTCTATGTAGCCCACGTCTTCCCTTTTCATAACGAGAATGGATATTTTACCACCTCCCTGTGGGTTGGATGGATCACAATAGAAAATATTAGTTGCGGATTTATCTGCCATTCATTTATTCTTACAAATTATCCCTAAAGCAGTTTTTTCCCCCAAATCTGACACATGTCATTCTTACTCCTCACATTTATAAAACGAGGACTAGCAAAGTAATTTTGGTGAGTTAATAGCATACATTCTGTGCATTGGGTCATTAAGCCAAAACACATCCATTAACCCAACATCCTTGTTTTCACGCTCTGCTTTTAGGGATTGCACAGAGTAGTAAGCATCTGCTCGTTTTTATGTTTCTTTGCGAGTTTATTGCATTACATTGCATGTGAGTGTTCCTGCGTAAACCCACCGTGAAGCAAGAGCAGAAGCCAGAGGTTCAGTTCAGGGAATCGGTTCCACCTTGTGGAGTTCAGGGCTTGAACTTGGGTCCTTAGGCTCGTACCCATACAGCTGACTTTATCTCATCATCTCATCATCTGGACTTTAATATTTTATTAAATAATTGTCAAAAAATAGAAAAAAAAAGCATGGATCTCAAAGTTTTCATGAAAGGGAAACAAGTTACACTGAAAACTAATATGCTAAATATATTTAAGTACTGTGCAACACATAATATTAGGACTTCAATAATTTATCATTCAAGAGTTTGTTCTATCATTCAACTATGTAAAAATAGCATCAATACACAGTCTTGTATATTGATGGCATAACTATTGATGGTATGGTTTGAGAAATTTTTCAGAGAATTTTATCAATGTGTGAACTTTGCTGAATGGTTTCCCACAAACTTAGGTTGAATAAACCAGACAGTCAGCATAACTTCTTGATGCAACCAAGATATGCTATAACATAATAAAAATGAGGCTCTCCTTTATAATATCTCTAAAATGATTAACATTTTTATGTATGTATTATTTATTACAATTTATTCACTTTGTATCCTGGCTCTAACCCCTTCCCATTTGTCCTCTTAGTCTCTCCCTCTCCTCCCCCTATGTCCCTCCCTTAGTCCACTGATATGGATATCTTCCTCCCCTTCTTTTTTAAAATATATTCTAATTAATTAATTAATTAACTAATTAATTAATTAATTAATTTTGGCAGTTTACTTGCTTTGTATCCCTGCTGTATGCTCCTCTCACATCTCCTGCTAGTCACACCCACACTCTAATTCTCCTCCTATCCCCTACCCTAGTCCACTGAGAGTTGAGGTCCTCCTCCTCTTCTATCTGATCCTAGCCTATCAGGTCTCATCAAGGCTGGCTGCAGCATAGTTCATTTTAGGGACAGCCCCTATATCCCTTCCTAGGGAACTCTCTTGGAAACTGAGCAGCCTATGGGCTTCCTCTGAGCCGGGAGTCTAAATCATCTCCATGCATTGTCCTTGGTTGGAGTATTGATCTCTGCAGGTGCTCCTGGGACCAGGTTTTTAAAATCAAAAACTCAAGGGATAACACATGCTGGAGAGGTTGTAGAGAAAGGGGAACTCTCCTCCATTGCTGTTGGGAATATAAAGTTGTACAACTGCTTTGGAAATTAATCTGGCACTTTCTCAGAAAATTAGGTATAGTGCTACCTCAAGATTCAATTATACCACTCCTAGGGATGTATCCAAAAGATGTCCCACCATTCAATAAGGACATTTGCTCAACTATTTTCATAGCAGTTTTATTTGTAATAGCCTAGATGTCCCTCAATGGAGGAATGATACAGAAAGTGTTGTACATTTGCACAATGGAATACTACTCAACTCTTAAAAACAAGGAAATCATGAAATTTGTAGGCAAGTAGTGGGGACTAGAAAAGGTCATCCTGAGTGAGGTAACCGAAAAGCAGAAAGGTACTGGGAAATTTTATATCCAAGGTATATAGTGACATATAAATTTGAATGGGGCTAATAATGGAAGAATTTTTAATTTTGATGTCTGAAAGAAGAAAGTACAGCGATCCTTCCTTGCAGTTGTTGAAAGTAGAAGAGGAGATAGAAAGTCAGCATCAACTTAGTAGTATATTCAACAGTATCATAGTTAAGTAGAAAACTGACATGCAGACATACATGCAAAAGATATGGACATATAAAAAATTATATATTCCCCGTATGGAAAGGAAATATACATTGAATCTATGCCACTTCAATACCTAAGCTTGCTTGGTACGTGCCAGAGTTATTCTCCTGAATGAATGACAGCATGGCTATCTAGAATGCAGAGGTAAATTGCTAGGACTCATTCCCATGTCTGAGTGCTTGCTGCCTCCCATTTTTCCATGGTGTGCTTATGTATAAATCGGAGGTAGCTCCACCAGGGATGCTCTGTAAGATGCACAAAAGGCTGAATTACTGAACCTCAAGGGTTTAGAATAGAATTTGGCATGCTGTCTGTATTACAAAACAAAGGCTGTCATTTACAATCTTTTGAAAGCAAATGGAAAATGGGGGTTACAATTTTCTTTTTTTTCTTTCTTTCCACAATTGCCTATGGTATTGCCATATTAAAAGTATGGATATAGACATAAATATAGATAAAATTTTATAAATGCATGTAGGTGCACTGTAGCTATGGATCTCATTATAATTCAGTACAACAGGAATAGGATTAAAACTTCTAAGCCTATTTTAAAACACTTTAAAGCCACCTACCCACTTGGGAAGAGGGGAAGAAATTACATAATGATCATTTAACCTTTCAGACTCAGGGAAACTGTTGTTTTTATATGCTTTCTCCTAAGCAGACACTCAACATTTTTTGACATTATGAAGCCATAATCCATCATTTTCATGTCTTCATGGTTGATTCCTCATGTCTTCTCTTCATCCAGAAAGCGAAACAATCACCTGATGCCACAGCCTCAGATGAGAAATGCCAAATCACACAGGCAGCAGCTGACAGAACACTTCAACATTCTCTCTCGGGCAGCTGACAGAGGCTCCCCCTTCACCACTGAGCTCTTACCAAGAACGGACTCCACTGAAAACACTAAAAGTGCGTGCTAACACTTTGAATTATCACTTTAAATATGAGCTTGTTTGCAAAAAGCCATTGTTTATAAGTATTTATAACACAAGTGAATTTCTTTTGTGATATTTCCAGGAAACTTCAAACTAACACCGCTTTAAGCAAATCTATATTGTTTCACTTTGCTCAAAATAATCAGCCCACATGAAGCATCTCAGACAGAGCAGGGGAGAGTCTACACAGTACTCAGAAGCAGGTGCCTTCACCTGCTAATGTGAATTACATTCCTTGGCATTCCTGTTGAGTGTTTGCAAGTAAGGGCATCCCAAGTGAACGGGACACAAAGAAAAATTTCAGAACAGTTCTGTCTGCATTGAGACTCAGATGTCAGAGCGCCTGGCAGTGTGTCTGAGGCCTGAAGATTTGATTCTCAAACATTCTTTAGACTCTACTGCAGTCTTTCTAACACTGTCCCTTAAGGGGACAGTGCTTAGAACACATAAGCCCATGAATAATTTATTACGTGCCTTCTTAAAGAATTAAGCTCTATGTATTAGTGTTCGTATGTATGGAAGGGGCATGATGCATCTACCACGGTGGAGAACTGGGTGGAACTGATTCTTTTACCACCTCTATGTTGTTTTGTGTGATGGAATGCTCATTGCAAGACTTGCATAATTTGGTGGCAAGTCCTTTTGCTCACCTACCTAGCCCTCCAATTGCCTTTATGCAAATGT
>NW_026591086.1:35292414-35363771 GCF_907164565.1 Psammomys obesus
ATCGCCCTATGGCAGTGCCTTTCCATTAATAACCAATTCACTGTGTCACTTTGGCTCTCCTTTGAAATAATGAGCCTTTGCTTCGCTTTAATAAATTTAAACATATTCTCAAGGCCAGGGAAGATAGGAAACCGCAGATGGGCTGAGAAAAACACGATTCATAAATCCTTAACTGCCTGAGATCGTTGAGAGCAAAACAAAGTAACACTCGTAAAATATTAAACAATCCCAGCTGTATGAGGGAAGCTTCATTAACAAAAATGGACTATTTACTGCCTTGCTCAGAGCCTGTGGGTGGAGAGAGTCAAAGAAATCTTTAAAAAGAATTCCCTGTGCTATTTCTTCTCATGATTTCTTAACCAACTAATGGAACAATGAAAACATTATCTAGATTGCCTAGTATTTGCAAACAAATAAATATTATTTAAAATGCCATAAATTATTGTCTTCACTTTCACTATTTAAAATTTAGCAAATAAAGTACCACTGTATTTTCTTGGGGGCAATTCCACAAACATGGTAAACTTATTGAAGACCCCAGGGCTACCTGGATACATAAACAAAAAGATGATAATTAGCTTGGAGGGTACCCTAAGTCAGGGGCCTTTATATAATGTTTCTCAAGATGGTAACAGTTAAGGAGTTTTGTTTTCAGATATGAATTTTATTATTCAGCTATTTATGTCTCAATACCTCAGCTATTTCTTTCCAGCACTAAGCTGTGGACAGCTTTAAGATACATATTTCACAATTGGAAGTTTGCTGTAAAACCTCTAATATTTTAGATGGAAATTATGGGAGATTGTCATCAAGGGGAGTAGTTTTAAGGTTCTGATGCAAAATCAAATTTAGCTTGTTGGTGGTATATGTCTGAAAAACCAAGAGATCAATGTCAGTCTGTTAAATGCTAAGAACTTAGAAGCTCTAGCCTTAAAGACAAGCTGAGAATTTACTGGACAGATTGTCAATACTTCTAAACATTTCAAGGGCAAAAATATTGCTTTATACAATCTGTGTCACATTTATTGCAAGAAAAAAATCTAGATATTTCTTCTCCTTTCTGTCAGCACTTTTCCTTTTATTACACAGAGATAGATAATTACGGAGTTCAATATGGAATAATGCAGACTACTGCTCTCCTACAACACATAGAGTCTTGGGATGTGGTATCAGAGGTTAAAGCAAGAAAAGAAAGCATTTAAGTAAGTATTTTCTGTCCTCACCAGAAGAAAGAACACAGTTGCTGACTGTGGGAGCTCTCAGAACTGCTACTCTTTATCTGTAAAATGGGAAAGACAGAAATATTCCCCATCTTCACATCATCTTTTAAAGAAGAGTTAGTAAGGAGCCTTGTTAGCACAGACAGTAGAAAGTTAGTCTGATAAACAAGAGTTGGTGCATTTGGTTCCTTGCTTAAACTAATCCTTACATTTAATGCAATAGTTTTGAGAAAAATAAAATCATGAAACTGAAAGGGGACTTTCAGGATGTGGAAAAAGAAAAGAAGGAGGGAGATGAGAATGAACAAGGGTAATACAAGGAATCAATATGATCAGCCTGCATGCACATGTGGAATTACCACGAAATGTAGTCTTTTGTTGAATTAATGGAAGGTAACTATTAAAAATGAAAGGCTGGGATGTCATTTAGTACTTGAGCATTTATTAGAAATTGCAAGACCCTGGGTTTAATCCCCAGCTCTCCCTCGTGGCCCTCCCTCTCTTCCTTCAGCAGTCCCCACCTCTCTCTATCCTTCACTTCATCCCTCCTTCTCTCTCTTTTCCTTCCTCCCTTCTTTCTTCCCTTCCTCTCTCTCATTCCCTCTTTTCTTCCTCTCTCTCTCTCTCCCTCTCTCTCTCACACACATAGAATCAATATTTTTTTTTCAGATAGTATTTCTCCCCTACCATATTTTTGGAATATATAAGTAATTCCAAAAAAAGACATGAACAACAGACATTTAGCATTATATAAGAACAGGCTGTTTTGTACTAATATTACAAAGATAATTTTTGGTGACTGTCATGAGACATTTAAGACTTGTTCTGAACCAAAATTTTGTCATGTAATGAAACCTTCTATGACTAGTTCTTCAGATTCTGAATGTGCCCATGCCTCAATTCTTGCATGGAAAGTTAAATTTTGTTTATTATGTTTCATGGTGAGATTTCTGCTATTAACCTCAGCTCTTTGTTGAGAATTGAAAATAAATTAATGGCTTAATAGTAAAGAACTTTAAAATATGTGCATTTACCTTTAACAATAAAACATATTTCTTTTAAAAAGTACAAACCACACTCAACTATGCTTATAATCCACTTAGTATTGATTAGATCATATGTGAGTTGTGGCTTCTCATAGTGGGAAGCATCACAAATAACAAGTGAAAGAAGTTAAATCTTAAAAAGGATAATAACGTGTATTCATTTTCATTACAGGTTTAGTCAAACTTTTATACATACTTGACTTCTCTTTCATTAAGAATCGCTAAAACTGTGTTGTTTTCTTTTTTACATACAGTATTATTAAAATGTATTTTTAAAGATCATATTTTATCAGAATTGGGGTGGAAGTTTTGAAATTATTTAAAGATGAAGATGCCATGTTGATACAAGAGAAAAATCAAAGGTGGGATAAAATGTTATTTGCAGCATCTGAAAAGTTGGTGTTTTCTTCCTCAGCAGTCCATCAGTGAACACGGAAATGATTACAATGAGAGGCATGTGAGCACAGTCTTTGCCACTGGGCTCTCATAAATCTTGCCAGTTCCCAGAGAACAACACCAAATATTTGCAGCTGAGGAACATTTGGTCTGGCTTAAATTAACATATCTCAGCAGTCAGAAGTCATTAAGCTTTGCCAATGATTTGAAACAATTTTTCCATCTCAAAAGACACATTGGCTTTTATATAGTATTCTGGAAGAAGGTAATAGAAACTAAAACAAATGACATGAAACTGGAAGCTGTTAATAAAAAGAAAAAAAGGAAATGGATAAAGGTGTTTTAACCACTTTGGTAAATTCATTAACACTGTTTATAAGAATCCTATTCTTTTGAATATGCCTAACTGAGACATTTCAAGATGATACAAACCAAGTTTATAGTAAATAACAAATTTAATAAAAGAATGCACATCTTATTTTTTTTTTGGCCTTTAAAATGTTTTCTTTTTTTTCTGGTATATTTTTTAATCTAATTTTATCTTATTAATTACACTTTATTCACTTTGTACCCCCCCATAAGCCCCTCCCTCCTCCCCTCTCGGTCCCACCCTCCTCTCCTCCTCCCCCTTCTTTGCACATTCCACTCCCCAAGTCCACTGATAAGGGAGGTCCTCCTCTCCTTCCTTCTGATCTTAGTCTATCAGATCACAACAGCAGTGGCTGCATTGTCATCTTCTATGGCCTGGTAAGGCTGCTCCCCCCTCAGGGGGAGGTGATCAAAGAGCAGGCCAATCAGATTATGTCAGAGGTAGTCCCTCTTCCTATTACTATGTAACCCACTTGGATACTGAACTGTCATGTGCTACATCTGTGCAGGGGTTCTAGGTTATCTCTATGAATAGTCCTTGGTTAGAGTATGAGTGTCTGGGAAGACCCCTGTGTTAAAATTTTCTGGTTCTGTTGCTCTCCTTGTGGAGTTCCTGTCCTCTCCAGATCTTACTATTTCCCACTTCTTACATAAGATTCAGATATCTTAATATTAGTTCTTTTTTTGTCTGGCCAATATAAATTAAGAATGATGAAAATTATTGTGTTAGAAATTAATTAGTATTTTTAACTTAAACTTTTAAGCAGGCTTAGTAGACAAAAAGGAGACATATGTTACTATATGTCTCAAAGATCTGTTCTGTTATAGAGTTTATCCAGACATGAAGGCCCACGCCAACCGTGTATAGCAATTTGATGACTAGAACAGGAAACTCTTCAAGTATGAAAGAATCAGGGGAATGAGTTCAGTTGATGAGACAGTGGTTTGGAAGTGAAATCAATACATTCACCTATTTATAGTTAATCCTACCATCTGTGTGCTATGTCCTTTCTTTATTGGATAAGATTGCTTCAAGAAAAGGCAGGCTACTGGAATTGAAAAAGATTCTGATTTCTGTTTGCTTGCATAGTTGTGTTACACTAAACGAGTCATTTCACCTCCCTGAATTTCATGGGTAAAGCAAAAGAAATGACTTCAGCCTTGCAAGTTACTATGGACATTAGAGATAAGTTACAGTAGTTAATAATTGACACATATGAAATGTTATATAAATGGCAGTTGTTAATTTTAGTTGTTTTAAAATAGATCAGTAGCATTATTTTCAGTCTCACATCTATTGAGATTTATTAATTTCCCACCATGTAATTATTATTATAGATAACTGATGAAAGAAATGTGTGTTTTTAACATAAGTAAAAATAGAAAAATTAAAACTGAGGTAGAAGAAATGAAAATGAATCAGCTCTGCACATTTTTTATGTGATTTCATGAAATTTATTAAACAGGATTTTCATGTGGATATTTTTTAATTTAAAATTTATTTCTTTAATACCTCTACAGTGTTCTTCCTGCATGTAGGTCTGAAGGCCAGACGACCTCACCAGATCTCATTATAGATGGTTGTGAGCCATCATGTGGTTGCTAGCAATTGAACTCAGGACCTTTGGAAGAACACCCAATGGTCTTATTCTCTAAAGCCATCTTTCAGCCCCCTTATGTGGATATTTTTATTAGTCAGGTATTATCTTGCATATTTGTGTAAGGTCTGAGAGTTAGAACTGGGTTCATTTCTTTTAGTCTTCTGTTTTCTCTGTGAGCTATGCTTCTGGAAAAGAAATATTTGCTCAAGATTTAAAATATTGCATAATATGTATTTTTTGAGAAAGTATCTAATGTGAGAATTGAAATCAAGTCTGCAAGAGCAGTAAGCACTCTATTTGAGACATGTCTCTGTAGGCACTTATTCCCTTCTTTATTAAAGAATGACTGGTTTGGAGGCCTGTTCCATGAGGGGTAACACATATGTGGTTACCATATACTTGGACAAAAGCTTATGGCTGGGGAAGACTTGGTCCCAATGAGAGTCACATGACTGTGTATTGCCTAAGTGAACACATTGTCAAAGTGTCTTCTAAATGCGAAGGTTTACATCTATACATTAGTGCAGCTCTTAGCAGGGAACAGAAATGTTCCTCTTTTGCAGAGGGTAATGGCTCATACAAACCCATGTCTGGTCAAATTGAAGGGAGCCCATGTTACTGGCATTACTGCTACTCTTACTATTACGACTACTGCTGCTGCTACCATTATCATCACCACTTCCTTAAAGGTCTACCAATCATCTCAGAAGAGACAGCAGAAAGGATTTAAAACCCGGACAATAGGCAAGAGTGCCATGAAGTTGAATTAATTGTCATAAATGATAATAATAAAAGAAGAGAAAGAGAAAGAAACCCGGGCTATAGGCAAGTGTGTCATGAAATGCTGCCGTTCAGATACCATTGTTACTGCACCATGAACTTACAACCCCTACAGACAGCTGTGCAAGATCTCTCTAGCTTTCTACCATGGACGGAGAACTTACTCAGAAGACCCTGTATAAGTTACGATTTGTTGTGTGGCAAAATGCCTGAAGACCAAGGGAACTTAAAGTAGAATGGATTTATTTTGGCTTATGCAGACAAGAGTCCATAATGGCAAGTTGATACAGCAATAAGAAGACGTACCGGCTGCAGGGATAGAAAACTGAAAGCTTACATCATTACCTGCGAGAAATAGCTTGAGGATTTTACAGTCCAATGCTTCATCACCTAAACCTCCCCAAACAGTGCCACAAACAGTGCCAATGACTATGGAAGATACTTCATATTCAAACCACCATAGGTACCATCTTTTCATGAGGAGTCAATTACAGTTAATGATGATGCAATAGGGAATATCATGTTCTCTAATGGTGTAACCATTGAGAGTATCTGGAAAGAAGAATATTCAGAGAGAGATTAAGAGGCTAATGGGGTGAATATTATCACAATACATTATATTAAAATTATTCTTATATAATTATATATCATATAATTATAAATGAATTATAAAAGAATATACAATATATTGTATAATATATATTATATGAAACTGTCAAAAAACAAAGAAGAAAACAGAAAGTCACTTTTACTTCTTTGGACAAGTTAAAATATTTACAAAGAAAGATATTGGAACTTTTAAAAACATTGGAAGAAAGACCAGGAGGTCTCAACCCTACACAAAGGTCTACAGGCACTTGAGGAAGACTGAGACTTGCACAAACAGTATTCCCCAGGAAAGGGCAAGGCAATTGCTTATCTAATACTAATGGACGGCCCTGAAAACAGGCATTCAAGTAACATACAGATTGGGAAGGTTCTACATATTCATTTAGAAATGTGTTTGTATATATGCATATTCATATGTGTATATGACAAGAATTAATAAAAAAGAAAATATGAATTTAAAAGAGAGTAAAGTGGGGTATATAGGAGAGTTTAGAGGGAGAAAAGGGCAGAAAAAAATGATGAAATTATGTTATCTCAATAAATCAAAAAAAGAGAAATAAATTACTTTTAAAACCACAACCAGTCAAATGCAGATGTGTGAAGCTCTGTTCCAAAGGATACACCTACAAAATACAGCCACACCTAAGAATACTGTGGAAGAGGGGACAGGAAGGTTGCAAGAACTAGAGGATGAAGGAGTCAGCTGTTACATTGTTTCTCCTCCCAGTACCATCAGAAGCTACACTGACATGCCTTGTCAAACAGGATTTGAACAAGGACTACATCAATGTATATGCCAAAGAGGGTTGGGAAAAGTCAACAAGGCCTCAACCCTACATAAAGAGCAATAGGCAACTGAGTAAAGCTGGGATCAGGAGAGGAAGTCTTCTCCCGGCGAAGAGCTCAACTGGTTCTCTAGTGTGAAACAGTCAGTCCTGAAAACAAACCTACAGTAGCATTTTATGAACTGAGCAGATTATATTTAGAAATATGTATGTTTATACATATATGCATGTAATAAAAAGAGGTGATGAATTTAAATTAGAACACGGGGTTTACATAAGAGGATTATGGGGGGAAGGGAAGGAAAATATTCTAATTATATTATTATAATTTCAAAAGTAAAATTCAGTGTTTCTCATGTGTTTGCACATTCATTAAAAACAAAAACTTAGGCTAATAACTTAAGAGTGAAGTGGGGACATGGGAGGAGTTGGGATCTTGCAAACCTGAGAGGGGATGAATGGAGAAAAGGGAAGGAGAAAGAAATGTAATTATATTTTGATTATAAATGTAATTAAGTAAAAGGGGGAATAAAAGGAATAGAGCAATTCTAGGAAGGAAAGTAAGCTTGAGTACTTCCTGGAGGAGGCTTTGGGAGAACTGTTTAACCTCACTGCAGTATCTCTAATGCCTTTATATCTTCTGCCAAATTCCAAATCTTAAATCAATAAGAAAAAAATAAAAGTGAATAAAAGTATGCCATAGTTGCTCACCATCAAGATTTGAAAGGTAGACCTTTCCTATTAGAAACTACATCATAGTTTTTCATGTAGTTGTATTCAACAAATATTTGCTCAGCAAGCAAGTGTTGAGCATTACACATCTCTCATTTCTAACCAGAATTTCCATTGTTATCTCTATTTTATTTCTACTTTAAAAATTAAAACTGTAAGTCATCACGGCAATGTCCAGGTGGGCTATGAATTGCGCTAGCCTAGCGTTTTGTCTTTTTCTTAATGATCCATATGAAGGAAAAAGGATATGTGAGGTCACAGAGAGTTAGAAAATCAGATAGAATTTAAGAAAAAAATGGGATTGATATTTTTAAGGCAAGTTTGCCATATAAGTATGGATCTTCCTGTTGTAGGATAATAAATGCTAGCGTGACGCCCTACAAGACTGAGCCACTCAAATGACTCAGGTTTGGAAGGAAGTAATTGTCTATGTCCTTGAAAGATGTTAGGCAGTTTAAGTGATTTTATATCCAACTCAACATGTCCATTTTACATATTTACATGTTAATTGCTGAAGATAATTTATTTCAGAACATACCTAAATTTCAAATATATAATCTTAATATGCCTCTATTAAAGAAAAGTCTAGTGTGGGATTCATAGTTTATAAACAAGAGTAGAGGTGTTTGTACCTTTTCTAAACATTGAAAACCCCAAGTTAACAGTCATTAAGAGCTGTAAAACTTAAATTAGAATCTGTAGCATGAATTCTAAAGCTGTGTGTGTGTGTGTGTGTGTGTGTGTGTGTGTGTGTGTGTGTGTATGTGTGTGTGCGCTTATTGGTTTTGTTTGTTTTTAAATGCAGTATCTTGCTATATAACTCTGGCTGTTTTGAAACTCACTATGCAGTTCAGGCTGGTCTTGAACTCACAGAGATCCACCTGCCCCTATCTCCCACATGGTGCGCTGAAAGGAGTGAGCCACTTTGCCAGCGACTCTGGATATTCTTGCATAGGTTGCAGGTTGCAGCACTGACACAGAAGTTCACGAGTATCTTAACCACTACAGTTTCAGCAGACATAGCACCATTTTCTGGCTTCTACAGTCATTTCATAACAATGTTCATTCACATATATGCAAAATACTCATATACATAAAAACTAATATTAAAATGTAAAACAATTGGGTTTGTAAATGGTTCTTGACTTGTTAATAAATGAAACGTTAAGACATATTAGAAAAGAAACGAATTTTTGTGACTAATAATTTATTGACTGAATTCGGTATTGACCATATAGTTACTCATATATCATTATAAATTGTTCTAGATATCATAAAAACATGGGCCACAAGAACTGAAATGTGTCTGATTAATGATATAAAGCTCTTCCAAAGTACATGAGCTAATGAGAAAAAAAAATAATTTTAAAAGCTTGTAATTGGGGGCTAGAAAAATGGCTCAACGGTTAAGAATACACTGTCTGCTCTTCCAAAGGACCCAGGTTCAATTCCCAGCACCCACATGGCAGCTCACAACTGTCTGTAACACAAATTCCAAGGGATCTGACACCTTCACACAAATAGATATAAAATAAAATTAAATAAAATATTTTAAAAGCTTGTAATTGTATAAATATGTAACTTATAGAAATAACATCATGGAAGAATTTTGAAAAATTCTAATACTTCAGAGTAACTTTGTAATGAATATTGTGCGTTTGAGTTTTATTTCACTCTGTGCTTAGAAGAGCATGGTAATTGTTGCTTTGTACCTGTTTCAAGAAGGAAGAACACCTATAAATGCATACAGTAATACCTAACAAACCCTCAATAATTCTCACTATTGTTACGATGTTCATTCTCCCATTTGAGACTCCGTACATATGTTCATATGATATTTGTGTGCAGTCTCTCTTTAACACTTACAAAAGCGAAATGATAATAATATCTTTAATTCAGTGTTTGACAAGCGACAAGAATTCTTATGTGTTGGCCAATACAGACAGATAATATGGCTAATATGGCTTAAATCTTCCTTTGGGGTCTTTCAATGAAATGTAAAAAAAAAAAAAAAAAAGAAATCTAATTCTGAGAGAGGAGGGTAGAGGAGGGTAGCAGGGAACAAATGACCTGAACGATAAAATGGAAAGACTGGGGAACATCTTAGCGTGGAGAGAGAGAGAGGTAAATATAGGAGGACAGAAAGGGTCAAATAAAAATAAGAATGTCTGATAAAATCATAGGGAATCTCACTCTTAGCTGTTTACTTAAAATCAAATCTATAATAAACATAATTCTGTTTAAGCAATGTACATGTGTAGTTAGAATAAGTTGTTCTCATATGGGCTGATGTGACAATGATCCACTAAGACTCCAAAAACACCTAACAAAAACCCCAATACCCAACATGTTAAGACATGTTTGGAATTGTCATGGCTGACCAAGAGATTCTCAGAACACAGACAACTGCTGTTGCCCTGTTTCCCTCCAGAGGTTGAAGGCAGTCCTTCTCTGTTGCTGAAGGAAACACGCACTTCAGAAACAGGATCCAAAGACTCCTGAGCTTAAGCTGACCCGAATACCTCATTCCTGAGAACTAATGTTCATAGTATCAAAGAGGTGAAAACTTGAGGAAGAGAGAGGCAACTAAGAGTCCTACCCAGCTATCATGCTTATGAAGCACATCCACAACCAGCAATGCACGGTAATCTTAAGGATGCAAAGTGGCACAAATATATTGATGGTAACTAACATCTCTCTAAGTGAATTTCAGACTTGCTTAACAAGAGAGAAATCATCCGTAGTACTAGGGTCACAGCTAACTACTCACTGTTAATGAAGTTATGCATTTCGGAAGTTAACTTACAGCCACACACTTCTTTATTAAGCCATCACAAATTATAATGACAATTTTAAATTTTGTTCGTAAACCCACAGATCAGATAAGTGTAGTCATCAGCGCTCATCAAGAAAACTCTTCTTTGCAATAGACGCAGACCTCAACAGAAAACCAGAGTGAAGCAAAATAAAAAGCTGTGGAGCCCAGCCCTAATGAATATATCTACAAAACTATTTCATACCTAAAGCACAGGGAATGTACTGGAAAAGAGAAAAATAGCAGGAGACAGAGGACTGGACGGTTTGTTGTGAGATTGTGTATTCTAGTAATGTTAGAAGCTACACCCATAAGATCCCACCAACGTCACTGCTCATATGCAAGCTGAAGGTGGATGACATCCATGAACATGCCACCGTTAGAAGGGGAAAAACACACGAGACTTCCTCAGTACCACTCAAAGAATGATAGGCAACTGAGTAAAGCGGGGAGCAGGAGATGTGATCTTCTCCAAAGAAGAACATACCAAGTAGTTGTCCAGTGCCAAAGTTTCAGCAATAAAACATATATACAAGTAACACTGTGCAGAATTAATAAGTTATATTTCCAACTATATAATGTATATATATACACAAACATATACATACATATATATATATATATAGAGAGAGAGAGAGAGAGAGAGACATGTAATCACTCAGTAGCAGTTCTTTTTTAAAACACCAACACCAACAAAAGAAGCCACAAGTTGAAAGAGAGCGTGGAGGGATAAATAGGAAGGTCTGTAGGGAGAAAAGAAAAGTGAGAAATATAAATAACTTATAATAAAAAAAAAAAACCCAACATGCTGATGTCCGTAAGGATCGCTGAGGCACAGTGGCATGTAATTTCTGTTTCCTTCCAATATTGACTGTGATTGTTATTTCCATATGTAAGAGTCACAATGTCTTTAAGAAAATGAATATGTTTAAACAATCAAGAACACATTTCTACCCTCCGAGGTTGAGTTTGTTTTTTATATCTCATAATAATTGGGACATGCATGACAAAAAATATATATATATATAAGCAGAATCCCCTAATTTTACTTTTGAATTAAATGGAATTTTCCAGCAAACAAATAACAAAACATGGTCTACCCTTAAGTAATGCTAACAACTTATCCTATTTGTAGGACATGTTATTTAGAAGATGGAAAGAGAACTGAATTCAGCAGATAGTGTGAAATATTATTTCCCATTAGAAACAATTAATTGCATTTTATGTGTTTCTACAACTAACCACTTTATCTATTTATTTTTAAATTGAACAGAAAGCTGTTTGGTTGGTTGGTTGGTTGTTTTGTACGAAAAAATTACAAGCAATGATACCAATGATATTTTTAGGACCTGAAATGAAATTTGTTTTGGTTTTTGTTTTGTTTTGTTTTGTTTCTAATTGAGAGCGTATAATAGAAACTTTAAGTCACAGAAAAGCTCTTCAAAACACATTTTTAAAGATGTGTCCTTGTACTTTTAGCAAGAGTGACAAAAAGTTTTACATCATTGATCATTTCAATTTATTTGAAAGTGGGCCTTCAAGTCTGTTAACTTTCCATATGCAATTCCTTTTACTTTAGAAGTGACTGTCACAGTGTGTAGAGGGAAGAAAAGTGTTACATGGGCAGTGCAAGTCAAGTCTGTCAGGAGAAACTCTGTCATTAACAATTTGCCATGGGGGAGGGGGAGTGGACCATGGAACCACAACGCTTTCAGTTTAAACGCATGACCATATTAAATTCTTGCATGTCAGTCAAGCTGACATCAAAAATTTTAAGGATTTTTGGGAACCTCAGTATTTTATATAAAGAGTATTTGCTGCCTTCCTCTGACTATAGGACTTTGAGATGCTTCGTGGTCATGAACTTATCTATGCTGGCTTTAAGTTTTAAGGAATAGCAGCCCAGTTTTCCAGAATAAAGAGTATTGGAGAGGAGCATAGGTGGGTACTTTTAACAAGAACCCCTTTTCTGTGTTTCTATACTCAATAATCAGTGTGTGAGGCGAGGCTGGAGAGGGCCCAGTCAGGAAATTAGACATCTTATCTTCAGGTTGGCTAAATAAGGACCAATAACCTAGGCCTGCTACACTCGGTGATAACTCCTTTACAAATGAAATTTTGACTTCTTCACAGCTTAGCTAAAGGAAGACACTATCAGTAGACCTGCATTTTTGTGCAATATGAGGGATAGTAAAAGATTTCGACATCTGACAGGGAATATGAAACAACTGATAAAGGATCTTTGAAATGTCCTCTCAATTCAAGGCAACATTTTTATGTTGATTTGCCTTTTTTATTACTGTTTACTCACACCTCGGGTTCACTGAACACAAAACACATGAACTGAAGGAAAATATCAAACTTTGAGAAGCATCATGAAAGTATTGGTGCCTTTAAGATGGAGTTCACCACCTTAAAGTAAAAGTGTGCTTGCAGACCTGACTGCTTGCTTACTTTATTCAGGATGTGATGTCATTAGGAGAAATGCTATCATAATAATATCTGCAGACATCATTAAAGAAAGGACAATTTTCTCTTCATTCTCAACTTCTGCCTCTAAAACTAACAATATTATAAGCATCAGAACATTTCTTTCTAAAAATAAACAGCATTTTCCGGTTTCTCCAAGCCTGCATTATAGCTACTTAGAAGGTCAAGAAAGAGAGAAACATCATATAAACTAGGAAATCAAAAATAGCACTCTAAAATTTTAATTTTAATATTTTAATTAAAAACAACAGTTCTGGAAATAGGTGAATGTTTAGTTTTTAACTGCCAAAATTATGTACTATTTGTCCCATAATATTATGAAAAATAACATTATAACTCATTTGTAATAATGTATTATTATGGGAAGAAAAGTTCAGAATTATGGGAAAAATGAACTATTAAAATCAAAGCAGGTTTTAATTTCCTTCCAACTTAAAGGTTACTTAGGTTTTGTGCTTTGGATGTAAATGATTTTATTAAGCTTCTAGATAATGGTAACTTCATTTTCATGTTTATAAACAGTGAGAAACACAAACTAAAATTACTTTGAAAAAGATTGTAACTGTCTAACAGTAGGGTTAATAGAATAATTAAAACAAAATCAGCATCTTATTATTTATTTAAATTATTTGTAAAACAATATAATGTTTTATATGATTCAGGATAGTATATAAGATGAAAAAGGGATTTTTAAAAATGTAAACTTATCAAAGTTTTATTATTTTGCTGTAACATTTGTAGTGTATAACATGACAGTGATTGAAACTGGGTATAATCAAACTTAAAGTAGCATTTTAATAGAATTTGCACTTTTAGATCTTAGACATCTAACCAGCAACTTCATTTAGAAGTCACTCGTAAGAGGTTTAAAATCCACTGCTTCTCCAAAAAAAAAAAAAAAAAAAAAAAAAAAAAAAAAAAAAGTCTTGCTATGATTCTTCATTAAATTCTGGAAAGGATTTCTCAGTTTTAATCTTCTAAACAACTGAAGTGAAAATGGATACTAACAATTATCTGGAAGTTTGTGAATTATTACAAAACAGTGAGGCAGACTAGGCAAAACTCACAATCACAATGCAACAGTTGTGCCTTCTGGTAAGGATGCTGTGAATTCCCTCAGAGAGGTTTTGAGAAACAAGACAAAACAAAACAAACAAAAAAAAAAAAACAAGGCCCTTAACACCACGCTTTGGAGTTGATTACATGTTACATAATAGTGATTTGGCCTGCATACTTAGGATACATCTCTCCTTTAAGCAAAACTTAAGAGAATTTTATAATGACAAAATATTTTTATGAATGTTGAACACTCAATAAACTTTAAGGTTGTTTTTTAATGTTTGAAATAATAGTTTAAGACTGACTCCCAGGTTACCTGAGTCAAAACACAGCTATGAGACACTTAAGTGAAAATACATTTAGTTTGTTGAAGAGTTTCTCTGTTGAGTCAAAATTTTGTTGCTATTTAGGAAAATTGTTAAAAAAAAAAAAACACTCTACTTCTAAAGTATTATATTGTCTAAATGATGAATGCCTTTATTTTTCTTTGATAAGTGTATTTTCTGACTTTTCATGAGCAAGAATAACAAATTATTTTCTTAGGCATTCTTGCAGTTCAAACTTTGATACACAGGGCAAGTGAGATGGTTTAGCAGGCTAAATCCACGGAAACCAAGCCTTACAAGCTGAACTCATTCCCTGGGATCCACGTGGCAGACAGAGAGAACTGTCTGTCTCCTGTCTCCTGAAACTTATTTTTTCTCCTTTACATGCTTCCATGGTTTGCACGTGCAAACACACACACACGCACAAGCACACACACACTATTTGCAAATAAATAATTTAAAGTATTTTGACTTCTTTTTATATTCTATCATTTGATTTTCTTCAGTTGTTTTACTGCTCTACTTAAGATTTCAGGTAATATGTATGAAGAGAATGGACATCCTTTTCTTGTTCCAGATTTTAGCAGAAATGTCTGAATTTCTATTATCATTAGTATTATCACTATTATTATCATTATTAATTTGCTACAATTTATTCATTTTGTATCCCCTCTGCAGCCCCCTCCCTCTTTTCCTCCGAGTCCCACCCACCCTTCCTCTTCTCCCTCTATTCCCCTTCACTAGTCCACTGATAGGGGAGGTCCTCCTCTACTATCTGACCCTAACTTATCAGGTCTCATCAGGACTGTCTGGATCAACTTTCTCTGAGTCCTAGTAGGCCACCCTGCCAGAGGGAGGTGATCAAAAAGCAGGCAACCAATTTCATGCCAGTGACTGCCCCTGCTCCTCTTATTATGAGACCCTCATGAAGACTGAGCCGCCTGGGCTACATTTGAGCAGGGGATCTAAGTCCTCTCTATGCATGGTCCTTGGTTGATTCATCAGTCTCTGAAGGACTCCCTGGGCTCAGATTTTTCCATATGATATAGAAGACCTATACTAAAATCTGTTGTCCTAAGGAAGCTAAACAACAAGGAGAACGCTAGGGAGGAGGATTTATCCTCATTCAGAAGAGCAAAGAAGATAGACATCGGAAATAGAAGACTGGGGACAGGACAGGAGCTTTCCACAGAGGCCCACTGAAAGACTCTAACCAGCAGGGTATGGAAACAGATGCTGAGACCCATTGCCAAGCTTTGGGCTATTTTTTTTTTTTTTTTGTTCTAAAATGTTCTTTTTTGTTGTAGTTGGGTATTCGAATAGTTTTGTTTTCAGGATAATAATGGCTTCATAAAAGAATACAGGAAATATTTGTTCAATTTTATATTGCAGATACACATGAGGAACATTGGTGAAAATTCTTTCTTAGATTTGGTAAAATTCTTTTGGTACTTGTTTTTTTATTGTTGTTGTTTGTTTGTTTGTTTGTTTGGAAGGAATGGAGGAGTTTTTGCTTAATACTTCCATTTCACTAGAGGCTATGAATCTGTTTATTTAACGTTGATTTAACTTTGGAATTTCATGTATATGAAGAAATTAATTCATTTCTTTTGTTTTCTAGTTTGCATCACTCAACCCTCATCAGAGAGGCTTCATGTTACAGTAGGTGGCAGTTGACTGGCAAATGGACAACATACAGAGAGGGAAAGACTTTGGCATACTCTGCAGTAAGCGGGATGTCCTTATCCATCGCCTCCCTTCAAGACTCAGGGTTCTGTGTGGAAGAGGGTGCAGAAAGATTATAAGGAAAGGGACAAAGGGAAAATTCTCAGCGTGGAGAAAGAGAAGTGGATACAAATCCCCAATCCTAACCAAGAAGCTATTTGTAATTGCTATGTGAAAGGGAAAAATCAGTTTTCGTCAATGGGGTGTCAATGAATATATCAACCACCTGCCAGGATAGGCACCAAGTTCAGGAGTAGTCGACCAGCACAAACACACTCCCTGTTTCTCATTTTTTTCTCTGTTTTGTTTCAGTTATCATTATTTTATTTGGTTTTATTTCTTTCAAAGTTTGCTTGTGTTGATTTTCAATTATTTTTTTTCCTTTTTTTTTTTTTTTTTTTTTCCTGAGAGAGAGAAAGAACATGAAAGCGCATGGGTAAGGATGGGGACAGGGAAAGAGAAGTTGTGTAGATCAAGTTGACCTATGGGCATGCCTGTGAGGGGTTTACTTAATTATCTTAAATGGAGTGTGTGGGGAGATTCACCCGGCAGTTTGGAAGCAGCCATTGCCCTTTTACCCATTCCAAACTTCTAAGAGTGAGAGAATAGAGGCTATTGCAATAATTCTAAGTTTAAAAATCTAACTAAATTTTGGAATGAAATGTTTGAGGTTGTTGGCACTTTCATTATTTCAATACAATGGCAACGTGTTAGCATGGTTTTAAAATGTGTTTGTGATGTCTTGTGTTTATCCAAGGAAAACCAGTTACTTCTTGGAAAAGTGTTTTTGTTAGTGGGTTTTGAGGAATCAAGACAGATAAGAAAATCTTTGAGGGTGTCGCCTCCTTTGGAAGAGCTGTGGAGAAGATATTTCAGAGGATGCAAACTGGGAGGGGAGTGCTGACACTGCATTAGCAGAATCTTGTAATTCCTCAAGTGAGCCAGATGCTTATCAACTGCCAGTACCTTTTAAAGTTAGAGAAGCCTTTGTTACAGTCTGGTTGGTACTGTTATTGTATTTCTCGCTATAACATCCTTTATATCTGTGATGTTAGTAAATAAGAAATGTCATTCTAGAACACTAGACCATAAACCTTTGAGTGTCAGAGGAAACTCAACAAGCAGACAGCGTGAAGGTGACTTCTGATGACCTATCACTAAAGAAGGTACCTTTAAGATGAGTTCAGAAGGGGATCCAAAAAATGTCGTTGATACTAAGTCTGTGAGAAATGGTTCTTTATATTCCAATAATGTGCAGAGCATAAACTTAAAATCTTCACAAGAACTCTCTAGGGAGCAATAAACAGTAACAATCATCCGAAGTTTCTGGAGATTTTAGGAGCACAGCGATACAATAGCAACAAATCATCAAAATACTTAGCAAGAAAACAAATATATTAAGCCTGACAGAATTTTCCAGTATTCGATACCTTTCTTACTAAAAACCTCTAGTTTTTATTTAAGTACATAAGATTTCATAATCAAACCAGTCCTTGTTCTATTTCAGCATTGCTAAATCTTTTATGTCTTTTAAAAGAAGGTGGTGGGGAGGACTGTCAAGTCAGTAGGATAGCTGAAGAGTTAAATTATTTGAGGCAGCTATTCATATTTCTGTATAATCATTCACTGTAAATCACTTCTCATTCCTGAAGATTGCAAAATTGTATATATTTTAATATTTTGAATTAGAATCTAAATGTTTATATATATAATCCAAGTGCAGATATAATTTGAGCATCTATGGCTCTTTGATGCATACACGGCTTTGTTAAGGAGAAAAGAATGCAGAAGATAATTTTCTCTGTTGCTATTTTATAAGCACACTTCACTAGCTCATCTGCTATAGTTTTTGTTTGTTTGTTTGTTTGTTTGCTTGTTTGCCAACTCCTGGTTTGCTTTGGACTTTTGAACTTGCATGTTCTATGGCCCGTAGTGATATTGAATGATAGATGCTCTTGGTATTCATAAAAAAAAAAAAATACTTTTCTCTGTCTTTTACTGCAAAGTTCAACAATGACAACTAGAGATTAGTACATATGTACCTTTCAGTTATGGACTTCAGGAAATACTTCTTTTGAAAGGCTTGGGATAACAAAGCAAAATCCCTGAGAGTTTACATTTGGAGGTAAATTCTCAACCAGGACAGTATATATGTGGCTAACAGAACGTACAGAATGTATAATGACATTCATAAATACCTTGAAAATCTTTCGTGACATCTCTGATCAATGTAAGAGCTCACATTCACATACACACCGTACATTTATATTCTTAAATAAAGGCTGCAAAGCCATCTAATCTTTATGGATATTATTGTATGCGTTTTAAGTGAATTTAAATTAGGTCAAAATAATAATAAACAATGCTTTTTTAAATACTTTTTTTTTCAACCAAAGGAGCACCGGAACTTTGCATATCACCACAGTTTATCAATATCCCTAATAACAGAAAGTTTTGCCTTGTTTAATATAACATGTAATGGGAAAGGATATGACAGTTGAAATAATGTCATGAAATAATTGATTCTACTTCAAATGGTTTCATCAAGTTTTACTATGTGGGAAAAATGATTTAACCATAATTTAAGAGATTATGCTCTTAATTGCATCATGACATTAGAAATTTATTTTCAGTGTCAACAGAATAATCTACTATTGGTTTAAATAAGCTATATATATATTTATGTTGCTATATAATTTAGTCTACATTTATATAACAAGTGCTTATTTATACTATAAATTCACAGTGAAACATAACCAGAATATATTTCTAAAATTACTCTGTATTATGGCCCTAAGAGAGATGCATTGCAGCTAATATGAAAGTTTACCTGGTACACTTTAGCATGCATTAGAGATTTTAATCAGGTAATCTACACAGCATCTGGAAACCTAAGCAGAGAGAAAGTCTGCCATAACAAAGGCACTGTAACAGTTCACCTTCAGTGAAGAACAATAATGCATTATTAAATTCACTTTCCTGCCCAGTGGTTACACTTAGCTGACCACAGCAAATTTGCTCTCTGCCTGGTCCTCACAACTTGGCAGAAAAATAGATTCTGTCACATTTAACGGGTTTAGAAAATGACAGGATGCCTCTTCTGTTTTAACTATAAACCATAATCTTTCAGAAGTAAATATAATTATAAATGCTCTTGGTCTTGTCATTCAAAGGATAGATATCAGTTGTGGGTTATCATTGAATCATAGATCACCATAGCTATCATTAATGAATGGAACTGATACTCTGTATCAAATTCCTAAATTTCTTATGGAACCCTCATCTTACACCACAATGTAATTCTCATAATTCAATAAAGATCTCTGACAAGAGATATGGAATGATGGTCACAACAGCAGCCTAAAGGTTTATTACACCTGAGTTTACATCACACAAATCAGTGTATTTGTTCCAGAAAAAAAAAAAAAAAGAAGAAGAAGAAAGAAAGAAAGAAAAGAAAGAAATCAAATTTAGCAAATTTGACTTAAGCTTCTAGAATATTGCCTTAGGTCAGAAGAAATTGTATTATCATTGAAAAATTATCAAAATTTAAAAGTGTGATATTAGATATCTTTTAATCACACCATCTCTTTCCTGTACATATACATAGGTGTTTTAACATACCAATTTTAAAGATTATATCGTGTTCCCTATCTTAAATATGTTAAACATGAAAAGTGCTGTTGGGGAGACATTTTTAATTAGATTTCTTACTTTCCTAGAAACATTTTTGTAATAAGTCCAAATTATGAAGGTATTACCTATAAATAATAAAGTTCACTGATTTTATGTTAAGAAAAATGATAGCAAACAGCAACATAAAAACTTCAATTTAGATTGCTTTACAGCTAGGTGGAAAGGATTCACTTACCCATTACAATGGAAGATTGCTTCCTTACCAAACTACAAGTATCAGTTACACAAGGAAGTATTTTTACAATTTCCTGGAATGCCTTAATACTGGCCCATATGCTTTATTTTATTTCTTAGTGGTTTCTCACGATGATGAGGTAGTAAAACAACAACAACAACACAACAACTTTTTGTGCTTAGGCATTTAGTTATTTAAATAAACTATTTAATGCCTCAAACAATAGCATAGCGTTGGAAAAAACAGTGAGATTGCATTCCATTGTGACAACTGACTATTCGAAACCTAAGTACATTTATTTCTTACAAGAAGCACATGGACTTTGCAATTTGTATGTACAGCCTTTCTCTCTGGAATATTTTCAATATGGTTTTAAAAATGTACACTGTTTATTGGATTTTATGAATTTTGGTGATAATGTGTTAATCATTGCATTAAACAAAAGTCTTCTCCAATAATTATATGAAAACAATGAAATATTGATGGCATTTTGGTGACATTTTTACATAGTGGTAAGAGTTAATATTTTTAATCTCTAAAGATGCCCTGTAGTATTTGGAGAGGAATTGTTTTCAATTATTTTGATTCTCGGAGTTCTATAAATTAGTCACTACAGAATTCTATGGAGCTTTTTAAACATTTAATGTCTTTCATCTTGTTTTCTTCTTACAAACTTACTGACATTTATGGCAAAATCACTGATCTTTGCCCAGGCGTTATTTTCAGCATTATAAATTAAAATATATTATGATATAGGAATAGAATTTGAGCTGAAGGTGAAAAAAGTACCGCTTATCCATATATCATTGTCTTTAATTTGTACATGGCATAAGCTTCTCTATTTTGTGTGAAATTGTTAGATTCTTAGCTATATTAAAGTATTTTAAGGTTTTTTGAGACTTTATAATTTTGGTTGCTAATATCATTATCATAACTTCTTACATCCTTCTTAAATTCTTCTATTGCACAGAAATTTCTTTTTTGTGGTTTGTTTAAACCAAAGTAAGTGGATGTCCACACACCTAAGAATACATATGTAGTTTTAGTAGGACTCAATGGATTAAGAAAAGTAAAGCTATGAAGTTGAGTGAGTGTTGGTAGCAGATCTGCATAAATTTTCAAAGGATCAATAAAATGCATTTTAAGTTTTTTTATTCTTTAACCACTGCCATGATGCATAGACTCTGATACCCATGAGTTTTTTATGCACAAAAGTTTTAAGATTAGACATATTTTTACACATTGTAAAGAAGAGTAGAATCATAGACTACCTAGCTTACTAAGTAAGCCTCAAAACCTAACCATTTGATGGCAAAAGTAATATTTAATTTGGAAAATAAGGGGACATTCAAGCAGCTTCAAAACATTTCAAGTCTTGTGCAGAGAGCATTTTAAGGAATATTGGAGTGTTAAGGGTCATGTTCATTTGAACTAAATCTAAAAACAATGTTAGAAGAGAGTCCAGTATTATGAGCCTAGACTCCTTCTGCTCATTGTATAAAACTGACTTACCTACATTTGAATGCAGCATGGTTACATTTAATTATATTGAGTAAAAGCAACTCAAAACAACAAAATCATATTTGACTACATCACTTTTGGCTGAGTCATGACTGGATGATCGCGGACATCAGGGTTTATTCGTCATTGAACTTTATTTTAGATTTAACTCAATAGTATCTTTCCTCTCATTTTCACTATTACTCTAGATAATATAAGTTGAAAAATCAAAATCCTTGGATGCTAAGGAAATATTTTTAGAGAAAAATCCATGTTGTCTCAAAAAAGTACATGCCTTTGCATGATATTTCCATATCCACAAATGGAAAAATAGTTGAATGTCACTTTAGATCTCAACAGATACACAGAGCTTCCTTTTCTGATGGTGTAGTTTTTCAGAGGATGCACATTAATCAGGTAGAAAGAAAATATGATATGCTCAAATTCCCCACCTCCCTTCATGTAGATTTTCTTTAAGATAAAATGAGGAGATAATACTGGCTTAGAGAAAAGTACATTGCTGTGCACTTAAAAAATTCCCCCTCCATTACAACTGTTAGAGCTGTCATGCCCAGTGTCTTTTCTCATCTGTAGAGAACAGTGAAACTCAGAGACACTTTTCATCCTCAGATACAGTTACATGGACTATATTCACAACACCTCCCTGAGAAGAACATATTCCCTCTTACAGTTATCCCAGTCTTGTCATGAAAATAAAAAACTATTTACATTTCTCATGAAACCTATCCATGGAGTGGGCCTCAGAGAAAAGAAATAAAAATATTTCTGTGTATATGTCAACTTGGAAGAAAACATACAACCAGCATTTCCTAACTCAACATGATCCCTAACTAAATTCTAAACATTTGTCATTATACTCACAGATAACTGTTATCTGTGCCCCATCAAGGAAAATTCTCTTGGCAACAGATGGGGATTATATATACAACTAGAGCCAATCAAAACACAGAGTTGTAGAGCCTAGACCCAGGGTACATATAAAAAAAAATTTCAGCACCTTGAGGCTCAGGGAACATTGATGAACATGGGAAATAAAGACTGAAAGGGTCCAAGGATAAGTGGTTTTGCTATGAGGCTGTGTCCCCTAGGAAGATCAGAAGATACTCTGAATAAGGATGACAATGGGCATGCCACTGCTGACAAGGAAAAGCCCATGAGGCCTCAGCCTTAAAGAACTACTGAGGAAATCTATTGAGCCACAGAGTTGGTCTTCTCTAGGGAAGAACACACTAATTGGTGATAATAGCAAATTATCAGCTGTAAAAACTTATATATAAGTTTCACTGCTCTGTCAGCCCACTGTAGGTACTAATAGCTCTACCGCATGTCCACTATGCTTGCAAGTTAAGAGTCCTCTCTGCTTCTTCGGACTCGCTGTGAAGATTCTCTGACCTTCTGACTTCAGCACATGCCAGTGTCCTCTGGGTATATCAGTTGATTGAAACCCTAGCAAACAGCTCACATAGAGTATTAAAATGTAAGTGTCTGATTTCAACGTTATCCTATATACTAACATTTAGAACTACCTTGTGGCTTTGCACTGTGTCTTAGAGACACGACATGTCTGTAGCATACCTACACAGATGGTAGTGTACTCCTACACTGATGTTTGAGGTGCCACTAGTCACTCTGAGTTTAAAAAGGAAAAAAAAAAAAAAAACTGAGTTTCAAGGGAGTTAAATAACTCACTAGGTTCACATCTTCAGCTAAGATTTACATAGAAAGTAATATGATTCTTAGGCTTTGCTATTTACTGTGTGCTTGAGTGCTTCCCCTGATGACCATTTCTGTCTTAGCTAAACAGAATTGCTTCATAGAGCTAAGGTTATAATCTTAGATTGTTTGTTTCATTATAAGATTAACAATTAATAATAATAATATGTATGAATAACAAGTTACTATATAACAAATTGCTTAACTATATGACAATTATATATTTACAATAAGTTGAGTTATTCTCCGCTAATTTCTTTAATATATCTATTACTTGTTTTAAAATTAAAATTGAATACAAGATAATATTAAGCTACAAAATTATATTTTATCTTATATCCATGTTACAATATAAAAGAAGAAATAAGCCTTTAAAAAATTTACATAATTAGCAGTTTATTTTTCCAAAAGCAAATACTGAAAAAAAAAGTAACAAAACATAGGACACAATAGATTAATTTTTTTTGGCCTCTTCCAAAAGGTAATCTATATACACGTTTCACTGCATATCTACAAGATGCATTCACCTTGAGTTTTATAAAGTATCTTGATCCAGTCTTAGCATGTTTATAAATGGTACTTGTAAAACACTTGTTTCTGTTATTATTAAGAGGGTGGTTATCATCCAGTACCTTTATAAGGTAAGGTACTAAGATTTGGAACCAGAGCAGAGATGCATTCCAGCATAACCAAACTTAGAAAAGAACAAAATCACAGAGATGTCATTAATGTCTACCAGCTTTAGGCACGTAGCACATATGTGTTATTAGAAGAGAAATGCTCTTAAGGCTGTGACCTGTCAAAGACTTGTAGCTAATGTAGTTGGTGTTGAAAATGATGCACTACTTAGTTCTAAAGTAATTTGGCAACACATCTCAAATATGAGACTGCCTTTCTAAAATTTACACATTGATATGAAAATTTAATATTAAAAGAATCTCTCTCATTATCATTTTGAGATGAGGTTAGAGGGCATTAAAATCTTGTTTTACTTTACTTAAACAATAAGCAAAAACATTAGTTTCTAAGAAGTCAAAAGCATATTGAACATTTGTTCCTAAAGTTTAATCACCTCTTAGGTAGAGCTATATGCAATTACTTTAAAAAGCATCTCCATATACAATATATTGCATACAATTAATTCAATGAACTATCAAGGCTATAAAGATTAAATAAGAAGGAGGAAATATCATTAAAAACCTCCGCTATGGTCTAAAAGTTAACTAAGCAAAGTGATCTAGCAAACAATCCTAATTAAAACGCCTGATACAAACAAAGCTGAGGCAAAAAAGCACTAAAAACAATTGAACACTTATTTTATTAATCTAATGAATCATGTATCATATCATTACAACTCTGTATATATCATTAATTTTGTTCCTTTCACTTAAGCCTTTTATTGGGATTACTTCAGTTATTAGTTGGTCTAATGTATTGGTTACCTTTAAATCTCGCTCTACAATCTCTTCTTATCTTGTTGCATAAACCCTTGCGTGTTATTCAAATTGCTTCATTTATTATGATAGCTTCCCCATGTAAATTGTGCTGACTGCTCGCCCTTGCACAGTCCTCATTAGACTAATGAAAACCTTCAAACGAAAAAACTAAACAACCTGCCAAATAAAGGTCTGAGGTTATTATGAAAATTACAACTCTGGGAGCTGGAAGAAGCTCTGTTCATTAATTCATGCTCAGCAAATTGCTAACTAATTTAGTTGCACTCCTCTGCATTAATGGATTATTTTATAAAAATGTTTTCCACAGCCCAAGACCTTTGGTGCATGCTTTTGAGAGGCTTGAATTCTAATCAACCTTAACAGTAAATTAGGAATGTAATATCTAAATAATAATTGGGATGGCATATGGAGGAAAATAGTGTTTAAAATCCCATGAAAGGTGCTTTTGGTTTTCAGCTTCATCTGTCAATTTCACAGTAGTTAAAACAATTGTACTTGTTTAATATTCTGAAACTGTAGCATAAGACACTAGCAATGTCAGTAATGTACGATTTTCAACAAAACCTAAAACATGGCTTCTACTGGAACAAAACTAATTATGACATACAGAAGTTATCACATAAATCTCTACAATCAGATTGTCAAGAAGGAAGATTGATTGGTAATAGGCTACAAAAAGTCAAAAGGAAATGCTGTGCCCAATTCTCCAGAATAGGTGAGCAATTATCTCTTTTAAACTATGTTAAAAATATGATCACGTTATTATGCATTTATACATAATAGCAACTACTTCTTAACTTTCGATCTAATATGTCACATGCATTAGTTGCAGTACCTTTGAAATTCGAGTAAGTTTTGCTATCAGCTTACACATCCTGCAAACAAGGCTAGATGAATGTGTTAAATCATTCCATCAGTCTGAGGAAGAAATGCAAACTGCTTCCAGCACAGAAGAAAACAGGGCCATCACTCTGCTTCTTAACCCTGAATAGAGCCTTTGCAGGAAGATCACTCCATCATTGACCTAGTAAATATCAAGCTGTGGCCATGTGCGCTGGGATAGGGGCTTGCGCGCGCATGTGTGACATCTTAAGAAATTTCAGGACAAGATGGCAGCGCCAGGAGAACACTGCATCTGAGAAACAGGACAACATTTTCCGTACAGCGACCAAGAGACTGAACTCTGGGCCCTAGAACAACAGCGATCATGTTTCCCAGGTGAGAGGAAACCCCCATGGCATGGGAACCGGTCGGGTCCACGCTCAGGTCACCCAGCCAAAACCCGGAAGAGATCCTGGGTCAAGCAGGCACTAAGTCGCAGGACCCGAGCCACATGCCTAAGTGTCCTGATCACCTTCCCAGCCTGAACGGTGGACACAAAAACACCAGAGACTGGGAGTCCCAGTCGAGAGAGAATCCACAGGGAACTAAGCAAAGGGGACAGACTTAGGCCACCCAGTATATCCCCAGAAAAGGTCCCTCAGACTGGCCCAAACCAGGGGCCTGCTGGGCACCAGATAGCCTGCTCTTACCAGGAGAGCAGTACTCACCCGCCACAGATTACCGCTTGAGTACTGGGGCACAGAGCCTCAACCTCAGACCTAAAAAAGCCTGGGATCCCCGAGATCAACCCCCAGATACTGCTCCAAGGGACAACCAGTTATCTCTAAAAAACAGACCAAACCAAGGGACACACAAGTTACAGCAGCAGCTCACTAAATTTACAGCAAGAAACCCAGAAGCAGGGCAGCTGTCTCCAGGAATTCTCCAGGTGAGAGGAGAACCCTCTCGACTAACAAGGACCACAGTTACCACTCAGGTCTCTATGTCTGAGGTGAGCTGTGGCAACTTCTGAAAAACACCAGCCATACAGTGACTATACCCAAAAAGCTGAGGAGGCTTCCTCCAGGAAAAAAAAAAAATCTTCCTGGCAAGGGGATTCTCTCCACCACAGGATTCCAGGAACCATCAGAAGCTAATTCCCAACACCTAAGACAGCAAAATGGATAGAGGCCAGCATAAAAGCTTAACCAACAAAAGGCAGAGCAATATGGCATCTCCAGCACCCAGTTATCCAGGGGCAAGAAGCCCTGGACACCCCAGCATAAATGAAATTCAAGAAGATGACCTAACATCAATGCTCATGAAGAGGATAACAGAGTAAACAAATAAAATGCATAAATACCTAGAGGAAGATACACTCAAACAGATTATGGCCATGCGTAAAGAAATAGAGGAAGATAAAAACAAGCAGAAATTAAACAAAGAAACAATGTCTCTAACAGAGGTCATGAATCAAATGGACCAAACAGACATTTACAGAACCTTACATCCAAACACAAAAGAATTTACTTTCTTCTCAGCACCTCATGGAACTTTCTCCAAAATAGACCTTATACTTGGTCACAAAGCGAGCCTCAACAGATACAAGCAGATTGAAATAATCCCTTGTATCCTATCTATTCACCATGGAATAAAGCTGGACCTCAACAACAAGAGAAATAGCAAAAAGCCTACCCACACATGGAAACTGAACAACTTGCTACTAAATGACAGCTGGGTCAAAGAAGAAATAAAGAAAGAAATTAAAGTCTTCCTAGAACTCAATGCAAAAGGAAGACACAACATACCCAAGCTTGTGGGACACAATGAAGGCAGTGCTAAGAGGAAAGTTCATAGCACTAAGTGCCTTCAAGAAGAAATTCGAGACAGCTGATTCAAGAAATTTAATGGCTCACTTAAAAAGCCTAGAAAAAGAAGACACACCAAAGAGGAGTAGATAGCTAGAAATAATCAAACTCAGGACAGAAATCAATCAATTAGAAACAAATAAAACAATTCAAAGAAACAATGAAACCAAGAGCTGGTTCTTTGAGAAAATAACAAGATAGACAAACCCTTAGCCAAGCTAACAAAAAGGCAGAGAGACACCATCTAAATCAACAAAATCAGAAATGAAAAGGGGGACATAACTACAGACACTGAGGAAATCCAAACAATCATAGGACTTGCTTCAAAAGTCTAAATGCCACAAAATTTGAAAATCTAAATGAAATGCGTAATTTTCATGATTGATTCCACTTACCAAAACTGAATCAAGAACAGGTAAATCAGTTAAATAGTCCTATATCACCCAAGGAAATAGAAGCAGTCATTGAAAGTCTCCCAGCAAAAAAAAAAAAAAGCCCAGGACCAGATGGTTTCAGCGCGGATTTCCACCAGACCTTCAAAGAAGAGTTAACTCCAGTTTTCTTCAGACTATTCTCAAAACAGAAACAGAAGGAATACTACCAAACTCATTCTATGAAGTCATAGTCACCTTGGTACCTAAACCAAGGCATCTTTGTCAAACATCAGGTGTCCATAAGTCTGTGGGTTTATTTCTGGGTCTTCTGTTCGGTTCCATTGATCCACCATCCTATTTCTATGCCAGTACCATGCAGTTTTTATTACTGTTGCTCTATAGTACAGCTTAGTTTCTTTCTTAGCCCTTTTGTCTTTTGTATATAGGGGGGCTACTGTTTGTTTTGTTTTTGTTTTTGTTTTTAGTTAATTTTGTATCCAGCCA
The DNA here is from genome assembly GCF_907164565.1 of Psammomys obesus. NCBI lineage: Eukaryota > Metazoa > Chordata > Mammalia > Rodentia > Muridae > Psammomys > Psammomys obesus. The sequence continues at coordinate 35,320,498 of NW_026591086.1, forward strand.
CTTTGCTGAAAGTGTTTATCAGCTGTAGAAGTTCCCTGGTAGAGTTTTTGGGGTCACTCACGTATACTATCATGTCATCTGCAAATAGTGATAATTTGACTTCTTTCTTTCCAACTTCTATTTCCTTCATCTCCTTCAACGGTCTTATTGCTCAAGCAAGGACTTCCAGAACTATGTTGAAGAGATATGGAGAGAGTGAGTAGCCTTGCCTTGTCCCTGATTTCAGTGGTATTTCTTTAAGTTTCTCTCCATTTAGTTTGATGTTGGCTATAGGCTTGCTGCATGTTGCCTTTACTATGTTTAGATATGTGCCTTGTATCCCTGATCTCTCCAACACTTAAAGATGAATGTATGTTGGATTTTGTCAAATGCTTTTTCAGCATCTAGGGAGATTATCATGTGTTTTTTTTTTTCTTTCAGTTTATTAATATGGTGGATCACATTGATGGATTTCTATATATTGAACCACCCCTGCATACCTGGGATGAAGCCTATTTGGTCATAGTGGATGATATCTTTGATGTGTTCTTGCATTCGGTTTGCAAGTATTTTGTTGAGTATTTTTGCATCAATGTTCATAAGGGAGATTGGCCTGAAATTCTCTTTCTTCGTTGGATCTGACATAATCTCATTGTTCTGCTCTTTGATCACCTCCCCCTGAGGGGAAACAGCCTTACCAGGCCACAGAAGATGACAATGCAGCCACTCCTGATGAGATCTGATAGACTAAGATCAGAAGGAAGGAAAGGGGAACCTCCCCTATCAGTGGACTTGGGGAGGGGCATGAGTGAAGGAGGGGGAAGGGAGGGTGGGATGGAGAGGGCAGGAAGGAGGGTTTTATGGGGGGGGATACAAAGTGAATAAAGTGTAATTAATAAAAATAGAAGTAAAAAAAGAATTTTAAGTGCGAGGTGACAACAGGTATTAGGCAAGGTCAAAAAGATGCTTTCACGTGGCAGACTTTCCATTTTAAAAATGTGATCACTAAACTAACAGAAAATATAATGGTTAAAGCAGTGTTGGGAGAAAAGGAACAGCAAGGGAGAAGGGATGGGTTCAAGGATGTCAAGTGAATAATATAAATGAGAAAAAAATAGAAATGTTGTGGCTTATTCTTGTAATCCTACTATACTGAACACTAAGCAAAAGTAATCATCGCAGATTGCAGACCATCCTGGTCTACAAATTAAATTTCATGCTATCCTGAGAAACAGAATGAGACTCTATCCTCAAATAAAGAAAAGAAAGAAATTTATCTGTATTGAATGACAATCAGACGTGAGCAAAAATCTTCAATTTGTCATTAGAGAAGTCAATATTAAATCAAATGATCATGTACCAATTTTGTAATTGATATCTCAACTCAAAACTTGAAACATATACTGAAATGTCTGATAATAGATTTCTATCATTTTTCAACTTAGCAAAATAGCACTGATAGTAACTTGCTCTCCTTAGAAACTCGGAACTTGTGTTGTGTTACTCTATTAGGTTATCAAGTAGGCCAGCTCGTGGAATTGCTGAACTCATAATGACAATTTCTGCATGTTTCTAATGAATTTAATCAGGGAATAACAGAAAATGTTTTGTAGTTAGTTAAGAGAAAGCCTATCTGCCCATTTACAAAATTAAAATGTACAAAATAAAAATAGAGCACTGCTAACCAAGGTTAATTCAATTAATTCAGTATTTCCAAAATGAAATTGAAGTGTGAAGAGACTCTCAAATTGATGCATTTAAAAAGGTGCACAGTTGCCATAGATCACCTCCACATCAGACCATACAAAGTTTCAGCCTGTAAGAGCAAACGGAGAAGAAATCTACATTTCCGCACCATTTCAACAATTTGCCAAATTAAAAAAAAATGATATATAATTAATTCATTAAGCTAAAAACTATGATGCTCAAACAACATCTGACTTGAAAAATAAAGTGAGGCCTTTGTAATGAATCACAAACTAAGCAGAGATGCATTTCAAACTGCCATGTTAATGAATCCGTAATTGCGCTTGGCCTCTGCCTCGCATTGAGCATTCTCAATAATAATAATGATGATGATAATAATAATAATAATAATAATAATAATAAATATTTTAGAAACAATGTAATAAATATGTGAAAATAAAATCCTAGAATACGCAAAGATACTTCACTGCATAAGTGGTACATGTGACTGTTTCAAAGGCAGCAATCCTATCCATCAATGAGGCTCTCCTTTAGCTTTCAATGTATTCAAATAAATTAATTTCATGTATATCACCTAGAATTCTGTTTATCAGCTGTAGGTATATTTAAAATCTCAATATATTTTTAATAAATAAATTATTCAAACTGTGTTGAGTCTAGCAAGTATGTATTATAAAATCTTGCTCATCAATTACTTTCACAAGCATTAAATTATAAGTATAATTAAATTATAAATATGCATTTATTATAAAATATAATTTATAAATATAAATATATTATAAAATATAATTTTTTCCAATCACTTTTTAGAAATTTTTATTTATTGTACATACCATCTGTAGTTTCCCCTCTCCTCTTCCCTCCCATTCCTCCCTCTCATCTATTCCTCTTCTGTTTTTCATCAGAAAAGAGCCCAACATTAATGGATATCAACCAGCCATGGCATATCAAGCTGCACTAAGACTAGGCATATCTTCTTCTATTAAAGCTAAACAAGGCATCCAATAGGGAGAAACGTTTCTAAAAACAGGCAACAGTCAGAGACAGCTCCTGCTCCCACTGTTAGGAATCTTACAGGAAGATCAAGCTGCACAACAGGAACATATGTGCATATGGCCTGGGTCTGTCCTATGGAGGCTCCTTGATTGTCGGTTCAGTCTCTGTGAGCCCCTATGGGCTCAGGCATCCAACCACATTTTGATTGAAGGGATATAAAAACACATCCATGAGACGAAACCCATCTTGATACTGTTAACTGGCCCACACCCTTTGACTGGCTAAGTCATACTATCTGTTACCCTTCCTCATTTCCCCATCTATCCTGCCCTTCCAAATCCAACCCCTTAACCCCTTCCTTTTCCATTATTCCCATTTTCCCTTCATACTTCCTGCCATCTATCTTCTTTTCCTTGAAATCTTACCGATATTTCTCCTTATTGCTTTCCAGTAATCTATGGTTTATCTTAAACTTAAAACTAATATTCACATATGATAGAGAACGCAAACCATTTTCTTTCTGGCTATGGATTACCTCACTATGAATGATTATTTCAGCTCTACCTTTTTACCTGGGAGTTTTATAACAGCTGAGTAATATACCATTGTGTACACGAACTATAACTTCATTGACCACTAATTGTTGGATATCTAGTCTGTTTCTGTTTCTTAACAATGCTAAATAGGTTCATCTACTTGTGCAGTAGTGGTATGTATGTTATGAAAGAAACCAACCACTATTTTTTTTCAGTTGAACATAAAGGTTCTTCTGCAAAATAGAACCCATGTCTGATACCATTATCTGGTTCCAAAACCATTGGCTAGCTAGGTCATATGCCTTATGATGTAGAGGAGAACCCAGCAGTATTATTCAGCTGAATGGATATAGTAATAAATTTCCCCTATATACTTATCTTTAATCCCATAGATTAGTGCATTGATCGAACTTCAACAAAGAGACTTTTTTTCAGTAGAGAGTGATTGATACAAAGTCTCGCAACCTGTCAATTAGGACTATGGAGTACATCACCCTAAATGGACATTTATATCACAACCTTGTCCACCAAGGCTCAGGAATCGTCAAGGAACAGGGAGTGTAACGGTTGTAGGACCTTTGCAGAAAAACATATTTTGGATGTGACCATATCGTTACACAAATGGACTTACTGTGACTTGGACACCATGTGCAAAACAAGCAGAAGATATAGACAGTCAAATTTCCAGCATGGATCGAAAAAAAAAATAGTCATGAATTCCCTTCATTAGGAATGAGATCCCTGACAGTTTCCAGCTGGTGTCCCTATACTAATCATACACAGGCAGCACTGAATGAACTCATTGGTTATTTTTAAAATTAAATAAAGAATACACAAATTTTGGACAAAAGTAATGGTAAGGGATGCAAATGCAAACAATGTGAAAACATTGGGACTTCTACAGAAAAGGGGCTTTTAATCTAGACATTCATGTAGTAGTTACATGAAACAATAAAGGTTCCGAAATACTAGAATGTAACATTGCTATTGATCCTTGTAATGTCAATCTATCACTTTAAAGAAGAAAACAATTTTGAAGGTGAGATCTTTAGTAAATTAATACTATAAGTTTTAAAATTCCATTATATACAACACTGAAAGATATCCAAAGAAATCATATTTTGAAAAACTTGAGAGAAGTCATGCTTTAGCCAGTTTTTGAAAAAAAAAAAAAAGATACACTGAACTTGATGCACAGAAGAAATTATTAAAAAAAGAAATGTAAATATGCCATGTTTTAGTTTGAAATTGTACATTTAACACCATGTCCTCCAATTCAAAATGTCAAATTAAATCCTTCTATACAAGGACAGCAAACGCTGGGAATATTTAACAACGCTGATCAAAGTTTACCACAAAGAAAACGTTCTAGGCCTGATAGAAGTCTCCTGAACATCCCTCCTCAAATTTGTCCTGCTTCTAAAATGCTGGTGTCCATTGAAAAAAAGTACATTTTCGTGGAAGCAAAAGTAATCCACATTATGTTGATGAGAGCAGATTTGAAAAATAAAACAAGTGAAAGTAATGTTTTAATTATGGGAAGGACAGGAAGAAAGGGAAAGCATGCGATGAATAGAGGTTGAAAAGGGACAAGAGGAAGGGAAAAGGAGCAGAGAAGAGAGGATGACAAGCAGAATTTACCTACGTTGCTCATATAACTCACTTGGCTTCTAATATATATTTTCTAACTAATTGCATTATATTCGATTAATACAAGGACAAAATTCACTAATGTTGAGAGCAAGTGAAGTTCCAAGGGTGCATTGTTTGGGATGTTGTTTGACATGCACAGCCAGGTGAAAGACCCCAGTGCCTCAGGGCTATCACAGCTGCAAAGTCATTCCCTAGTGAGACTCTGAGGGATAGCAAAAGTCTTCTATTGGACATTGTGTTCGTGTCAGTAATGTGTACAGAAAAAGTCCCAACATAGTTTTATCCCCACAGCCTTAACACCACTTCCACACAAAGTCTGCCCTAATGAATGTTAGCTAAACCTACACGTGTCCAGCTGTAGATATTAACCAGATCTCATGGTTTATCTGCAATGAGCCAGCCTCCTCATGCAGCTTATACAACAATGCTGCCTCTCTGCTCATCTGTGTATATATATATACACACACACACACACACACACATATATATTACTGTGTCTTTGTATCTCATGTCTTGATTTCCTTGTCACTTCTAGTCAAGATATATAGATAGATAGATAGATAGATAGATAGATAGATAGATAGATAGATATAGATATAGATATAGATATATATGATAACAACAATTAATGTCAAAAGAGGCCATGAACGTGAAAAAGAGCAAGGAAGGGTACATGGGAAGGATTGGAGGGAGAACAAGTATGGGGGAATAATGTAATTATATTATAATCTCAAATAATAAAGAAAATATTTTTAAAAGACAACGTAAGCAATTTTAACTTTTCCATTTGTAGCATCAGTTTCACTCAGCACATATCTTTTTGAACCAATTTTTTTAATATTAATTACAGTTTATTTACTTTGTTTCCTAGCTGTAGCTCCCTCCCTTATTGCCTCCCAATCCCACCCTCTCTCCCTCATCTTCTCCCTGCCCCTCTCTAAGTCCACTGATAATGAAGGTCTTCCTCCCCTTCCATCTGACCCTAGCTATTTGGTCTCACCAGGACTGTCTGCAATGTCCTCCTGTGTGGCCTGGCAAGGTTGGTCCTCCCTCAGGAGGAGGTGATCAAAGAGCCAGTCACTGAGTTCATGTCAGAGATGAACCCTGGTTCCCCTTACTAAGGTACCCACTTGTTTACTGAGCTGCCATGGGCTACATCTGAGCAGGGGTTCTAGGTTATATCCATGCATGGTCTGTGGTTAGAGAATCAGTCTCAGACAAGCTCCTGTGCCCACATATATTTGGTCCATGTGGAGCTCCTGTCCTCTCTAGGTCTTACTAACTCCCTCTTCTTTTATATGATTCTCTGCACTCTGCCCAAAGTTTGGCCATGAGTCTCAGGATCTCAGCACATATCTTTTACAAACTCTTGACTCTGACAAAAGTTTATAATCTTAATAAATATTTTTCATTATGATTGGGATTTCTACATGAGATTTAAATGTCTATACTTCCTAAAACAAACAAACAAAAATCCCGTTTTTTTTTTTTTAATTTTAAAATATGGTTTAATTTAACCTCCTCAAGGCTCAAGACTCCATTGAAGTTTTCTTAATTCTAAGAGAAAAAAAAAAAAGAATAAAGAATGGGAGCATTTTCTCAGATAGTTCTTTACTGAACTCTGAATTTATACAGCTTCTGGACAATGAACTGATAAGAACTTGGTTTTTGTAGCATATATTATAGCCAGTAGTTTTTTCATATTAAGAAAAACAAGCATGTTTAAAAGTTATTGATGATTAAGACTCATACGGCAATCATTTGGGGCACAAAATGAATTTTGCTATCTATATTACGTATCAATGTTTTCCTAAGAATTATTGCCTTTTGAATAATTTGGTTGTTAGAAAGCAAATTACACATAAAAAGTTCAAGCTGAAAATGACATGGATATATAATTATTTTTTCTACAGATTTCTTTAAATAAAGTTACTTATTCAAAACAGATATGAGTAGTAAGAAAGTTGCAGGGCTATTGTGATGAATATGATAAATGGAGTCATGGGAAGAAAACAATTTTTAATTTAGCAGACTCTATCAATCTAGGAAGCCCATGAATATTTACTATTAATTTAGTATGCTGGAAGTAGATGAAAGAGATAGAGAGTTCATCAAAAAGAAAGAACAACATAAAACAAGACACTATAATTATATCAACATCTATTAAATTTTCCATGATTTGAAATCAATGGTAGTTTCATACATCCAGTAAGAATGCTAAACGTCTAATTTTGTGTATGAGATATGGAAATATATTTGGGATTTGGATAGGGCCTTGTTCTGAAAAGAACTGGAGAGATAAATAAGAGAAGTAAAATAGTAAGCTGCTAAGTATATTCATAGTTATAATGCTCTACATGCAAACATACCACTAAAGGAAATATATTTTACTTTATTATTTAAAGAATGTAATATTCATCTTTGGCTTTACTCTTCTTTTATTTCTTAGTAGTTTCTATCAATTCAAATTAAATGGCATAAGTTCATAGACATCTTGGTTTACTTTTTCTTTATACTAATTTATTTTTATTTTTTGTGCATTAGTGTTTTGCCTTCATTCATGCCTGTGAGAGGGCATGTTTGGAACTGTCATGTGGGTTCTGGGAATTGAAACAGGTCACCCTGAAAGGGCAGCCAGTGTTCTTAAACACGGAGCCATCTCTCCAGTCCTCAACTTGATTTATTTATATATAATCAATGAAAATATTCAAATGGTTCAGTGTTTATTCATTAGAAGTGAAAGTGCATTAATGAATAAAGAATTTCCACAGAAGAAGGCAGATGTTTTAGCAAATTTGTAGGATCGGGGATTTACACAAAAGATGAGAAACCTTGTCAAAAACTTGTCGTTAAAAATGTTCTCAGATGTAGTCCATAGATTCAGTCTCCAAGTGGATCCCCTAGTAAGAGGAGCAGGGACTTTCTCTGGCATGAACTCAGTGACAGACTCTCTGATTAGCTTCCCCTGGGGCTTGCAGCCTTGCCAGTCCACAGAGTAATACAATGCAACCAGTCCTGATGAGCCCTGTAGGCTAGGGTCAGATGGAAGGGGAAGAGGACCTCCCCTATCAGTGTACTAGGGGAGGGACATGGGAGAAGAAGAGGGAGGGGAGGGTAGGATTAGGAGAGACAAGGGAGGGGATCATAGCTGGGACACATTGAATAAATTGTAATAAATGATATTAAAAATATTAAGAAAAATAAATTCTATAGTAAAAGTATATAATAGTAATTGTAAAAAGTGAGCGGCTAAACCTTTCACTCGTGGAATATACAGATCAATGCAACCTGAAGCATGAGCTTGTAGCATTCTCCATCAAACCTTCACGGCTGCTGCTAGGATATCAGTGGTGCTTTTACTGTCTTTTCATTTTCATCTCCAGATCTTATATTTCACTTCTGAGCCATTGACAACAATGTTCTTAAGTATTTTTAAGCCAGGACTTTGCAGCCAGCCCTGAAGATACCTGATAAAACAGGGTCAGATGAAAGGGGAGGAGGTCCTCCCCTATCAGTGGACTTGGAAAGGGGCAGGGAGGAGACCAGGGAGGGAGTGTGGGGTTGGGGAGGGAATGAGGGAGCGGGATACAGCTGGGACACAGAGTTAACAAAATGTAACTAAAAAGAAAAATAAAATAAAAAAAAAAAGTAAAGAGAGAAAAAAAAAGTATTTTTAAGCCCTAATATATTGATATCCATTGTATATAATCAGTCAACTTCCCATATCTGTCTTATTTATCTATTCATTTATCTATCTATCTATCTATCTATCTATCTATCTATTTATTTATTTATTTATTTATTTATTATCTGTGTGAGTGCATGTCAAGAAAGATATTTGTAGATCAGTGGACAAACTTCTTGGAGTAGTACTTTCCTTCCTTGATAGCGCTTCACTGTTCATATCGGATCCTTGGGCTTCAAAGTAGTGCCCACTGGCTGAGTCATATCTCCAGCCCCTTCACAGCTTTTTACATTGAAACAGACTACATCCATGGAAAACTGGGAAAAGATCCACTCATTTTCTGAAGATTCTTTTGCTGAAACTTTGAAAATATTACTCGATTCATCCAATTTATTCTTTTATTGATATGTTACTGAAAAACCTAATTTTACAAGTATTTCCTTGCTATGACATTTTTCATAATGCTGTGGTGTAATAATCTTTTTTTTAATAATATGATGAAAGAAAACATATAACAGAGATTTTCGTCAATACTGAAGAAAAACTCATGGAACATACCAGGCTACAGAGAAATACAATGCAGCCAGTCTTAATGAGACCTGATGGGCTAGGGAAAGGGACGAGGACCTCCCTTATCAGTGGGCCGAGGGAGGGGATTGGAAGTGTATGAAGGAGGCGGTTACAGCTGGAATACAAAGTGAATAAAATGTAATTAATAAAAAGAAATTTAAAGAAATATAGAAGCCCTGGGACTGAGTGACACACTATAGATACTAAAGCATAATATCAGGTTTGAAAATACACAATAATAATAATACACAATAAATACAGAAAAGTTCATTAATGTTATTTCTCATCTGTATCTTCACTGTGACACGGTAATGCACATAAAACATTACCATGTTCTCATGGATGTTCCAAAGAACTGATAGTATTATTTGTAAATATTTATATTCTTCTTCCCAAGGGAGTTAGTAAGGCTGTAATCCATTTTAGGAAAATATGTCCTATGCAGTTTTAATGTTTTCAAGGTTACCTAATCTCTCGTTAAAAACATCAGTAATATAAGTACTTAAAAATCCAATTTTTAACACCCTCTGTAAAGTTTGGAAAGGATTTAACCCAGTATCTTTCTCATGCTACACAAACTCTTTGTGTGCCAAACTTCAAGGTATCCATTCTTAGTCAAAACAAAATTATTTGATTATTTATATCAAAATAGGCAATAAGGAAACTATGTATGTAAAATATAGAATATTTATTTAATATTTAAAAACTAGTCTGCATGAATTTAAAAGAAAGCAAGACAGTACGGAGACTGTGGAGGGAAGAGGGAAAAGGAAAAATGATAGAATAATACGATAATCTCAAAACTAAATAAATTAAAAAGTTAATGTAAGTTGATTGAAGTGACTAGACTTTAATGGTTACAGCCCCAAACCTGTTATCTGAAAACATGTGTTTTTGTTTTGTTTTGTTTTTAGCGCAAGTATTTAATATGCACAGAAAGATAATGTTTCTATTTTCTAATGAAATTTCTTCTTGGACTAGAAAACTCAAATGTACATTCCTAACACTTTGCTTGTAAAAATGGCTTAGATCAATATAGAAATGCGTCAAATGGGAATGTGCACAATAGGCTTTGTTATTGGTGTGCAATGTGTTCGTGTCTTCATATGCATATAGGTACATGTTTATGTATGTTGGTGTATGCTCATGACACATGTGCGGAGACCAAAAGTTGACTGCAGGGTTGCAGCCCCTCCCTCAGGAAACGTTACCCTTTATTTTGAAATAAAACCTATTACTGGCAACTGGAACTCTGCAATAGGTGAGGCTGGCTTGCCAGAAAAAAAGTAGTAATCCTGGAATTTCCACCTTTCCACCATTTAAATCACAAATACAGCAGGTTCTTAGCCTTGTTTTGCAGGACCCTGTCAATGGAAGTCAGATCCTAATGCTTTCCAGACAAGCCCTTTCAGGATTGAGCTATCTATCCTGCTTCCCACGCTTTTTAAATGACTGCAAAGATTCACTTGAAAATCCTAAAAGACTTAATAATATCTGTCTTTAAAACAAAAAAGATTTTCAGTAATCCTTTTTTTTTTTTTGTTCTGTCATACTAAGTAAAATAAAATGGCTTTGGGTACATTATGAAACAAACTATCACCTTAGTAAATAAAAATTAACATTTGGGATATATGATTTTCTTTTAAATGTGTTATGAAAATTAAATTACTTACCATTGTATAACAGGAAAGTAGTAGGTCTTCATTCAGACATTTTTTTTGTTGTTGAATAGGCATACTGTTTTATTAATATTCCACATTTAAAATATTTATCTTATTTTAGTGGTGCAGAAATAGATGACATACTTCATTTCCAGAACAAAAGAAAGGGGGCAGAATCGTAAATTACCTTTTTCAATGTGGATCCTTTTAGACTCGTGTCCCATGTCATGACCAGCCAGATCCCCCTCCTTTGGCCCAGGAAGCACATTTGGGGATAAGCCCATCATCATCTGGTTCATGGACAACCCATTCTGATGGACAGCTGTCAATGTGGACACAAGGGACAAACGCAACAACATCAGAATGTGTGGTTAACATCTATCCATTGGAAATTTTTTTGGAATAAAAAAAAAAGCATGACATAAACATATAATACTCAAACTTTAAACCTATAATCCATCAGTTAAGTTACTGGAAGATTGACAAGCAATGGTAATCCTTAAGGATAAGCAGAAAAAGACTGGACATAACACCACTTTACAGTATCTATTATCCCATGAGATAAACCATTTCCTATAGTTAGAATAATGTGGATTATCCATGTTAGTGCAACCACTCCAAGGTAGTAGTCAACCTTTCATGCCAGTGCATCGTTTTCTCCTTAGGAAATAACTTCCCCAATTTGGAACACTTATGATCTCAACAATAAAGTGCCCATTAACCGTATCAGTTTAATGTGAGTGATGTACGCGTGACCTGCTGAAGCCAGAATAATCTGCAAAGAAAAAAAACTTACATCATGGTTTCAGTATCCATGTTGTGGTCTACTCCACAGAACATGGCAGCAAAGAAAATCATCTTGATCTTTAAAATGTTAGTTGAAAAAGTCATTACTGTAAGAATGCTAGCATGCTTATGTTGACCTTTTTCCGTGATTTTACAGGAAAAGTATCTTCTGTGTAGAAATTAAAACTTGGGTTCTCTTGGAGCTGATGTTAACAGGTGTTTGTGAGCCATCTGATGTGAGTCCTAGAAAACAAACTCTGGTCCTCTGAAAGATTTGAGGACTGTTGAGCCATCTCACCAGACCCAAGATTAAAAACTGTAATCTTTACACAAAATAAGTTGAAAACCTACTTTAAATTTTAATAACAGGAAACTATATGCTACTGGTTATACCAGACAGGAATCTTAAATTAAAATTCTTTAATCCAGCAATCATCTAAATGGCAAAGAATTAGCCGTTCCAAACTTACTGTGCTTAATTTGATTTCTGTGGTATGTACTTGTGAATATCCTTATTAAATAAAGATGAATGCAAAAATCTGATGTATTTCAGAAAATAGCACAGTTTTCCATTGAATAAATGCAGTTGGGTAAACAAGAATGATGTACTTAGACATTAGAGAGTTGGGACTCAGTGTGTACTTCAGAAACTAATCTGGAAGATGACTTACTTTTTCTGTTTCATAGCTCAAATCTTTATGTGTAGTATCAAAGAGAGGAAGTTATATCAGAACCTGTTAATGCTGCATCATCCTTCATGGCATTCCAAACCGGGACACATAATTCTGAGGAATGGCTATTGCTAGAGAGCTTCGGTACATGACACATTTGAGATCTATTTGAAACGAGGGCATTTTGATTAGAAAGCCCAGCTGCACCTAATAAAGTCTAAGATGGTGACAAGTGAGAAGTATGAAACCTACGGATTCTGTCGGAAGAACTCTCTGTCCGCGCAGGGGAGCTGGACACGCTGCTGCTGCGGTGTGAGGATGGGTGGCTGCCGGGCCTTCGGCCCTCCTCCAGAGAGGGTGCAGGTGACGGGCTGTCGGGAACACGCTCCTGCGTGGCACAGGATCAAAAGAGAAAGGAAGAGGTCAGTATATGGAGTCTTGATTTCATAAATGTTATTTTTTTTTTCTGAATACAGTTACAATTATGAAGAGGGCTGTGCACCAAACCCCACAGTGTTTCACCCGCAATTAACTGGAGAAAAAAAAAAATAGACTCAATCTTGACCAAAGATCTCAAACATAGCCAATTTCAAATTCTTGAGTTCATTATCATCTGGAACTAGTGAGCTCATCCACAGTTGAAAAATTGTGATTTTACTGGTAAACCTCAATACCGCAATATCAAATAGTACTAATCCATTCTTTGGTGAAAATATTAGGCAACACAAGTCAATTCAAAATATCCCAATAAGACCACCTAGATAAAATAAGAGTTGAAGAAATAAGTGTAAGGCTGAGTTCTGAACAGTTATTTAGAAATAAGTGTAAGACTGAGTTCTGAACATTTATTTTCCTATTTCAGCAGACATTAGGGATCATTTGGGACACATCTTTTGGATGTAACTGACCAGAATATTTTCAGAGGATTGTTAAGAACCTTTTGTGACACCAGTATGACACCACTCTAGCTAGACATAATATGGTCACAATTAATGCCTTTGGAAATTTAACATTATTTTATATCAAAATTATTTTCTATGAATCAAATAAAACTCAGTAAGTAGGCCTCTTCCTCCATTCAGTCATTCATATTCAAGAAATATATACCATTTCGGTTCAGGAAATCTTGCTCTGTTTCCCTCTCAGTTCCAGGAAGACATTTGCCTAGTGCTATATACTGCTTACTCTGAGCAAGCGTTGTAGCAGTGCTATTTAAGAGTTATGTGAAAGTATACATTATATACATACAATGAGCCAATGTGAGTGGGATTACAAATTAATAAATTGAATAACCATTGGTTAAAACTTTATACTTGGAGCAACTAAATATTTTCAACTTTATGTATTAACAAACGTAGACAACGAGGAGCTAGCTCTCTTTACAATAATCAATATATATTTGATTGTAGAAACACACTTCCACATTAAAAAATGGCACACCAGAGAAAAAGACAGGTTAGAAGTTAAAGACATCTGGGCTCTTGCAGAGGACGTGGGTTTGGTTCCCAGCACTGAGATAGCTCACAACCACCAGCAACATCACTGGCAGGTAATAAGCGTTGGTCATAGCTCTGCCCATAAAATCCTAATAATTTTCTAGATAGTTATAATCTACCTGTATATGAGAATCACCTGGAAAGATCTAAGAAATGCCTGGGCTTGAGTTTTCTTTCCAGATATTCAGGTTGACAAAGACAAGTGAGTGCAACACCTAAGGAAATACACGTTCAAGTGTGAACACTTTGCTCCTATGAATATGAAGTTATATGAAAAGATGGTCTGTGCAGTAGAAACTCGTCAACAGCAGGTAATACTACGTTGGATGAACTGCTAGTCTTCTGTAGCTAGTGCCTTTGTAAGATGTGTAGATAAAGGATAGGCATTTTTGTTTAGGAGGCCAGACTGGAATCACATATCAGCAAGCCAAGGAATTCCAGAAATTGTCAGCTACTATCAGAACTCTGGAGAAGCAGAAAGGATTCCACTTAGAATCTCAGAGGAACATGGTTGCCTGAACAGTTTGATTTTGAACTGGTATAATACAGAAATGTCAGAGTGTTTTTTCGATATTTTTTTTGCTGTTGTTTCTTTATTATTATTATTAGTAGTAGTAGTAGTTACTAGTATTTATAATTTATTCACTTTTATAGCCCCTCTCTCACCTCCTCCCGGTCTCAAACTCTATCCCTCTTCCTCCCTTGTTGCTCTTACCTACTTCACTGATAGGGAAACAAGACCTCCTCCCCTATTGTCTGATCCTGGCCTATCAGGTCCCATCAGGACTGCCTGGATCCTTTTCCTCTGCAGGCAGACTAGGTTGCCCAACAGGGAGAAGTGATCAAGAATCAGGCAATCAAGTTCACTTCAGACTGTTTCTTCTCTTCTTACTAGGACATTTGCTCAACTAAGTTCACAGCAGCTTTATTTGTAATAGCTAGAATCAGAAAACAACCTAGATGTCCCTCAACCAAAGAATGAATAGGATACAGAAAATTGTGATACATTTACACAATGGAATAATACTCAGCTATTAGAAACAAAGAAATCATGGATTTTGTAGCAGAATAGATGGAACTAGAAAAGATCATCCTGAGTGAGGTATCCCAGAAGCAGAGAGACATGCATGGTATGTGCTCACTTATAAGTGGATATTAGTCATATTATATAGAATAAACATACTAAAATCTACAGACCTAAAGGAGGATGCTAGGGAAGATGCTTAATTCTCATTAAAACAGCATAGACACAGGAAGCCATAGGAGAGAGGAACAGGAATGCAGCCGACCATAGATATCCTCTTAAAGACTCCAACCAGCCACAGAGAAAAACAATGCAGCCAGTCCTGATGAGACCAGATAGGTTGGGTCAGAGGGAAGAAGAGGAGGACCTCTCTTATCAGTGGACTTGGGGAGGGGCATGGGAAGAGATGAAGGAGGGAGGGTAGAATTGGGATGAGGATGAGGGAGGGGGCTACAGGTGGGATACAGAGTGAAAAAACTGTAATTTATAAAAAAAATCTTGTAATTTATAAATGAATTTAAAAAAAAAAAGACTCCAACCTACAAGGGATGGAAGAAGATGCAGAGACTCAGAGCCAAACTTTGGACTGAGTGCAGTACAGGGAGTCTTATGGGAAAAGGGGAATATAAAAAGACCCAGAGGAGACAGAAGCCACAGAAGGAAATCAACAAAGAAAAAAAAAAGCATGGCCCAGGGGGTACTGGGAGAGACTGATGCATCACCAAAGACCATACACAAAGAGGACCTAGACTCCCTGCCCCCTTGCTCAAATGTAGTCCATAAACAGCTCAGTTTTTTGATAGTGTTTTGATAGTTTAAGTCAACAAAGGATGGCCCAAAGGATGGTAATATTCTACCCATGAAAAGAGAGATCCAGACATTACATATATTTGTATATTATATAATAATATAATAAATAATAATATAAACATACGTATATATTAAATATATGTGGAAGCCAAATCAAGTAATTCTTATATTACCAACTCTTCAATGATCTGCAATGAACTTCTTCAACAGATACACTGAGATTCATTTTGCAGGGCATTACAATTAAAATGAAAATATGTCTTAATATTCAAGCCTTATTTTAAAATCAATATCATAAATTATTTCCGAGGGTGTATCCTAAAGAACATGTTCCAAGTCCATAAGAAGCTGCATGACAAAAACTTATTTGCTCAGTGCTGAAAAGACTAAAAACTGCATGGCAAAAAAGGAAAATCACAATCCATATTCTACTTTAGATGCAAAGCAATGGAATTCCTGTTATAATAACTGGCTGAACATTAGAGGTTTCAGCAAGTCTATATATGTGGAATGTCTTCAGAAAAGAGCAATAACCGTTCACCAAAGGGGAGATGTCAGGAGCATTATTCCATAGAATTGTCCTTCACTATAGTTGAAAAGACTCTGAAAATTGAGTCCTCTAATTTCTGCTAATAGCAAAACTGGGTGATATTTAGATAAATATAACACATGTATGTGCCAACTCCACTTTAGTGCTGTGTCAACTGAAAGACTAAAGATAAACAAATCACTAAAGGAAATGATGGGAGAAAATAGAGAAACCCACATGTGTGTGACACAGACAGAGTGAGGGAGTGAGAGAGGGAGGAGGAAAGGGAGAAAGAGAGCTTAGGCCTGAAATCTATAGACATCAGAGCTGGGGAGGACTGTTGGTTTCTTCCCTCCTTTGGAAGCTTGCAGCTTGAATGGCACCTCATGGTACCGGGAAGTCTAGTCCTCGGAGAAGGTACCTTCAGATATGATCCAGTTCAGGGGCCTTGAGATCTCCTTCTGAAGTTCATGCTGTTTTCCCCAATCAGGTTTTTAACCTTGCACCCCTGGCAGCAACCAAGGGCAATATCAATAGCCTGGGCATTTTAGGAATCTCTTGGACAACCCTGAGCAACTCAAAACCTGGGGTTTCACGTACCCAGTGTTGGAATTTGTGATGGATACTCTTTCTCTGGCTCTTGGAGGGCTCATTGTCACCTCAGATGAAAATTTTTCATTTACATTATACGTGTACATTTGTACAGTTTTATTTTCCTTAAGACTCAAAGAACGTTGAGTAGCAGAAGGGGTCAGAGAGAATGTAAGAGCCAGAGCCTCAGGACATCTCAGTGCAAATCTCAGTGCTGTGAGACTCTCCTAGCAATGTCCAAGCAAGGCTCAGAAAATTTCATCAATATGACTGTCTAAACACAAAATGAACAACAAAAATAGGCATGCTAAAACAGAAAGGGAAAAGCCCACAAGACCTCAGCCTTCCACAAAGAACCATAGGCACCTAAGGAATGCTGAGTGGGAGAAATTATCTTCCCGATAGAAGACCACATCTCTTGGTTACCCAATACCAAATGATCAGCACCGAAAACAAAAGAGAGCAGTATTCAGACTGAGCAGGTCATATTTCAAGATACTCATGGATATACATTAATGTATTTATACATACACACACACACACGTACATACATGAACACATACATAGAGAGATGAAACAACAATCAATGCAAAAAAGAGACCTTAACTTTGAAGGAGAGCAAAGAGGGGTGTTTGGGAGGGTCTAAGAAAAACAAGGACAGAAGAAGTGATGAAATTATGATGTTAAAAAGGCTCATATCAAAAACTGGCAACAGTAAATAAAGTTAAATTAGTGTAATATCTGATGGTTATATTTCATATGGCTTTTGCAGTATAGTGTATTGAATACAGGATGTGAGTATAAAAATTACATTAAGATTTCTAAGCAATGTATGGATGTTTTAATGTAACATCGTTGATGTGCTTCCACAATCAAACCAAGTTCTAAAATTTATACATCTTGATTTTGATTTCTTGTTTGAATTATTTTCTTAAAATCCACTGAGTATATTTAGTGCTACCTTTTTGTGGCTGGGTATAGGAACACTTGTTAGAACCTGGAGAGGCTCCCCTGGGCTATATCTTGGAAGAACAATGGTCTACTCTCCTGCAGTCATGATTGCCAATAATATAGTACTTATTTAGACAGGTAGAATCTCCCAAGGTCCCAGATTATGACCCACTGGTTAAGTTTTAAGTGTAACTACTCAAAAACATTATTGATTCTCTATTAGCATTGAAATATAAAATATGTACTTGAGAAATATAATTGTACTTTACTAAAATAAAATTTTCTAAATTAAGCAATATAGCTTCTGAATAGTATGACATCCATGTTTCCAGTACATTTTAATATGCCTTATAGTAAATGTGTTACTGATCTTATTTGCTCATGTGTGGCTGGAAAGAGATAAAGTTCAATGTGAAAATAAATAAAATTCTGCAAAATCACCTGCAAATCTGACTTTGTTTCGTAACCAACTTCAGAGCAAGTAGTAATGGAAAGTGTGGATAGATGTTTTTTCCTTGAATATGTAATTCACAAGCCTAAATATTTATTTATAAACTGAAACAGGAATGGTTATCCCAATAAAAACCATTCTTTGTTTCTTTAAACATTTTTCACATGAGTGGAAAATTATTGAATATATGTAAGTGTCCCAACCTTCTCTGTTGATTTATTTAACTCATGAATTATTTATGTATTCCTTTATCCATTCAAAATACCTTAAAATGACATAATATACTAAGTAAAAATTGATTAAAGACTCAGTATAAAATGCATTTTGCTTAGACTCACAGCCAAACATTGGGCAGAGCTCAGGGAGTCTTGTGGAAGAGTGGGGGAAAGATTGAAGGACCCAGAAGAACAGGAGAATGGGGAACAGGAGCTCCACAAGAAGACCAACAGAGCCAACTATCATGAGCTCAGGGGGCTTTGCAAAGACTGATGCACCAATGAAAAAGCATGCATGGACTGAACCTAGGCCCCCTACACAGATGTAGCTGAAGGGCCATTTGGTCTCCATGTGACCATCCTAGGAAGGGGAGCAGAGCTGCCTCTGACATGGACTCTGTTACCTGCTTTTTATTCACTTCACCCTGGTAGGACTGTCTTGCTGGGTCACTGGGCAAAGGTGTACCTGATGTGACTTGATGTCCTGGGGTGGATTAGTGGAGGGGAGGAATCCCTTTCTGAGGAGTAGGGGAGGGGGGATAATATCATGAGCAAGGAAGGGTACAATCAGGAGGAGAGAAGGGTGGGCCTACAATTGGAATATAAGTGAATAAATGAATAAATGATGAATAAAAAAACATTTTTCTTTTTTATTTATTATATTTATATTAATTACAGTTTATTTACTTTGTATACCAACTGTAGCCCCCTACCTCATTCCCTCCCAATCCCACCCTCCCTCATTCATCTCTTCCCGTGTCCCTCTCCAAGTCCACTGATAGGGGAGGTCCTCCTCCCCTTCCCTCTGACCCTAGCTTATCAGATCTCTTCAGGGCTGGCTACAATGTCCTCTTCTGTGGCCTAGCAAGGCTGCTCTTCCCTCCGGGGGTGGGGGTAAAGATCAAAGAGCCAGTCATTGAGTTCATGTCTGAGACAGTCCCTGTTCCCCTAGCTAGGGAACCCACTTGGATACTGAGCTGCGATGGGCTATATCTGGGCAGGGTTTCTAGGTTATATCCATTCATGGTCCTTAGTTAGAGAAACAGTCTCAGAAAAGACCCCTGGGCCCAGATATATTTGGTCCTTGTGGAACTCCTGTCCTTTCCAGGTCTTACTAACTCCCTTCTTTCTTATGATTCCCTGCACTGTGCCCAAGGTTTGGTTATGAGTCGCAGCATCTGTTTTGATACACTGCTAGGAAAAGTCTTTCGGAGCCCTCTGTAATACAATTTTAAAGCATAGTTTAAAACTAGGAGAATTATGTAATTTGAAGCATTTATTTGGCTTTCCTTATTTGACTTTACTGTAGTTTTATATTTAAGAACAGAGAATACTGTGATAACACATAATACTTTTATTTTAAGAAAATGTTTTATGCAAATTCTATGATTTAAAAGCTTAATTATTCAATTGAAACTATCTATAAATTGAGACAGAACATATTCAGTCATTTCACTTAATGTATAATTTCAATCTTTAGAAAGTGATGTATTGTTCTTTGAAGAATTTCATTAAAGTAAAATCCATTGACCAAGTAAGATTTGAATACATTGTTGCACAATAAATTAATTTATTTCAACAGCTTAATTCTTTTATCATATTTATATGCTTGCCTTTCCAGAGTATTCTATAGGATGGAGAATAATGAAGACAGTAAAGAGTAGCTTAGAGAAGAACCTTGTAATTATTACTGAAACAAAATAGATAATGAGTTTTATTTAGACATAATAAGAAAGAAGTAGTTCAGTGTCTTTGGGGAAACTATGTAAACAGGATTTATAATTTCATTTCCTTGACACCTTTTAACCTCGAAGCTGGGCCTGAGGTAGAACAGAAAGGAAGATTATTTAATACTTTGACACACTGCGCTATGGTCCTCCATCAGCTCCACTAATCAATAGAACACAATCTTTTGCAATGTTCCATCTTTATTAAACTCGCCACAATAATAAATGAAAATTTAAGAGGAGTACTCTTTCACTGTAAAAGGTCAAACTAATAAAGTAATGGTGTAAGAATAACTGCAAAGAGAAAGCTGCATACGCGTTATTTAAAATCAAAGGTGGAATTCAAAACTACGGCATTCTTATTGTGCCATCGATGACTGATTGGATACTTTCAAAATTGCACTGTCATAGCTACCTGCTCTCCACCAGGAGAAAAGGGATCATGTTCCTCAAATAAAAGTAATCACTACCAGTTTATATAAATGATTATTTCACTTAGCTCTAACTAATTTTTACCTACTTTTTAATTCCCTTCACTCACCGCGTAAACGTCTTCACTTTATCTTTATTTTGGTTGGAGATTATCTCACTGGAAATGACTTAGACGTGGATAAACAGGTATAACTTGTCTTTCCCTGACTCCTTAACTTACAAGTTGACAAATTTGGCCAGTACATTTACTTTATACATAACCAAATCCCGTAGTCCTGAGTTTGGTGCTGCTCTCACTCACATCGTTTCATTCAGTATTTACTTCCTGCCTGACAGGATATAAAGTTATGGAAATGTATTTTTTAATGACAATTTTTTCATCATGGATCATATCTCATACAGTATACTTTAGTAAAGTGCACAATCATTTCCACTGATGAATTCAAATCTCCCTCTTTGGAAAGCTGTGTAAAGAAAATATTAAGTAGCATTCATATTTTGTTTTCGGGAAAAATTGCCAAAAGGGACTTACTTATAAGAGAGACAATGAATGATGTCAGTATATGTATATTAGCTAAAGACCAATGAGCTATAATTAGAAAACTTTTTACCCAATTTTACTCAATTTGAACAAGCCAGTTCAGGAATAAAATTTTAATTTTATTGTACTTTTTTAAATTACCTAATCTCAAGTTTTATTCCTTTTTTTCTTTTATAATTTATTACAATTTATTCAATTTGCATCCTGGCTGTGGCCCCCTCGCTGGTCTCTTTCCAATCCTACCCACCCTCCCTCTTCTTCATCTAAACCCCTCCCCTAGTCCACTGATATGGGAGGACATCCTCCCATTTGTATCTGACCCTAGCTTAACCTGTATCATCAGGACTAGTTGCTTTGTCTTGCTCTGTGGCCTGGCAAGCTTGTACCCCCCCCAGGGGAGGTGATCAGAATCATTGAATTTATGCCAGAGACAGCCCCTGCTCCCCTTACTAGGGACCCCACTTGAGGATTGAGTCTATGGGCCACATGTGAGCCATGGTTTTACTTCCTCTCCATGCATTGTTCTTTGTTGGGCTATCAGTCTCTGCAGGGCTACCAGGGCTCAGTATTTTTTTTTTATTTTATTTTATTTTTTTTTTGGCTCTGTTGGTCTCCTTTTAGAGCTCCTGTACACTCCAGGTCTTTCTACCTCCACCTTCTTTCAAAAAATTCTTGTCCTCTGTCCAAAGTTTAGCTATGAGTCTCAGCCTCTGCTTTGATACCTCGATCAGTGGAGTCTTTCAGAGGCCCTCTGTAATAAGTTCCTGTCCTGTTCCCTGTCTTCTGCTTCCAATGTCTATCACGTTTGTCCTTCTGAATGAGGATTGAGCATCTTCCCTAGGGTCTTCCTTGTTGTTTAGCTTCTTTATGACTATAAATTTTAGTATGTACATTCTATATTATATGGCTAATATCCACTTTGAGTGAGTATATACTATGTGTGTCTTTCTGCTTCTGGGTTACCTCACTAAAGATGATCTTTCTAGTTCCCACCTTTTGCCTGCAAATTTCATGATTTTGTTGTTTTTAATCCGTATAATTTAATATTCCATTGTGTAAATGTACCACAATTTCTATATCTATCACTCCATTGAGGGACATCTAGATTGTTTCCTTTTCTAAAAGCCTACTTTCCCACATTTACATGGCAATATTAGCAGACTTACTGTTTTATAGGATGTAGTTAATATAAAGTTAAACAAAGTAAGAAAGCATAATTTTGCCTTGGGAGTTATAAAAACATTTTTCCCCTTTTCCAGCAGGTCCCTACTATACAGCCCAGGCTTTAGCTGAACTCACAATCCTCCTGCCTCAACTTCCAAAAGGCAGGAAATATAGGTATGAACTATCAGATGAAGACTATCATTATAATCAAAAGTTAGAACTTTCATTCTAGTCTAAAGAAAAACATTAAGGAAGGAAGTGAACAAGAACTGGGTCAGTTTAGAACAGGTTTTGTTATTGTTTATTGACATTTCTCTGCACAGCAAATATTTGCAGCCAAGTTTTCATCTGACTAGACACAGTATATGTTCTTAGAGACTACTCCTACTATAATCTTTTATTTGCAGTTGCTTTTATGGGTATAAATCATATTTGTGTTAGAGATGGAATCTCCATTCAAGTCTGTTTGGCCACAAGATTACTCTGTGGATAGTGTTACATGCTTTGAACAGTGGAATATAATATCTGCCTTTTATTATACCAGCCACTACTAATTATCACACTCAGTGATAATCACTATAAGGAATGTATAAAATGATATTATTCATTTTTCACTTATTGAGTAGAATAATTATGGAATCATAAGATTTGTTTTCTGACATTTATTAATTCTATCATGTCATTTACACAAACAGGTCAGAAAAACATTTTTCCTCTTTCCACTTCTGTTTTATTTAAATACAAACTTGACTTCATATAAGTCATATTTTATATTTTCTATGTGACGACCATTGAAAACACACAAACAAACAAACAAAGAGTAGACAAGATAAAGAAATCTCACAACAGACTTGTGACTATATTTGGCTAACCTGATTGGTATTTTCTGGAAACCTGTAGGTCAGATGACTAAGAATGCTTAAAAAACACACACACACACACACACACACACACACAAAACTACTCCTAAGCTGTGAGCACTGCTGGCACAAAGAATTGCCTATATCTAAACGGTAACGCCTTCATTATAATTTCTGGTTACCGTAGTGTCATGTGTCATTATGATCTCCATATACAGAAGAGAAAGCTGTTGCACGAATGTAAAATAATTTTTTCATGTCCCTAGAAGGTAGTACAGGAAAAAAAAAAAAAACACTAAACACAGAAATCCTATTCTAGCCACCATTTAAAAACTACTAGCTATGTCAATTTCAGCAGGAACTTTTTCTTAGCATCCTTATGATATCATTTTGTATATCTTAAATAAAATGTGATTAGAATGGTGATTCATTCAGAGGGCTTAGAGTTATGGGTTAAAAGAATCCAAAGAGGATCAATTAGCAAAGCATTTCAACCCATTAACAAACTTGCTAATGATAAAGGGAATTGATCTCTTGATTTAGACTGCTTATTTTACTCAGTGATTTAAGATAATAAAAGAAAACACTCTAAAAATTTAGAAGTTATACAGAAGAAGCATAATTACCTTATGGGAGAGTTTGGAGCTTTAGACTTTATACCTATCTATAGATTCTAAATCAAAGAAATTTAAATTTAATTTTTAAAAAGTAGATAAATACAACTCTCTAATATAAATATAGATTAAGAAAAAATTGACTTAATAGAATATATGCCAAACATTCTGAAAAACATATTCTGCTCCTCACCCCCACAAATATACACACAAGAACAACAACAAAAACCCTTAGAACATTTTTCTACATTTGTAGACTTTTGTACAAACTGTGGTTTATACCAAATCTAGAGTCTCATGCCTGCTAGTTTCCTGCTCAAGTACTCTACAGAGGTAGAAATCATACTCTAAATGCACAAAAAGTCAGCCAAAAAGTTTGGTTAATTAAAGTCAGAAGATGTTAGAATACATCTTCTGGAAGCAGACATACCACGCTAGCTTTAAATGCTTAAGTGACTAAAGGTAAATTAATCATTGGACCTCTTTCTTCTGAAAAAAAAAAAAAACTATTTTTAAATTAATTGTTGAGATACAAATGTTAGTTTATTAATAGCTGGATTTGAGTAATACAAACCTTAGTGTTTATTTTGCTGGAATTAAGCACCATTCAAAGCATGTGCTCATAGGTGGGGAAGCTGTGGGAACTGTTTCTCAACGGTAGAGGAAACAGATTTGCATGCTACATGTTTTGGTTAAACTTAGTTATAAACTTGAGGGAGAGGTAGAATAACCATGGAAACAAACCCCTGACAGTGGGTGTCAGGAAGTGCTTAGATCTGGTTAATCGACGTGGAAGACCTATCCAAAACAGGGCAGCACATATTGTTTGACAGGCTAGAGAAAGCAGCTGGCAGTAGCCCTCATCACTGTTGGTTGTGATGATCCTCTGACAGGCTTCCTTCAGCTCTCCTACCATGCAGTCTCCGTCACAGAGGGCTGCACCCTCAGACTGTGAGCCAAGATCAACCCTCCCTTCCTTTCTTCCATGATTATGATCAGGTGTTTCATCACAACAAGAAAAGTTCTGTGAATGATGGACAGTAAAAATTCATTGGCCTCATTGATATAATACATACATATATAGTTCACAATAATATAACGTACCCTATAATTGCAAAGGTCTTATGGATGTAAGGTACAATTATAATTATCTAAACAGTCTTTTTTTTTAATCCTTAAATTTACCTTACTAAACTCCTCCAGGCTTCCAAACTAGCTACAGTCTGTCAAATTTTCTCACTAAGTCTCATTGACAGTAGAACTTATAAAAAATAATGCCCAAAACAAAAACTGCTGCAGTCTTCATCGACCTTTTTCCCCTTCCATTAATCCAATTCTGAAAACTTGATGATTTTAATTTTTCCTTAGTCTATCTCTAGTGTCTGAGTTTCTTTTGCATTCCACAATTATTCACAAGAATGTAAGGTTCATTAGAATTTAAGGCACCAGACCTCTAATGTGGAGACCACCTATTCATTTTCTATTAAGCTTCAGATAGCCGTGTGTGTATGTGTGTGTGTGTGTGTGTGTGTGTGTGTGTGTGTGTGTTGTATTGTGTGATGAACTCCTGTGAGGCTAAGCAAGTAATCTATGACATCCTCGGCCATTGATAAAACCTTTTACTCAAAACTGCCTTTGTACATGAAAGCAGTCATAGCCTTTATACAAAGTAATATATATATATTATATACATATATATATATATACATATGAGTTCGTCTGCCTCAAAATATCTTTATTTAGAGAAGTTAAAATTTCAACTTTATGCAGTTTTATCCATGATAATATAATCTTTTAGTTCTAATCACAAATGAAAGAGAATTTCCATTCAAAGGCCATATTAGCAAGAGCAACAGATAGATATATTCCAAAGGCAGCAACACATAGGTTGAGATCTTAGTCTATTTTGTGTGCAGTAGTGAATATGTCATTGAAAAAAGTATTGGAGCATTTCATTTTTTCAATAATAAATAAGAAAGAATATTTTATAATTTATTATTCCAATAACTATAATTTTACTTTCATACCACAGATTTTTATTTTCATTTTCCCTTACTTTGTACTTAATCTTAATTGTTATCATCACTTATAAAATATAAACAATTTATTCAGCATGTACTCAATCCATCACATTTCTAATTTTTTTCTTCAGAATCTATTTCTTCTTATATGGGTTAAATCATCAGTATTTAACATTCCTCTTTCTAAAGGCCTTTACATTTACAATCTTGTCAAGCAAATCAACCCACTGCCACTGTTCTAATTACCCACAGGGGCCCATTTTGTTCAATGTGACATAGCAGTCAGCCATTTTCTTTGAGTAGAATAAAACTTCCCTAAACTATATTTAATTAACGTAGACAAAGCAAGTTTGCTAAACAAGGTTTGAGCTATTAAGTGTTCTAATATGGAACTCAGACCCTTTGGTTATTAATATGAAGCCTAGTCCTGCCACTTAGCATGTCAATGTTTTTAACGCAAAGCAAGCACTGTGATAGGAAAGGAGCCCTTCGCAGATGGGTTTTTCAGCACTTCTATAAGCTAGTTGGTCTTCTCTTTGATAGTGCATTTGGAACTCTCTGCTCTTTCTGATTAATCTCAACTGAAGCAATGTTTTCCATGTAATTGTTACCATCATTATACGATGATCCAGAACTTCATTGACTCTACTGTTGCCAAATTCCCGAAAATATTTGTCCCAGGAGACTACAAAGTGAGATATCAGTATAACTTAGTAGGTGTTGGCATGCTTTTGAAGACATAAAACTTGCTTACTTTCTTATTTTCCTTTTGGATATTTGCTTCCTTCCTAGATCTCCTTCCTCTGCATTCTAAAACTTAGTCTAAGAAAGCACATAAATATTTCTGAATATTTAACAATGTATTTATAGGTTGATACCTAAAGACATTTTCAGAAGAAAAAATAACTTTTTCTTCCAACTTACTTCACCTTAAGCACCATGGACTTATTAAAAGCTGCTTCCAGATTGTAGTATTTTAGTTAATATTAATTGCAGCACAAACTTTTATTTGCTTGTTAGTTAGTTTGTTTGTTGAGATTGGGTTTTTCTGTGTAGCCTTGGCTATCCTGGACTTGCTTTACAGACCAGGTGCCCTCAAACTCACCTCCCTGAATGCTAAGGTCTGTACCACTGAGCCTGGTTGACTTTTTTTTTTTTTAATTGTCTGCATATAGAAAAGTGTAGCAAGTCTTGATAATCATCTCTGCTTTTGTACACAGAAATGTAAAAGACATAACCTCCTAATCTACAATTATTAGTTTGAACTACAAAGTCTGTGCTCTGGACATTTTATTGATGTAAATATTATCTAGAAGAGAAGTTACAGGATGCTCAAATTTGAAAGTTACTATAAACATATTAAATGATTCCACGTGATCATGTTTTTGAAACATGAATAATCAGATCTTTTTATAAGCACATTTTATTTTTAATTATGTGTACTTGTAAATGTGTATTGGTCTGTGCACATATAGATCAGGTACTGGCAGAGCTTAGAAGAAGGTGTCAGGTCTCATGGAGATGGAGTTACAGGTGATTGTAAGCAACCTGATGTGGGTACTTGGAAATAAATTTAGGTTCTCTAGAAGTGTAGCCCATACTCTAAACAATTAAACCATCTCTCTGGCCCAAACATCTTATGATTAAAACTAGTAATTTGTTTTTAAAAAATGGTAAAAAAGTATCCACTACAAGGATAAGAATTCTTTGAAGAATTTTTCTGCACGTAAAAAAATCACTTCTGCAGTATAGACTGTCAAAGCAGATGCTGAGCCTGATGGCCAACTGATGGGCAGAGTGAATGGAATTTTATGTAAGAAGTGGGAAATAGTAAGAGCTGGAGGGGACGGGAACTCCACAAGCAGAGCAACAGAACAAGATAATTTGAACACAGGGAACTTCCCAGAGACTCATACTCCAACCAAGGACTATTCGTGGAGATGACCTGGAACCCCTGCACAGGTGTAGCCCATGGCAGTTCAGTGTCCAAGTGGGTTACATAGTAATGGGAAGAGGGACTGCCTCTGACATAATCTGATTGGCCTGCTCGTTGATCACTTCCCCCTGAGGGGGAAGCAGCCTTACCACGCCACAGTAGAGGACAATGCAGCCACTTATGATGAGAACTGATAGACCAAGATCAGAAAGAAGAGGAGAACCTCCCCTATCAGTGGACTTGGGGAGTGGCATGCATGCAGAAAGGAGAGGGAGGGTGGGATCGGCAGGGGAGGAGGGAGGGGCTTATGGGGGGATACAAAATGAATAAAGTGTAATTAATAAAAAAAAAAGAAGAAAAAAAATCACTTTAAAGGTCACTTCAATGAGATCATATATGTCAAATTCTTAGTATTAAACTTTCCCAAAATAGTAAATTTAATAAAGGAGGAATCCCATGAGTATCAAATCACCCTGTAACACAGGGTCCTCTGAAACCATTATTGGTGAAAAGGGAATTTTTGAAAATGTCTTTGTAAAGCTCTCCTCTGTGGCGATACCTGATAAAACAGGATCAGAGGAATGGGGAGGAGGTCCCCCCTATCAGTGGACTTGGCAAGGGGCATGGTGGAGATGAAGGAGGGAGGGAGGGACTGGGAGGGAATGAGGGATCGGGACACGGCTGGGGTACAGAGTTAGTAAAATGTAACTGATAAGAAAAAAATAAAATACAAAAAAAAAAAAGATCAGTCAAAAAAAAAAAAAAAAAGAAAATGTCTTTGTAAGTGCCTTCTGTGAGGAGAATGTGACATCCCATCTTTATCCAAGGGGATGGTTTTTATTTTGTAATATGATTTCACATCTTGATAATTATACTGATGAAACACGCTTCATAGTTAACAGAAACATTCTGGTAAGAAAAAGAATATTTACTCAAAGTAACATTCCTCAAGTATTTTTTATACCTTTTTTTTAATGTTTAAGACAAGGTTTCGCTCAGTAATAGTTCGTGCTAGCTACTAGCCCAGGAGTATCCTGCCTCAGCCTCCAACACGCTGTAATTACAGCTCAATTCCACCTCACGTCAGCAGTACAAAGGATTTTTGTACTGGAAACACTGCAAAGCTTCCCCGTATTCAAGTGTGCTATTCAGAAAGCCACAGGCAATTGTTGTAGTAACAGAAGACTAGGTGGCAAGAAGTATCGTTTACTTAGTTTAAAAAATTGATCTGATCTACTCATAAAGCTTCTTCTTTATTTCTTATTCTTCACTTGATCTGAAAACCTCAATTTAAGTACATGTTGAAAAATTAAAAAAAAAACATTTAGAGTACATCATACATGTACACATACTTAAATGAACACACACACACGCACATATGAAGTGTACATAATAATTACAATACTCATTTACAGGGCATTCTCAGTTTATAAACACTCAACTGTATTGTTTGATATTACTTAGATAACGCCTCCAAGAGTCTATCTTTCATATTTTAGATGTTGACTATAATGAGAAAAATTGATTTATATGTCAAAATGTAATACATCTAATATGTAGCAGAATTTAGCTCTCATGTTTATCTGACTATCCATACCTAAAGGCTTATAACACCATAGACAGAACTACACTCAAACATCTGTATATATGCAAGAGGCCAGATAAAATGAGGTACATAACTTATTTCCCTATGTTATATCTACCAAGCGAGAACCTGGCATAGCTCGAGCTGGTATAGATGTTCTAACACGTGACTACTTACTCTGCAGTTGGTTTGTTTTTTCTCATAGACTATTTTGTTATTCATTAGTTTTTGGAGGTGAGATTGACGTCCGGGAATAAAACAAATGGAGTAAGAGATGTTAATTTAAGATGGACATTCCACAGCAACGCAACGATGAGACGGTTACCTTGATAACAGATGTCTCCACCCTCGACGGAGGACTCTGAACTTGTGCTGCCGCTGCCATATTTGCAATGGTGCTAAGGTGGTTCATCTGGCTCATGGCCATGGTGACAGATGCTGGAGGTAGGCTGACAGGAATTAGAGGGTGGGGCATCATCATGAAAGGAAGTTCCAGTCCTAAGAACAGAATACACATAGGACATTACTGCTGTGTTTCGGTTAAAGTCAATGACATGTCATTAAGAGTTTAAACACTGAAAAACATTCTAACAGTGACAGTCAAAAGAAGATCGTTTACTTATTTGTATACAGTAATATTCACTCACGATTGGGAAATTAAGCTTACAGCTAAACTGGTTTGGTGCCACAATTTATCACATCAATTCTTCTGTGTGTTTAATACAAATAACTTGTTCTTGGCTTTATTGTCCCTCCTGGCAACAAAACAACTGATAGACATGCTATCGTTTTGAAGAATCAACTTGTGTGAATGCCGTATATATCTTTTTTTATTATTATTATTCTGCTAATTGTCAAAGAAAATAACTTTAAAACTACCACTTTTAGTGCTGAAGGCTGCCATCGTACCATTTGGCGGAAGGTGGCTGTGCTGCAGATGGTTGAGAGGATGGCTAACTGGAAGGCTATACGCTGCAGGCCTGCGGGCATGTGTGACAGGAGCCTGAGTTCCCTGGGATGGGGGAGAGTGGAGTGTTTCCTTATCCCAAGAACCACCACTGTTGCCTGTGGGGAATGAATATAAATTATTTGGATATAATATTAATCCAAATCATCCAAACACTAATTTGAAATGAGTTCTGAAAAGGTTTAACATTGGGGAATTAGCAAATAGCCTTGAAGGGAAGTGAGCTGAAGTAAGAATTTTTTTTCCCTGAACTGTGTTCTTTTTTTTTTAATTGTTTAGACATGATGTCAAATTTCAGCAAAGTAATATTTTTTGAAACATTTAACCTACTTGTAATGTCTAATGCTGTTTGAACTAAGCAACTTCACATTGAATAGTCTCTACTGTATAACTAAGTAATTCCTCCTAGTACCAAAGAAGAATGAAGGTAATACAACGTGAAGTTATGCTTTCAGTAAATGGTAACCTAGTCAACATTCGAAGTTAAAGTGCATGGATTAATTAAACCACAAGCATAGAAATAAGGTGTATTCATAAGAACACAACCTGATTAGGCATTGAAAAGAGAACACAAACCATCACTTTAGGGAACATGATAATGTCAAAGCAGAATATCAAATATGTGTGAATGAGCACAGCATGTGCTCTCAAACAAAGACAAATGTACAATTGGAATTGGAACAGAACTAATGTCAAATTTAACTGTATATTGGAGGACAGACATTTCAATATTCAGGACAATGTCAGAATAATCTAGGTCTTGAGATACTTTCTAAGAATTTCTTAGAAGGAATTTATAAATCATGTCTTTAAATTAGTTTAGCCACATTAATGCATTTTACTAGAAGATTTTAATATAAAATTATCCATTTAACTTTTCTGTTACTTTATGAGTTCATTTTAAAAGAGCTGAGACTATCATAAACATTGAAACAGCAAAGTTGGTGAATTTCCCACTTTAGCTCTACTAAAAGCCTTGTTGTAAAATCTCTACGACGTGGTTTTCAATGAAGTCTATTTAGTTACTTCCATGATATTTTTCCTTTTACTTTATGAAGACAGTTAAGGATCAATATAAATTCAAACTCATTAGCTCAATACTGTCTGGATTTAAGAGTAAATTGTTCAGAAGTGGGTAATGAAAACTCAATTCAAATTCTTCAGCAATCAAACAAACCAATTTTATTAAACAATGAAAAGAATCAATAAAAATGGATATCTTACTTATCTTTATTATTTTAAAAGAAATCATAGCAGCTTTTAGCTTAAGAAACCTTAGAGCTTTATAAAGAAATGACTCACATAAAAGATATTTCTCCAACTTGCTTCTACACTCGTATACAAAAGTTCATTTTCATATTCAAGAATTGTGTATACCTTACCCTTCTACACTTGGCTTCTAGACACTTATTCCAGGCAAATGTGAAATAGATCTATAAATGTGAATTTCTCGAATGTATCATGTCATGAGAATACTAGGATAAGACACTTCAAGTAACCTCACTTTAATTTGCTTTATCAAATTGTGTGCAAATATATTTCACATTTAACATATACCAAAATAAATACTGAGAATAAATTTAAGGGAAAAACAGTAACTTAAATTCAGATGGAACAGCTGTGCAAAGATAACCCTTATTTCCCCATCTCTGGGGTGCTGCATTCTGTCAGTTTCTTAATATCGGAATCTATCAATCTGCCACACACATATTTTCCTCAGGAAGTTTCAAATGCTATGTTGAATTTCTCAGTGTGTAGAAGGCTCTTAGCCATCTCCGCCAATCATCATTTGTTAAATACTCATGATGTTGGTTCATTTAGGTAATAAATAGAGCAAACAATTAAGAATTATGTCTGATGAAAAATATACAATATATAACCAAGCCAGCTGTAAGTGATTTTTGCATTATTTATAGCATACTCCTTATCCATTAGCATGAACAAATAGGAATGAAAACAAGATACTTGAGAACAAAATTTCCCTTCAATGAATAGAGGTATAAGTTCAAGTGTTTTCGTTTTATACAACATCTGTCACAATATAAACAAATATATATATATATATGTTTATCTTACACATCTACATCTACAATTCCTTAAAACTAATAATTACTTTAAATTACCTTTTAGTTGAAATTACTTCAGAATTCCCGTATTTTTCTTCCCTCCAAATTTTCCCAACTCCTCTCTCTCAAACATTTTCTATGCTTCTACCTCTCAAGTGGATAACCTTTTCTCTGATTAATATTGCTAAATACATGCGTGCACAAATACACACACACACACACACACACACACAATACCCACTGAGTTCATTTTTTTGTTGTTTGTGTGTCCATGATTTCAAGGCTGACCAGACTGCTTTGGACAATCCTGGGACGGGCTAATTTGGCTTCTCTCTGTGGTCATTAGTTGCCTGTAGTTCTCTGTGTAAGGTTAGAACTCCAGAAAGTTTTCCCCTTCCACATTAACATGTGATATTGCCATAATCACTTTTAAGACTTCAGGTAAAATCAAATGCTTTAATAAGTAGGAAAATCATAACATTTGGTAGAAGAAAATAGAAATAAAAAGAAATTGATCTAAATTTCCTCTTGATTTTTTTTTTCTAGAAGCACTTTCTTTACTCGACTGAATGTCAGAATAAAAAAATGATTCTGATTTAGCCCTTGCACTTTCATAGAGGTAATTGAACCAGTTACACATAATTCAAAGAATAATTAAAAATAAAAATGGTGAAATCAGAAGAAAATATTCATGAGCCATTCATAATATTTCTACTGAATTGGGTTTGATCGCTTAGAATTTTCAATCATATTTTAGTGGACTTGTCTAAAACTGGTACTCTAGACCTTGGGCATACCATGAAGGAACACAAGCTACGTATTACAGGTGTACGAATATATGGACTACAATCAGCAAGACACAAGGGAAGTTGTGATATAATGATCTAGCCATACGTGCCATGAAGTACAGTTGCTAATGTCACATTTAATTTTTAAATTCATAATATTCTTTTTCTTTGAATTTCTATCTCCATTTTTTATTTAAAATTCCAATTCCTTTATTAAATAACATGTTGAGTGTTCAAAGTTCACATTTTTATTTGTTTCAGTTTACCTGTAGGAACAAGCTCTTTAAACGGAATTTATAATGTAGCCATTTATTTTCATTAAAAAAAAAGCAAACAAAACGATGATCAACTCAGATTTCGAAGCACAAATCATAGGCAAGGCAGAAAATAGAAAGTGTTTAGAAAATGTCACAGCCGATTTCTTTTTAACAAACATGAAAATGAGGGTAAACGAATGGCAACATTTGTAATTCTCCTACAAATAATTATAATTAATATTTTATTTATTCCTTTTATTCTTATATACATGAAATAATGAATAAATTTCAAAATAGTGGGCCTATTCATTTTAAGTGAGGTTAAATACAGTACACAGAAAATAATAAAAAACAATATGGTAACCCGTAGCTTTCCTTTACATTGTCATACATTAAGAATAGTAAAAGCATATTTGAATACTGTTATTCCTTATACATGGGTGACATGTAATGAGTTGTTCTGATTTCCCACAGGCTGACCCTGATAAAGGTGACAAATCTCTAAGGGACTAACAGTCACACCCCTCCTTAGTGAGTGACAATGATGGACCCTGACAGGAACCTGACACTGTCAAGACTCGTTTACAATGAAAATAATGTCAAGAGTTGGTGCTTACTCCATTCCATTGGAGGACATCAATGCCATCCTAAAATGAAAGCATGAATACTAAGTAAAAGCAAACACTAGTTACAGGTTCCACAGACATTTAGTTGTTATTTCTTTTTTTAAAAAAAGATTTATTTGTTTATTATTTATACAGTATTCTGCCTGAATGTATGCGTACAAGCCAGAAGAGGGTACCAAATCTCATTGGGGATGGTTGTGAGCCATCATGTGGTTGTCGGGAATTGAACTCAGGACCTCTGGCAGAGCAAGCAGTGCTCTTAACCTCTGAGCCATCTCTCCAGCCCCCTAGTTGTTATTTCAGAGATGAGAAAATAGATAAGTGACTTTTCCATGCATTCATTTCAATTCAAAGTGACTCATAAGCTGTTGTATGTGATGCTGTTTTTTAATGTACATTTAAGAATAGATCTTCCATGAATTATATAAGAGCCCTCCTCTCTCTCTCTCTCTCTCTCTCTCTCTCTCTCTCCCTCTCTCTCTCTCTACCTCCCTCTCTACCTCTCTGTCTGACTGTCCCTTTCTTTCTAACACAAATACTGATATTATCTAGAATATTTGTTTGACACAATCAAACTGCTCTAGATACGATGATAATAAGCCATTTAAGAGCTTTAATATTTACCTTACAAATTGAAAAAGATAACTAGAATTATATCCACAGAATACAATGTAATGCTTGGAAGCATAATTCCTTAAGGGAATACTCTAACCTGGATAATTTTTGTTCCTTTGGTGAGGCTAGGGATCGAACTGGGTGCCTTGTACTTTCTTCGCATGTGCTATACCACTGAGCTACACTGCAGCTAAAATGAAACATTGTTGTGACCCTATTTACTAAAAAAAATGTAGTCCTTTAACTTGCGAATCTTTAGAAAGTCAAGGAAAACAGGAACAGCATTAGGAAACTTAAAATGGAGAATGACTTAAATTTAAATTACTTAAATTTGAACTCGTGAGAAATTACAGAATGAACTACTTTCTGCAGAATGCATTTCTTCACATACTTTTCCTTTTTCATACCTAACTCAAGAAAGTTTTGATGCAACCGAAAATGAAAGAAGTATAGCCATTACTATCAAGATAAAAGGTTAAGTGATGTTTGTGCAGAAGAAAGGAGTAATTATATCAGAGAACACTTTGCTTTTTGATGCCATTGCTGTTGTAGGACTCATTAGCACCACACTGTCACTGTTAACCAGATGAAACAGATCCCTAAAACAAAGCAAAACAAATCCAGGATAGAGCTTGTAAATACTCCCATAGTATTCAATACAGGGAAAGTAAGAGTTGCTAAATTCTTTTGTGTTTATTAAACATATGAATCTTGTTAATATTTTGATATCCTGATTGTAAGCAAGAACCAAATATTTTTCTTCCATAGAAATAATTTTGAAAATAGATTCGTTAATTTCTACAGCTAAATAGACTGTTATAGGCAATGATCTAGAAATGATACTTCCATGTACTTATATAAGCTGTCAATCTAAAATTCTGCACTTGCTCAAAATCAAGTATTTTATTATAACGTAGCTATATAGCGTCTAGCTTTTGAAACTACAAGTGTAGTTTTCCATTTTAGTGTGGGCTATGTTTATTAAGCAAACAAATAAACTAGAAATTATTCTTTCCAGTAGTTTTATACTATCTCTAAGGTTTGTCATCATATCAAATAAAAGTGGCAACTGTATTCACTATAATCATTTTAATAAATGTCATGGCAAACAGTAATAACTTTGCGTTCATGTGTAAGTATTGGCCTGGACAAGTTAAAATCAGTTTTGCTTTCCACTAATGCATACAAAACTTGAGATTATAAAAACTATATTTTTGGTCTTAAAATCATTGTCCAAAAAAGCATAATCCCCTTCAAAAGAGATCGCATGTTCATAGGAGTAATATAGATATTTCCTATATGTATGCCTCTAGGGTTTATTTATCTCCCTTAAAGATCAGAGTAAAGCTCAAAGAATAATATTATCAGCTAGTTGTCAAAGCCAGAAACAGAAGAACAATCTTTGTCTCCTCCTTTTTTACTTACCATTGATGTTCAATTTCTTTTTATGTCTGGTTGATTGCATCTATGCAATTTATCTCTACTCTTTTTCTATCTCAGCTGTTGTAATCAGTTTGAAGGAGCAGAAATTTGTACTATAATCTTCAAATCTTAACACTATCATCCCTCTGCTTAGGAGTCTTAATAGTTTGCCCTTTATAAGAAAAAACATTTTCAAAATTTGGGAGCTTGTGTAAGTATGATGTAGCTGGTTTGTGTTTATCAATTAATGTATTAGCCCTATCATTTAAGAAGATAAAACCATCTAGTAAGCTATTATCAACCTGAAAATTAGATATAATTTACATATATTTTATTCTTTAATTTTAAATTAATTACTTATTACAATTTATTCACTTTGTATTCTGGTTATAGCCCTCTCCCTCATCTTCTCCCAGTCCCATCCTTCTTCCCTCTCTTCCCCCATGCCCCTTCCTTAGTCCACTGATAGGGGAAGAAGTCCTCTCCTTCTACCTGACCTTACCCTATCCCCTAAGGAAATAGAAGATGTCCTCAAATGTCTCCCTCCCATTCAAAAAAAGCCCAAGAACAGATGGTTTCAGCAGCTGAGATTTTTTTTTTTTCGGATCACATTATGTAGTCCTAACTTTGCTGTAACTCACAAAGTTCCACCTGCCTCTGCCTTCCTATTGCTGGAACTAAACACACGTGCCACCGTACCTGACATTAAAAAAAAAAAATCATTAATAATACTGAAGTAAACAAATTAACAGTAATGTTGTAAAAAAAATTTAACTTGACCTTTGATTTGAATCTGTATTATAAAAATCACAACACAAACTATTAAAATTTTAATCATCAAGGGCAAGTGATCAAAGAGCAGGCAACCAAGTTCATGACAGAGGCAGCCCCTGCTCCCCTTACTAGGACATCCACATGGAGACTGAGCTGCCTATAGGCAACTTCAGAGCAGGGGGTCTATGTCCCCTTCATGCATTATCCTTGATTGGTGCATCAGTCTCTGCAGTAATTCTTGGGCTCTGGTCTTTATTCTTGTTGGTCTCCTTGTGAGACCTTCCTGTCCTTCTATCCTCCCCTTCTTCCATGAGACATCCTGCCCTCTGCCCAAAGTTTGGCTGTGAATATCAGCATATATTTTGATACCCCGTTGGGTGGAGACTTCCAGAGGACCCTCTGTATACGCTCCCAACCTGTTCCCTCTCTTCCACTGCTTCTGTTTGCCATTCTGAATAAGATTTAAGCATCTTCCCTAGGATCCTCCTTGTTGTTTAGTTTCTTCAGGTCTGTAGATGGCTATCCTTTATTATATAGCTAATATCGGCTAGTAAGTGACTGTATACTATGAGCGTCTTGGTACCTCACTCAGGATGATCTTTTCTAATTCCATCCATTTGCCTGCAAATTTCATGATTTCCAGGCCACAGAAGAAGAGGATCCAGGCAGTCTTGATGAGACTTGATAAGCTATAGGCAGGTGGAAGGGGAGGGGAACTCCCCCTTTCAGTGGACTAGGGGAAGGGGATATTGGGGAAAAGGGAGGGTGGATGGAACTGAGAAGAGTTGAGAGAGAGAGCTACAATCGGGACATACAATGAATAAATTCTAAAAAGAAAAAACAAAAACAAAAAAAATAAAAACTTAATCAGCTTTGTGGGAAAAGGAAAATATGAATTAAAAATCGGTTCACTTTGCGTTGATTAAATATGACTTAAATATAGATTAATATCCAGCAGGTGTTCAGAGGGAGAATTAGGAATTATTTACAGAACAATTTTCAAACAAGTCAGAATGGACATGTTTGCTGTTATTTTGGAGAAGCCAAACAAGCTTAAACAAATAGATGTTCCTGGTTTCCTCAATTTACTAAAAGCTATATTGTAATAAATTCTTAACATGTGTTACTGCATTTTATGATATCCATGTTTCCTTGATTCTTCTAATGTAGGATTTTCTATTTAATAAGATAATCAATATAAATATATAAATATCCAATATTTTGTGGACCCTCAGGTAACACTAAATGAATCAATGCGTAACATGCTGATTCGACCTGAAAATTTACCAGTCTTCACTACTACCTAAAGTAGGCAGAACAAGCAGAAGCAATGAACAAGCAGACACAACTAATTTTACCTTGAAAGGTGCCATTAGTTCAACTTGTAACAATATTTAGCTATGAAGATATTAGACTTCAGGTGGGGAGGCAGCATGTGACAGAGAGGAAGGAACTCAACACATTTGCTGGCCTACCGAAATCATATTATTGCAGACTTGTTGAAAGCTACTATTTATAGGAAAGCAAATCTTTCACCCCACAGCTTCCATTAGATGTCATGAAGACAACATGGAACCACTTTCATCAGCTTCTCCTTGGCAGGCAGGCAAAGAGATTTTCAAGGTCAAAATGACCAATATAATTTTAGTCTCTGGCAACAGGGAAACGCTTAAGGGGATTGCCAATTAAATGGATAATTCTCAACCTGAGAATAAGGCTCCCAATTTTATTTCAAGAATAAATGGTTTCAATGTGCTCTGTTGGACATCAGTTGAAATGGGAATGGGAATAAGAAAAGAGGTTTGAAAATGTTTAGATGAGGATTAATTTTTGGACAGTATCCTTACCCATAGGTCAAGATAAAGTAAGATTTAAATAGCTCATATTTTCTTTTAACGTAAACTGGCTATAGTAACCATAATGTAAAGAACGAATAATGTAAGGAAGGATGTAAGGTGCATAAGGTCACACACTGACACGTCAGAATTAAACCATGCACACAGATTTAAGGTGTATTAAAATAAACAGTCCCCACAAGAATAATGTCTGGAAAAGTTAGTCATACTTTTTCTAACCTTTATCAGTTTTTGATAGCAATATTCAAAAGGAAAAAGGCCACAGTGGGCACAGTGGTACAGAAGGCTGAGACAGGAGGACCAAAGTTTTGAGGAAAGCCTGCACCACATAATGCATTCAGGGCTAGCCTTTGCTACAGAGGAAAATCATGTATAAACTTATAAAAATACAGAGGTTCAAAGGGTAGGAGAAAGTAGTTTTCCAAAGTAAGGGGAACAAGGACTATTTCTAACAGGATCTCAAGGGCAGGCTCTTTGACACCCCCCCCCCCCAGGGGAGGAGCAGTCCTGTTAGGCCACAAAGGAAGACTTTGCAGCCAGTCCTGAAGATACCTGATAAAACAGGGTCAAATGAAAGGGGAGGAGGTCCTCCCCTATCAGTGGACTTGGAAAGGGGCAGGGAGGAGACCAGGTAGGGAGTGTGGGGTTGGGGAGGGAATGAGGGAGCGGGATACAGCTGGGACACAGAGTTAGCAAAATGTAACTAAAAAGAAAAATAAAATTTTAAAAAAAGTTTAAATATCTTCGTTTTAATAAAATAACTTTTATGTAAGTTGTGTTCTACTAACAATAGTTATAAGGAAGGCTAATATATTTTAAATGTTTGATTTCAGTGTAGGAAGTCTCCTTATTGAAAATACAATTATCTTCTTCTGGGAACCCTAATGAATAAATATGTGATTGTTAATCATATGAATTTTTCATAGAAAAAATACAATCCTTTCACAAAAAAATCTATCATAATATTATTATTTTATGGAAATGAACCTTTTCTTTTCCGCTTTATTTTTTTTCTTTTTCTTTTCTACAATTTTCTGGTTCTAGGACCCACATGTCCTTACTTCCTTATATCGGAAGCTGCAATATGAACAGAACGTCCCTTTTATCTGACCCTGGCCAAAAACAGAAGGCCGTGGGCAACTACAGATGATAAATGTGCAGTAAATGTTATTGCTTTGCCGTTGCTATTGGTGGTCTTGATGGTGTTTGAAACATGGTGTGAGGCGTTCCAGGCTGGTCTCACCCTTGCTGTGGACACAGGGATACCTTTCCCCTTCTCTGACATGCCTACTCTACCACGCAAGTGCTATAATTATGGGTATTTTCCAACCTACTTGATTTATGCTATGCTAGGACCTGTGCAAACCGGACACATTCTCTAACCACGGAACTATCTACCTGGCCATCACAAGTATTTCTGTTAACCGAAATCACTTAAAGGCCCTTTTGTTATCTCAGCAACTATATAAAAAGCATGAGTTTCCAAAACAAGTTATACTTGGGAATATCATATGGGTGAAGCATTAATGTGTCTGGCTGATTTTGAAATTTAGTTCTCTGAGCATCCTGTGTAGAGCCAATTTTGACAAAAAATAGAGAGTACATTTTACATGTTGAATATCTTTTTAAATTATCTTTTATTTATTTATGTATTTATTTATTACTATTTATTTACTTTTTATCCCTGCTGTAGCCCCTTCCCTCGACTCCTCTTAGTCCCACACTCCCTCCCTCTATGTGCTAGGAAACCTAGACCCCCTGCTCAGAGAAAGCCCATAGGCTCCTTAGTTTCCAAGTGGGTTTCCTAGGAAGAGGATCAGGGGCCATCTCTGACATGAACTCAGTGTCTGGCTCTCTGATCACCTCCCCTGGGGAGTACAGCCTTACCAGGCCGCAGAGGAAGATGATGCAGCCAGCCCTGATGAGACCTAATAGGCTAGGGTCAGATAGTAGGGAAGGAGGACCTACACGCTGAATATCTTTAAACCGCCTTGCAAAGATATGTAACTGTGTTTTGGGCACCAATCCAATAAATAATTATAAAAATAATTTGGCTTTAATGGTTCTTTGATAAAAATAAATTCAGGTACTTTATATATGTATATTTTAAGTTCCACTGCCTCACAAAATATCATAATTAAGAAGAGAAGAAGTCTTAAGTTTGCTGTTGTTGTAGCGGGAATTTCACCAGGGCCTCATAAACACTAGCTATATATTGCACCACTGAAATGCACCCTAACCCCCAAAGCCTCAGTAGTTTAAACTATGTCAAATATCTTCCAATGTATACAGAAAAAAATTGTAAATCATTTCACTAACATTCAAATATTTTTCAATTCTTATTGAAAACAATAAGTGGCTTTGAAGAAGTC
Organism: Psammomys obesus; assembly: GCF_907164565.1. Classification (NCBI taxonomy): domain Eukaryota; kingdom Metazoa; phylum Chordata; class Mammalia; order Rodentia; family Muridae; genus Psammomys; species Psammomys obesus. The sequence goes on from NW_026591086.1 coordinate 35,361,432, forward strand.
CACATTCTTCTTTATTCAATGCTAAGGTATTCCTAAATTTTGAAAATAGTGGGACAAAGAGAAAAAAGCAGCGTCTTGGTCAATGAGCAAGGACTGTGTGTGAAGGTCACTAGGCAGCATGCAGTTCAGTTGTCTGTCAACACTAGTCAAAACGGTACCATAAGCACACCGTAAAACCATCCATGTGGTCGTTACTGGCACATGCTGCACACCAGGTGGAGAGCCAGGAATTGCATAAAAGCTGGACAGCTACACGGTGAAAAGTAGATGACATGAAATGTAGTGGAGAGGGCTGGGGAGACAGGGTAAAGTGCAGGACATGTAAAGTATGAGGACCTGAGCTGTGATCCCAAATACCTTTTTTGTTGTTTCCTTAAATTATTTGTTTGTTTGGTTTGTTATTTATTTCTTATTTAAAGCTCGTATGATATAATTCTGATTAGAGTTTCTGCTTTCCTGGCTCCTCCCTGAGCCTTCCTAACCCCTAACCACCCAACTCCACTGCTTCTTTATCTCTCTTTAGGAAACAGGGGTCCCAAATCCCCACGTAACAGCTGGACAGGTGTATCAGCATGCTACCAATCCCAGATCTTGGGAGGAAGAGATAGGCTTTATTTTAGGTGATCTGGCTACCTGGTTCAGCATAAATGCCAAGTAGGAGACTGTATATAAGATGGAAAGTAATTGAGGAAAACTCCAAACATCATTCCCTGGCCTCTATCTGCATGTGTACACACACACATGCACACCCCCACGTTAAAGCATGCCTACATGACACATGCACGCGCACACACATACAAACACACATGCAAAAAAATATACTGATTAAACGAAACTGCATTGTATACTGAGATATTAACCACGGACAAATACAGATTTGGTGTTCCTGTTTATTACCTGTGTGTGAGCACTGACGATTACGTGGATTTGTAAGGAAAAACCTGGCCTTGGGAAGACACTGATCACCGTCACTAAATCTTCCCTATTGCGTATCAGAGCACATTCCACTACTCAGGCACTGCCTAGGTTGGGCAATGTGTTAAGGACATTCAGGAATGGTGGCTCTGGATGACAGCTCGGCAACTCACAGTGAATGGAGGAGCAAGCAGGCATTAGGAAGGCGTAAGAAGTCACAGTGAGGTAGGTGAGCGCCAGGTTATGAAAGCTCTCTATGTCAGGATGATGAGTTTGGTCATCATCTTAGGCAGAGGAAAGAGATGATTAAAGTGATGGATCAGATAGGCAGAGGAGAAAGACGGCCATCATCAGGAATGAGCATCCCAAATTCTGTCATCTACTACATTGATATTGATAAGACCAGCACATGTGTTCTGAATCTCATATTTCATGCTACGGGGAAAAGGGCCAAAGCGGGGAAAAAAAATGTGTTCTTTACTACCACTGCTGCCTAAGGAGATGGTTGAAAACAAATTGGCTTTCTGAGACATAGACATGGGTAGATTTTGTGGAATGATGCAAGAGTTATGTTACTCTTTAGCTCTTCTAATTTATAAGCTATTTACTGAAATGCATTAGAGTTTCTTTACTTGTAAATATAAAGGTAACAAACTGGATTTTATGTGTGAGCTTTCTTGCAAAGAGACACTCCGACGGTGTCTATGTCTGCAAAGAAGAGGTCTTGTTAAAAAGGTTACAGCATTTTGTTGATCCAGCAGGGCGGACATTCTAGACCTTCCCTGACAGTCAAAATTCAAGATGAAATGTTGAGGGTAATGTTTCAGGATTCCGGATTTAATATTGAAGTCTATTAAACGTAACAAGATAAATTTTAATCGTTTGGTAGCAAAATTAAATTCGAGATGTAATTCCTTTCAATTCAAAGCTCATACTACTATCCTGTTCCATATCAAATAATGACTATTGTCCAGAATGTTATATCCATCAGCAGACAGAAAAGAGCAGTTATTATGCAGAATACACACCTGTGAAATACAGACCACAGCCTTTTGGCCCACCTTGGATTTGATATCACTTCTTGAAATTCACAATCCTTATACTAGACATTCACAAAGTGATTTCTCAAAATGACTGTTTATGGCCTCATGTAGCTGTTATTTTTAAGGGATCCTACAAAAATTATAGTTTCCTGTCTACGTAAAATCCTGTAATATGATCTATTAGAAATGTACACCAAAAGCCATACAGACAAACAGAGTGAGTTTTTAGCTTAAAAGCACATATAGCACAGTATACTTTGATTCTGTGTGGGTAGATATTTAGTTTTATTTTTAAATAAAAACCTTACTAGATCACATTATTATAGGTTGATTACATATAATATAATATAATATAATATAATATAATATAATATAATATAAT
>NW_026591086.1:35363781-35393796 GCF_907164565.1 Psammomys obesus
ATATAATATAATATAATATAATATAATATAATATAATATAATATAATATAATATAATATAATATAATATAATATAATAAATATCTTCATCACTTTTATTAAATATCTGTTTAAAATGTTCACTGTAGTGTTTTTTTTTTTAAAACCTCAAGGTTTATGTTAGCTTCTAATTTAATAAAAAGTGTTAATTCTTAGTACAATTTAATGTGAAAATAAATTTTAAGCAGCTCACTAAATGTAGACTGTTTTAAAAATTCAAATCCACCAGAATGGAAAATGTCATTTCTTCCATAGCTACAAAATGCATATGCCAAGTGTTTTATCCAAATTATCTTGATGAATAAATGAGTTTGTCCTTTATGTATAAAATATAGTTTGTATTTGTGGCAGAAGATTTTAATAATAAATGAATTTTAGGTTTGCTCCAATGTATTCAATAAAGTGTGATTAATTTGGTTTTTTAAAAATGCAAACTAGACATTACTATATTACTTTGCAAAATGCACAGCTTGCAACATTATTGTCTCGGTGGGATCTTAAATTGAATTGTAAAATGTGTCTTATTTTCAGCTTGATTTATGTAAAAGATAGCAGTGGATAAGCCCCTTTTGAAGTTTCATTGCTTTGTGTGAGGAAAAACAAAAAGCCAAATTCATGATAGTTAGTTAAAATCCAAATCAAACTTTTGTGATATGTAAAATGTTTTTGAAATAAAACGTTATGACAAGAGCAAGGTACCACATTTCAAGAAGCAGCTTTTTGAAGTTCCTATTGTGACAGATGACACAACACATTTCTGACATTTTCTGTGATTTTTATTATGATATTTCACATAATTACTAACCCATGTTTTTCTCCAAAAAAGCTTTCCTGTGCCCTGAGAATTAATCTATGATACCATTTAACTTGGCTTTTTGAAGTAAATATCACCAGATAAAAGCCAGCTGGATGTGAATAATAGGACCCTTGAATGAATGTATTAGTGTTTGAAAAAGAGAGGACAAATCTTCTAAAAAGATTAATTTCCATAAAAATGATAGCTCCCAGATCTACAAAAGAATAAATTCAAAAACATAATAAACTCTCAGAAAGAAAGGTAGATTAAAGTACAAGCTGTAGCACCTTGCCTCCACAGCTGTTGTGTGGGAGCGATTCTGTATCAATTACATGGGGTTGGTCCTGTAGAGCTCTTCAAAGCCTCCTGTGAAAGGCATGAATGTAGAATAGGGTGACACCATAAGTAATAACTTCAGCGATTAATTTCGATTCAACATCCATACACTCTGTTCTTACTCTCAATATTTGCTGTCTGAGAGGAGTTACAAGGATATTCCTAGGAACCAATGAATCTCCTCAGGACAGTCCATGCTCCTTCACTAATTGAGGATTTGGATATGAGTTTTTCTTTGTGATGAAAATACTGCAGCGTTATCACGCTAATATCACTCAGTTGCTGACATCACCATATGAAAAGGTGGTAGCTGATCAATGGACTTTTTTTCCCTCAATATCCTGCTTAAAAGCCTGTCCCCCCAAAGCGCCCTGGATTCTTTTCAGATCACTTGTGTGTGTTACCTTGTACAATTGCTAATAAAGTGTGAGCATGCATACACTACTGTCAAGATCAAACACACTTTTCACTCTCAAATGACCCTTATTCTGTTGTCTGGTAGAAGTGAATGTGAAGATAAAATTTTATTTCTTAATTTCTTTTAATTGTGCCAAAATCACATATCATCTTAAAGGAAGGTTAAGATGAGAATGACATATTTGTGTTCTATATATGTTAACTTATTTTTTGCATATAACACATTTTTCCCCATCACCCAACTCTTCTCAGGTTCTCACCCACTACGCATTGAAAATCATGTTCTCTTTCTTCTTTTTTTTTTTTCATTTTGTATCCCCCCATAAGCCCCTCCCTCCTCCCCTCCCTATCCCATCCTCCCTCCCCTTTCTGCATGCATGCCACTCCCCAAGTCCACTGATAGGGGAGGTTCTCCTCTCCTTTCTGATCTTAGTCTATCAGTTCTCATCAAAAGTGGCTGCATTGTCCTCTACTGTGGCCTGGTAAGGCTACTCCCCCCTCAGGGGGAGGTGATCAACGAGCAGGCCAATCAGATTATGTCAGAGGCAGTCCCTCTTTCCATTACTATGTAACCCACTTGGACATTGAACTGCCATGGGCTACATCTGTGCAGGGGTTCTAGGTTATCTCCACGAATAGTCCTTAAAAAAACAAAAAAAAAAAAAAAAAACTCAAAAATAAATCAGAAGAAAGCACACACACACAGTGAAATAAAACAAAACATGGAGACCAATTTATTTCTCCCCTAGCTTCTATCAAATAAAACAGCTTCTTGGTGAAAGGTCAGACTTCGTACCGACTAAGCCTTCTCCAACTTTGTATACAATAAATACACAGAAAAGGGAAAATAGATAAACAATACAATGTGCATATTTCAATTTTGAAGGAGTTTATTTATCACAGTATTAAACTAGAATAAAAAAATGGAAGGGACAGGCTTATTGTCAATCCAAAACTATTTGAAAAGAAGCCTTAACTAAGTAAAGTTCAGCAATTAATTTGTTAATCATATTTTGACAGTAATCTGACTGTGTTGAAATTTCTAAGATCTTATTTTCTCTATCTTTCTCCTAACTGTTCTTTCTAGAATACCATACCAAAAGCAACATGAAAACAAGATGCCACAAGTAATTACAAAAATTTAAATTAAATTTCATTTAAACTTACTCAGTAATTTTTAATATGGTAAAATGTTTAACTACCAGGCCTATGCCCATTCTAATGAAAACGTAAAATATATGACCATTTTTAGCAAAATATCACTACCTGTGACTACACTATGGTGTCTATGTGTGTGTGCATTTGTGTGTGTGTGTATGCATGCATGTGCGTGTGTGTGTGTGTGTGTGTGTGTGTGTGCGTGTGTGTGTGTTGCGTGCCCCATGCACAAAATATCTACATTCTTTGCACTCATATTAAATAATAAATGGTTCCGGCAATTTTAATAGTAACTTAAGAATTTCTTTATTATACTTCTTCAAGAAATCTGCTTTTAGTTAAAACATAAGAACAGTAGCTACAAGGCTTCTGCAAATATAACTGCCATTCCATTAAGGAAATGGCGCAGCAAACAGTAAATAGTGGCCTCCAGGGAAATGTAAGTATTGATTTTATTACTGAGTTGGTTGGTTGGCATTTGCAATTGTCAAGTCTAATTTTGGAGCATGCTTTAAGTATCTTTAAAAAATTCACAAGGAAAGAAAAAATATTAATTGGAAAATATTGGCAATTATTGTATGGTAACTTTAAATACCATTCAAGGTTGTTTCTTTCTTGCTTTTGTTTACCTGCATTTAAAAATAAATTATATTTTGATGTATGTAGTGAATAAATGACCAGATCCTTTTCATTAAGTCAAATTACAGACTCATTTTACATGCTGTAAAGTATGAGCTGGCTCCAGGAATGAAGTACAAAAGTGAGAATATTGTTACAGAGTTCTTTAATTTGGATTGGGAATTTTATTCTAAAATCTTTAATGCTTAATTTTTGACTCACCTTAGAAAACCTTAAATGATCAGAAATTACAAATCTAAAAATTCTATCATAATGGTATAAACTTCAAGTAAAAACCTCCCTGAACATAAGTCACCAAATGCTAAAAAGAACAAAATTTGTCAATTTAATTTAATTAATATATTTCCTTTTGTGCTCATCATTATCTTCATCAACACTGGTTTCTCTTTTCCATCTATGAATAGAGAATTCTAATATATATGCTAAAGTTATAATTATAAGCAAGGATCATTTTACAAATCCATGTCAGAGCGCAACTCTTTAATACGTAAATTTTCAACTATACCTATGGGGCTGCAAATACATTGAGTGTTAAACTTCTATAATTAAATAAAAGAAGTGTTTATGCTACACATAAATTTTTGGAATGTCCTCTATGGAAATCTAAAAAGAATGAAATTAATATAAAGTAAACATTATAACCACACTCCTGATTAAATTCAGAAGTGATTTTGTATTCACAAAAACATACTAAACTGTTATGTCACACACTAAAACGAGAACTGAAACCTGCAAACACACACATGTGGGTTTGCACAAACACACACACACAACATTTAATATCAGCAAATATCAAGGTGTTTTATCATAACTGTAAGAAAAAGATCAAGTATAACTATTGATAATAAACATAAAAAACATTATACTATGATTGTTTAACTGTTTAGAGAGTTGACATCTCAAGAAATGGCATACAATATATTTTGTGTAGAAAGATGGGAAGTCTCTGATCTGCATGACACATGTATGATAACATAATTTTGAACTAAATTACGCCCCTTGAAGAATAAAAGCTTTGGTTTCTCTGAATGTAACACTGGCTTCTATTTTAATGTTGTCTCTTTGGATATAGTTTAAATGACAGTTGTGGAGGTTTCGGGGGAGCTGGTGAGGGTTTTGTTGTTGTCGTCACTGTTCGTTTTATGGTCACTTTGGAATTCACAACATACTAGAAAGACTTGCAAAGAGAAATCCATTCCTAAATAATTAAATTTGTTGAATGAGATGCATGGGAAACTTTAGCGTGGAAATTTCTCAAGAGAAACTCAAGAGTATGAAAAGGAAATTAAACATTATCAAACAATAATTTTAAAATTATAGGCTACCTCTGCAGGGTAGAGCCTTTTAGAGGCCCTCGGTGATAGATTCCTGTCCTGTTCTCTGTTTTCTCCCTCTTCCGATGTCCATCCTCTTTGCTTTTCTGAATGGGGATCAAGCATCTTAGCCAGGGTCTTCCTTCCTGATTAGCTTCTTTAGGTGTAAATATTTTAGTATGTTTATCCTATATTATATGTCTAGTATCCACTTATGAGTGAGTATATACCCTGTAATGGGGACAGGGACTATCTTTGACATGAACTGATTGGCCTGCTCTTTGATCACCTTCCCCGGAGGTGGGGAGCAGCCTTACCAGGCCACAGAAGAAGACAATGCAGCCACTCCTGATGAGATCTGATAGACTAGGATCAGAGGGAAAGGGAGGAGGACCTCCCTTTTAAGTGGACTGAGAGAGGGACACCGGTGGGGAAGAGGGAGAGTGGGATTGGGAGGGGAAGAAAGAGAGAGGTACAGGGGGATACAAAATGAATAAACTGTAATTAATAAAAATAAAAAAATAAAAAGAGGAAAAAATAATTTTAAAATCAACATAATTTTAAAAATAGTTTTTAATTCCCTTCATGACATATCCTTTTGAGACTGTCAAATTGATGTCATGTTTGTGTGTTTGTGAGACTAATTGATTCCTTTGCTCACTGACAGCACTGACTAGAAGCAATTTAAGGAAAACCTGTCAGTAAAGATTATTTAAAGTAGGCAAGGCTAGCCTCAATAAAAGAAGATGCACCTAATACTACTGCAACTTGATGTGCCAAGGAGGGCTTATATCCATGGGAGGTCCCCTCTTTTCCAAGGAGAAAGGGTAGGAGAAAGATGGAGAAAGGTGATGTCAGAGGGACGGATTTAGAGAAGAGGAGAGAGGGGAAGCTGGGATCTGAATATTAATTAATTAAGCAACTAATAATGAAAAACAGACAGGAACTTCAAATACTTAGTCTGAAACCAAGGTTTTGGTATATAATATATAATTGTATGCAGCAGTAAGGTTCAAATGTTTGATTTCAAGATTTATTTACAAACATGGGTACAGTCATTACTACTTACCTCACATGAACTGAATAATGAAAAATGTTTGTTAATAAAACATAGCTAATAATTTGATGGTTATTAGCATAATGTATATTTAAGAAAATATTCAAAAGTATTCTTTGTGGGAATTTTTCAAATGTCTTAAGTGATAGGTTGGAAAGAAATGATTTGGATTATTATTCAGCCATTGTGTTCATCTATTGAAAAGTCACACAGGCTCTGAAAACCTTCACCATATGCTGATGAAAGCAAAATAGTTTAAAAAGGAACAGATGTCTTAACACTATTAGTAAAGAGTTTGGGTCTTCTGGATCCTTGAAAATGCTTTGGGGATTTGTTCTTCTATATGTCCCATGACCACCCTCTTATTATGCAAAGATACGTGACAGCGTTTGAGAGCGACGATGCCTTTCAGGAGATTCGCGCCATACATTGACTTAGTAAGCTGAATATTGTAATCATATGACTTCTAATGATTAAAGGAAGCCCACAAACTCTTTTATGTGCCTGATTGAAAGTTCATTACTTGAAAGTCAGTGTGCACTGGTGCGCATGCATGTGTGTGTTTGTGTGTTTGTGTCTCATCTTGAGAGTTGACTGGAAAACTATAACATTAAGTACAATTTAGGTGAGAATTTAAATATTTCCTTTGTAGTCTTAAGATAAAGCTTTCTTGTGTGCTCCACACATCTGGAAAATGCCAATTATTTAACTAGAAAATCATATTCTGATAATGTACAAGAAACATAAAGCACTTTGATTTTGACAACTTATAAATAAGCAATTATTATGAAGTGGAAGTCAAGGTTATGATTAAAAGTGTTGAGATGATACAGAGATCGTAAGAGATACATTTTAAAAGACTCTCGCTGCGAGACAGCAATTTATCACGCAGTCAGATGATGAGTACAAATAAACTTTCTATCATCATGGAACTGACAAGAGGAAGAAAGAGGAAACTAAATAAAAGTATTTACTAGGTCATAGAAAAGATATTATGATTATTTGCAATAAACGAGTCTTAAAAACAAAATATTTAAAATTGAATTAAATTAAAAGCTAATGAAGCATGAACATTAAAAAATGGAAATACATGTTGAAATTGGCAATGCGTAAATGCCATAAATGAACTATAATAAACTGATTTTTACCATATAAAATGGAAACATTCTCTAAATACTGTATTGACTTGCCCTAACCCACTGTTGTCTAAACTAAAATTATTGAATCAGCTATAAAATATGAAATAAATTCACTATAATTAACATTTATAAAGAACATTAGAATTTTACAACACACATAATTTCAAGTGAGCCGTCTAAGAACTCAGATTTTTAGAAGCACAAAAAAATAGTTTAAAAAAATATAGTTTAAAAAAATAAAAAAGAACATCACCATGGGAGAAGAGGGGGAGAAATCTGAGTTTACAATATTAATTGATTAAAGCCAGGAATAAGAAAAATAACATTGGTTTTCCTTATATTTCCTTTAGTAAATATTACAGAAGGAAGGAAATACCTTTCTTTTGAAGACAGCATCAATATTCAAATAAGGTTGAAGTATTTTTCATACAAGACTTTCACTTGCTTGGTTGGAATTACACCAAGGTACTTTATATTATTTGTGGCTCTTGTGAAAAATATTACTTCCCTAATTGATTTCTCAGTATTTTGTCTTTTGTACACAGGAGGGCTACTGAGTTTTTGAGTTATTTTTTAATATATTTTTTCTTTTTTTTATTATTATTTAATTATTTTTATTAATTACAGTTGAGTTAATTTTTATCCAGCTACTTGGCTGAAGGTGTTTATCAGCTGTAGGAGTTCTCTGGTAGAATTTTTGGGATCATTCATGTATACTATCATATCATCTACAAATAGTGATACTTTAACTTCGTTCTTTCTGATTTGTATCCCCTTGATCTCCTTTACTTGTCTTATTGCTCTAGCAAGGACTTCAAGATCTATACTGAAGAGATATATAGAGAGTGGGCAGCCTTGCATTGTCCCTGATTTCAGTGGGATTGATTTAAGTTTCTCTCTGTTTACTTTGATGTTGGCTGTAAGTTTCTTGTATATTGCCTTTACCATGTTTCAGTATGTGCCTTGTATCCCTGATCTATCTAAAACGTTAAATAGGAACAGGTATTGGATTTTGTCAAATGCTTTTTCAGCATCTAAGGAGATGGTCATGTATTTTTTTCTTTCGGTTTGTTAATATGGTGGATTACATTAATGGATTTCTGCATATTGAACTATGCCTGCATACCTGGGAGAAGCCTACTTGGTTAAGAAGATACCAGAAGATAAAAAGTTCTCCCATGCTCATAACCTGGTCTGATTAACTTAGCAAAAATGACCATCCCTTTCAAAGTCTGTAAAGAATTGTTGGTAATTTGATGGGAATTGCATTGAATCTGTAGATTGCTTTTGGTAAGATGGCCATTATTACTATATTAATCCTACCAAGCCATGAGCATGGGAGATTTTTTCCATCTTCTGATATCTTCTTCTAATTCTTTCTTCAGAGACTGGATTTTTTTTTTCATACAAGTCTTTGACTTGCTTGGTTTGGTTCACACCAAGGTACTTTTTGTCATCTGTGGCTATTGTGAAGGGTGTTGTTTCCCTAATTTCTTTCTCGGCCCTTTGTCTTTTGTATACAGACAGGCTACTGATTTTTTTGAGTTAATTTTGTATCTGGCCACTTTTCAGAAGGTGTTAATCAGCTGTAGGGGTTCCCTGGTAGAATTTTTGGGGTCACTCAGGTATACTATCATATCATCTGCAAATAACTATCAACGTAGATGCTGAGACTTATGGGCAACATTTGAGCAGAGTTCAGGGTATCTTATGAAAGAAGTGGGAAACAGAAAGATCTGGAGAGGACAGGAACAACAGAAGGAGAGCAACAGAAACAAATAATCTGAACACAGGGGTCTTTCCTGACACTAATACTCCAACCAAGGACCATGCATGGAGATAACCTAAGACCCCTGCACAGATGTAGCCCATGGCAGTTCAGTATCCAAGTGGGTTCCATTGTAATAGGAACAGGGATTGTCTCTGACATGAACTGATTGGCCTGTTCTTTAATTACTTCTCCCTGAGGGGGAAGCAGCATTACCAGGCCACAGAAGACAATGCAGCCATTCCTGATGAGACCTAATTGACTAGGATCAGAAGGAAGGAAAAGAAGACCTCCCCTATCAGTGGACTTAAGGAGGGGCATGCATGCAGAGGTGGAGAAAGGGAGGGATTGGGACTGGAGGAGAGAGGGAACCACAAGGGGGATACGAAGTGAATAAAGTATAATTACTAAAGAATTAAAAAAAATTAAAAATGGCCATCCCACCAAGACAATCTACAGATTCAATGCAATTCCCATTTGAATACCAGAACAATCTTTTTTAGACCTTAAGAGAATAATTCTCCACTTAATAAGACAAAAAAGGAGAATAGCTAAAAACATCCTCTACAACAAAAGAACTTCTGGAGGTATCTCCATCCCTGATCTCAAGTTCTAAGATAAAGGAACAGTAAAACAGAATGGTATTGTCATAGAAACTGACTGGAGGATCAATGAAATTGAATCGAAGACTGAGAATTAAGCACATATTTATGGACACCATATTTTGAACAACAATAACAACAAAAAGCTAAAAAAGACAGTATATTCAACAATAGTGCTAGTCTATCTGCATGTCTACATGCAGAAAAATACAAATAGATCCATATTTATCACTCTGCACAAAGTCCAAATAGATCACAGACCTCAACATAAAATCAGTAAATCTGTTAGAAGAAAAAGTAGGGAAAAGCCTTGAACACATTGGTACAGGAGACAACTTCCTTAACAGAACACCAAGAGCTCAGGCTCTAAGATTAAATATTAATAAATGTGACCTTATGAAACTAAAAAGTTTCTGTAAAGAAAAGAAAATGGTCAACAGAACAAAATGGCAGCCTACAGACTGGAAAAAGTTTTTCACCAATCTTACGTCTGACAGAGGGCTAGTATCTGGAATAAATAAAGAACTCAGTAAATTAAACACCGACAAACCCAATGATCCAATTAAAAAATAGGTACAGAGCTAAAGAGACTTCTCAACAGAAGAATATTGAATGGCAGAGAAACACGTACAGAAATGTTCAACATCCTTATTCATCAGGGAAATACAAATCAAAAGAACTCTGAGATTCCATCTCACACCATCAGAATGGCTAAGATCAAAAACTCAAGTGGCCCTCCAGGTCACTTTCTATTTCTATATCCCCATTCTTTCATAAGATTCCCTGCCTTCTGCCCAAAGTTTAGCTATGAGTCTGAGCATCTCCTTCCATACCCAGCTGGGTAGAGTCTTTCAGAGGCCCAAGACCTAGAGCGGGCAGATGCTCCACAAGGAGACCAACAGAACCAAAGAATCTGGTCCGAGGGGTCTTTGCAAAGACTGATATTCCAACCAAGGACCATGCATGGAGATAACCTAGAACCCCATGCACAGATGTAGCCCTTGGCATCTCAGTCTCCAAGTGGGTTCCCTATCAAGGGGAGCAGGGGCTATCTTTGACATGAACTCAGTGGCTGGCTCTTTGATCCTCTCATCCTGGGGTGGGGGAGTGCAGCTGTACCAGGTCACAGAGGAGGACAATGCAGCCAGTCCTGATGTGATCTGATAGGCTATGATCAGATGGAAGGGGACCTCCCTTATCTGTGGACTTGGAGAGGGGAATGGGAGAAGATAAAGAAGGGAGGATGGGGTTGAAATGAAGAAAGGGAGGGAGCTATAGCTGGTATACAAAGTGAATAAAATATAATAATTAAAAAAAAATAAAAAATCTTAAGTGACAATACATGCTGGAGAGGATGTAGAGAAAGGGGAACCCTCTTCCACTGCTAATGGAAATGTACTCTTGTATAACTATTTTGGAAATCAATCTGGCACTTTCTCAGAAAACTGGAAATAGTACTACCACAAGACCCAGCTATACCAGTGTGTATACAATACCCAGGGCATATACTTGTGGACATACACCCGAAAGATGTTCAGCCATATGACAGAGACACTTGCTCAACTATGTTCATAGCAGCTTTATTTGTAATAGCCAGAATCTTTAAACAACCTAAATTTACCTCAATGGAAAAATGGATTCAGAAGTTGTGGTACATTTACACAATGGAATACTTCTCAGCTCCTAAAATCAAGGAAATCAGGAAATTTACAGGTGAATGGAACTAGAAAAGTTTGTCCTGAGTGAGCTAACCTAGCATCAGAAAGACATGCATGCTATTTACTCATATACAAGTGGACATTAGCTATATAATATATGATAAACTTACTAACCACTACAGACCTAAAGAAGCTAAACAACAAGGAGGACCCTCGGGGTTATCCTTAATTCTTATTCAGAAGGGAAAGCAGGATAGACACCAGTAGTGGTAGAAGAGAGGGAACAGGATGGGAGCCTATCACTGATGTCCTCTCAAAGACTCCATCCAGAAGGGGATCAAAGCAGATGCAGAGATTCTCAGCAAAGCTTTGGATATAGGTCAGGGAGGCAAATGAAAGAAGGGTATATAGAAGGCTCCAATGGGGACAGGAGCCCACAAGGAGACCAACAAACACACACAAAAGCCAGGCCCAGGAGGACTGAAGAGACTGATGCCTCAACCATAGACCATGTATAGAGAGGACTAGACCCTCTGTCAGATATAGCCCATAGAGAGCTCTGTATCCATGTGTTCCCCTTGTAAGGTAAAAATATACAGTCTGTGACATGAACTTGGTTGACTGCTTCCTGTTCACTTCTCCTTGGTGGGGTGACCTCGCCAGGCCACAGAGGAAGAGGATCCAGGCAGTCCTGATGGGACCTGATAGGCTAGGGTCAGACAGTAGAGGAGGAGGACTTCCCCTATTAGTAGACTAAGGGAGAGAGATAGTGGAGGAAGACGGGGGGGGGGAGGACTAGGAGGAGATGCGGGAGGGGTCTACAACTGGGATACAAATTGAATAAATTGTGAAAAAAGGAAATAAATTCAAGTAAGTCTTTGTAATCTTTTTATGACCTAGGGATATTAATATTTTCTGAAATTGTTCTCTCATTGTCTAACTTCTAGAACACTCATCATGTATAGTACCTTATGTTCTAAAATTCACCACCTGAAGCTGAAACACAGGGACATATCAATGACTGAAAGAATACATCCTAAACTATCAGATGACTTGGCCACTATGATTTAAGCGGTAAATGAGAGCCACACATCCAAGGTAATCAATATTATTCCCAGTGGCAATTTTATTCATATCAAAATTTTACTCTTGTCTCCCAGGTGCATTCAAAGCAAGCATAAAAAATGTTATATTGGGACTATAAAATGTCAAAGTAGTGTTATCCTTATAAAATTCTAGAAAATGATGTTAATTGGGAATATTTAGGAGAAAAAATAGCAAGAGTGTATATGCTTTGAGGTCTCAAGTATCAATTATTAAAAGATTTTTAAAGGTCAATAATAATGGAACAGTACAATTTATTATGACCAATTTCCATGATAAACTGTTAGTTACTTAAGTAATGATGGTAGTGAGTAGTGAAGGACTTGGTTTTTACTTCACACTGGATTTGACAAAAAATATGATTTTGAAACTCTTAAATTATGAATGTACCTAAGAAAAATAAACTTAATTATTAAAATTAACTGCTTGAGAGGGACATGGGAGGAAGTGAGGGAGGGAAGGTAGAATTGGGAGGGGGCTACAGCTGGGATAGAAAGTGAGCAAACTATAATTAATAAAAAAAATAAATAAAAATTTTAAAAAACTAACTGCTTGATTAGTAAGAGGATATGATAGAATTTCAAAATAAATCTAATTTGCTATTTAAAAATGATTAAAAGACAACACAAAAAGAGAGACTATAAAGCTTATTATAAAATAATTTTAGTTTGCAAAATGATAAAGTCCCCAACAATAAATATATTTTGGGATAGTGTATCTAAATTATACTCCTTATAATGAATATCTGTTGTTAAAAGGAATGTTTAGGAATTGATGAAAATTTATTTCTAAATGCATTAATATTTATAGTTTTAAGTGCAAAATAATGTATTAAAATACATATAATTGAACAGATCTAGTATTTTATTACTGATGTTTATTGTTTTAAAGGAAGATATTAAAATCACTAAATATTTATTTTAACGGTGCATTTAAATCTAATTGCATGCTCAGAGATTTAGTGATACATAAGATCACTAACTCCTAAAGAAACACCATTTTGATTTTATAGATATTTTATTACATCAATGGATATTTCTTTGTATCCTCTATGACTAAACGCATAAGCTATAACATAAAAATTACTATCAAGAACGTAGACCGGCCATAAAATTCAATTAGAAATCTCTACACTTTAAGCAGTTATGGTGGCATAATGGTGTAAACATGAGTGGAAGTCAGGAGTGGCTCCCGGAGCATGTCACATTTAAAAAACAAATGTTTTAACTCTTTCAATTTCAATCCTTAGTAGATATGACTTTAAGGAAGTTTTTTTTTCCCCCTCATTATATATCTCTGAGGAAATGTTGATACTTTGTGTCATCCCTGGGAATGTGTGTGCGGGCAAGAATATGTGTGCCTGTAGAGGCCAGAGGACAACTTCAGCTGTCATCCCATGAGTGACGGCCATCTTGATTTTAAGAGAATGGGTCTCCTATTGTCTTGAACTGGCTAAGTAGACTAGGCTAGCAGGCCAAGGACTGTCACAGATCGACCTGTTTTGTGTTTTTGTCTTCCCAGCACTGGAGGAAAGGAATACAGTAGCAATGTCCATGCCTTTGTTGTTGTTATGTGCAACTTGGGCAATCACCCTTGAAAGGCAAGCACTTAATGAGCTACCAACCATTGACACGTTCATTAAAGAACCAAGATCTGCCATGGAGTCAGTGGCTGGCTCTTTGGTCACCACCCCCTGAGGGGGAGCAGCCTTACCAGACCACAGAGGAGGACAGGGCAGCCAGACCTGATGAGACCTAGGGTCAGATGGAAGGGGAGGAGGTCTTCCCCTATCAATGGACTTGGAGAGGGACGTAGGAGTAGATGAGGGAAGGAGGGGAGGATTAGTAGAGGACAACAGAGGGGCTACAGCTGGGTTACAAAGTAAAGAATTGTAATAAATAAAAACAAAATAAAATAAAGAACCAACATCTGTGCATGGTTCTGCTTATGGGGGAAATTAAAAGTTCTCTAAATTTAAATTTTAAAATGTTCCAAACGCAATTACGAGCTAAGTTACCTTTTGAATGCTGTGATTCCCAAGCTGATTTATTAAAGACAATTAAATGATTTTTTTTTTCTTTCTCACTTTATTTTTTAATAATCCAGTGATTTATGACTGGGTAGATTAAAATATAGATATAGTACCTGTATTGGTGTTGAGGTTTTCTTAAAGAAATTTTTATACTTAAAAATCTCTTGCTCAGTGGCTGGCTCTTTGATACCCCCCGCCCCTCACCCTGCCAGGCCACAGAGGAGGACAATGCAGCCAGTCCTGATGAGAACTAATAAGCTAGGGTCAATGGACTTGGAGAGGGGCACGGGAGGAGATGAGGGAGGAAGGTTGGAATTCGGAAGGAATGAGGGAGGGGGCTACAGCTGGGATACAAAGTGAATAAATTGTGATTAATATAAAAAATGAAAATGTAATTAAAAATGTGCTTGCTTACATGCATGATTTTTAAATACATTCTCAAATTTAAATACATTAGCTGAGCAGTCATTGAATGTGACTTATTGCATGAAACAGTGGCACACGTAAGCCACATGGTTCTGCCTTCAGGACATTTAGCATAGCGCAGAAAAAGGGGTGGCATGATACTCATACACACACTTGAAGGATGTTGAGGGCAAAGCGTGAATGCTTGAACCATATACCTACTCTTCACGAAGTGCTTTAAAGTGTGCTTACGGTAAGTTTTCTAGAAATATATGTGAATTTTCAGGAAGAAGCACCATAAAGAGAGGTTATCACCCTATGAAATGAAATGCAACAACACAATAAAACCTAACATTCACGTACTTGTATTTGGTTGTTTTGCTGTATTGGAATTACAACTTCATAGGTTATTTTTCGAGCTTTGAACTAAGTGCTATCTGTAGCAGGGCACTTATACAAGTGCTGATCTCACGCCTGATCAAAACCACTTCTTTTTTTGCAGTGGGTTGTGATTAATGCAGAGATTCAAACTGTTCAAGTGCCAAAAGAAGTTGCAGGTGAGTTCTCACCCACGAACAGGTAAGCTATGTCAATGCCCCATCCCCACCCGAAAT
Source organism: Psammomys obesus (assembly GCF_907164565.1). Classification (NCBI taxonomy): domain Eukaryota; kingdom Metazoa; phylum Chordata; class Mammalia; order Rodentia; family Muridae; genus Psammomys; species Psammomys obesus. The sequence continues at coordinate 35,378,858 of NW_026591086.1, forward strand.
CTCAGTGCACATCACGGGTGAGAGGGAAGAGAGAATGTGTAAGCCTGTTGGTGGGAAGAAAGGCCATAAAATATGGTACAGCTGTAGGTCACGTGACTCACAGCAGCTGTGGTTAGCAGCCCAGCACCTGTACAAGATTACCACAGGTAAAAATTCATACATAAAGGTAGAAGAACCTCTATGGTTTCATCTCTAGCTGAGAAGTTTTAGGTAGCTGATACAGAAAGGAGAATCATTTTCTCTGCGTGGTAGTCACTGGTAGATTGTCCGCTACTCAGTGGATGAGCCCAAAACCATGTATGTGTGGACAGCACTTTGCTCAAGTTGTTCTTTATTATATTGTGTCTTATATTATCTTTTAAACTGTCCTTCACCACAGACTGCATACATTACAGCTTTTGTCTAGATTTATATTTGAGTCGTGCTCTTTCTAGTCCATGTGAGTTTTAGTCTTCAGGTCTATAATGACATCGGATGTTTCTGTGTTTTCATTTATGTCCCTAAAATATATACCTAAAAGCAAATCATCACCCACCTTTCTTCTAAAGAAAATCAAACCAAAATATTATCACTTTGTTTCAACAATTTCTTAGGGTTAATTAAACAAACAAACAAACAAACAAACAAAAAATATATATATATATATATTCCAAAGACAGAGAGGCCTAGTGTTGTTTCAAAGTGTGCATTTTAGAATGGAGAGCAGGCTGGAAAGCACTGCTAGGCACTCATAGAATCACTGAGCCATCACTCATTTTTGTTAGTAATCTGGAAGTAAATGATAGGGGAAATTATATTTGTATAACTGTGTAGCCAATGTAATCATTGGTCATGTGGCATTTTTAAAATTATAATATGCATTATAAATGAGTTGTCAAAATATGCTATATTATTATTGGACTCTGAATATTTGGACATACAATAAAATATTTTTATTAATTTGGTGTCATGATAAAAATTAGCAAATGAACTAGATATTTCATACTGTAAACGGTTACCATATTGCAATAAGGTCAATATGAAAGGAATACAATTCACTCATATAAATATATTGATGAAGGTAAGACTTAAGATGAAAAAACACTGTTTCTACATAAGCTAAAATACCTGATACATTATAACTGACACAAAATCAGAGAATGTATTTTATATTCTTAGAAATAATATAAAATCTCCTGTATGTTTTCAGTATATAGAAAACAATTAAGTTTTCCCTGATGTGTCCAAACATACAAAATGCTTAGTGTTTTTTTAAATAAACAGAAAAGAAACTACATAATTGCAAATCAGTAAATTATTTGGCCAAACAGGGAACATTGTTAAAGGGGACAAAATCAGTGTGTGTTTTCTTTAATTACAAAGACCATATCTAATTTTAACTGCCTCCTCTTTTTTCCTAATAATGAGGTGACCTTCTATTCTCTTTAACCCCCCTTTTTTTTATCAAAGCTATCTACACCCACTTTGCCTTCTGTGTCTCTAATCTGCAATTATTTATGTTTTCTTTATGCTGCTTTGTCCGCCATGGGAGCAAAATTGTATTTGCTGAAATATAGAGCTAATTATACCATGAACCCTGCAACAAAAAGACGGAGCAGATGTTACTTCAGACGTGCTAAAAGTCCTCCTGCTTAATGTGCATAGAGCAAAACACCATGCAGAGTTGTCAAAAAACAATATCTAATCAAGGCAGTTTTAGACATGCAAATCTTTTTAACACCAGAGTTAAATGGAGAAATTCCGTCAATAATATTTTCAGGACTCACCATGTGCTTGCCAGATAATTATATTAGGTAGTGATTTCTAATTAATATAATAAATGTGTGAGTCTACATTGTTCCATCCCAGGGGGGAGAAACTGGGGGAGGCAGAAATGAAGATCATATGCTGTGAGTTAATAATAAAATACACATTTTTTCATTGAGTATATGATTCTATAATGTAAAAATGATTTGAATAGCTCTTAATTAATAACCTATATCTTCATCATGTTTTCTTTTAATTAATAGTGACTCTTATCTATTTATTTGAACATTCAGTTGATAAAAAGTGAAGATCAGTTTTTCTTTTATAGATTTCATCTGTATTTCAATTTTAATTGTTTTACTAATCTATAGGTACACATATATACAGAGTGTAACTAACAAAACGCAATAACCTTCATGTGTTTTTTTTTTTTTCCTTTTCTTTTCTTGACTTTCTTTCTTTGCTAAAACTGAAAATGTTTTAATATGTTGGCTTAAAACTAACGTGACTATCCTGAAATACCGAGTTTTCCCTGTTGTGGCATGTATATAAATGGCAAATTACTCCACAAAAAATGTCAAAATACTCCTCATGCTGTGTAGTGACTAAAGACGGTTCCAATCAAACAAGTTTGGAGTCACTGTGAGAGGGCTATATTTTAATGACAAACTTCTCAGTGAAAGAAGTGTAATCTACTGGGTTCAACATGCAGCCTCCTTCCTGGGGTGTGCTGAATGTGAGCATTGACTGACTTACCTGGGCACCACCTCAGTGTTTGTTTTACTCAAACAAGGAACACCACAGAACGGTGACCACCCGAGTTAAGGAATTCCATCTTAGTAAGAGGCATGCAAAGTCTTAGATAAAATAAGTGTTTGATTTGCGCAAAACACATGTAAATAAATATTAGCGGGAGAAGGGGGCATGATTTGAAGGAGAGTGTTGAGAGCATGTGGACTGTTTGGGAGGGAAAGAAAGGAAGGGAGTAATGTGGTAATTATAGTATAACCTCAAAAATAAAAATAATATTACATCTTAGCGCAAATGAAATGAATGTTCTGACATATTTTTATAAAGTTATCTTTTAACAAAAAGTAGTTTTATGTTAGAAACATCACCTTCAAAATTTATGCTTTTAAATAAATTTTATGTCTGATACAAAGACCAATGCACATAAAAGATGTTTTTTAAAAGTTATTTATTTATGTGTTATGCTGAAAAAAAAACAAGGCTTATTCATATTTTCGAATGTAATGTGAGAATACCCTTGAAGACACTGAAATAGTTTCTGAGAAGATATATCTAGTTAGTCTTTTCTAGACTACATTATTGTGGCTGAGGGGGAGAGCCGGATGCGATGGTTGATACCACTTCGTATGGTAGAATGATGTTTGTTTGTTTACAACCGATAGGTTATGTTGCTATGATTAATGGAAAGAAAAATGGAAATTGAAGTCTTATTTCCAGCTAGTTTATTTGGCAAGTTATATTTTTTAACGTAATGCCACAAAAATATCTATTAGATGAAAAATCAACAGGTGCACTTACTACTAAATTAAACTAGATGCTAACAGAAAAACAATGGTAAGGAACGAGACAAGCCCCTCACGTAGGAGGACAAGGACAGACAGATGCTGCTCTAACCAAATCATCACAGAAGCACTATGAGGAAAGGACCCTTTTTCATGTGGACAAGCTACTAAACTAAGCACTGCTTGACCAAGAATAAAGATTTCTAACCCTACTGTTTTCAGTAACCATGCGGTTTCATGAATTAAAACTAATCAAACTGATAGCATTAAAAGTACAAAAAGAAAAAAAAAATAAAACCACATATTTACTTAATTCTCATGAATGTCAGTGGAGCTCTTTACTCATTAGGTCTTCGTGTAGAAAAGACACCACCTGATTTCTATCATCGAATTCTACTGTGCGCTAAAATAAAAAGACTATTTCAAAAGACCTATTTGGCATTTCAGGATCTTAAACTAGTAAGTAGAAAAAAAAAAAAAAAAACTCCCTTAATATTATTTGTATCCTCCTTCTGCTGTGAGAAAGTCTTGTGAAATGTATACATGTAGTTAAATCATAACACGTATTTTACTCTACTTATTTGTAATTTGGGAATGTAAATTCTGCAGTGAATCATATGTCTGTTTTAATAAGATATCACAATACACACAAAGAAATCACAGATAAAAACTGAATGTAAACAAGATTATGTTTAAACTACTTCTTTTAATGTGTTTATCTTGTTTCTTACAAAAGAAGTTGTCCTTCCTATATCGGTTCCATGATAAAAATATTAGTAACTTATTTTAGGAACCGAAAAAAATAGAAGAGTTTTCAAAGATTGAAGAATCTAATAGGAATGTTAAAATGATGACTGCTGTGACAGATGTGAAAAGCCTTCTTGGTAGTCTGACTACAAAGGTATCAAGAGGAAGAATGAGTGTTGAATTTATGTTGTGGAAAATTGGTCCCAAGTTGGTTTTCCACTTCATCAGAAAGCACTTTTGTCTTGTATGCAAACAGTTAATGAAGCATGTCATCCTTGGATTGTTTTAACTAGTATGAAAAATACTTCACGCTTTTTTCCTTCTCTTTTGCTTTTGAGAAGTTTAAATAATACTAAGTGAGATTCTATAACTGTTAGAATCCAATTCTAGGTTTTCAGTTAACGTGGATACATTATGAGACTACTGATGATTCCTGTGTTTTCATTTTTTTATGAATTATAGTCTGCTGAAAAGTAACATAATCCATCAATTCTGCCATGTAATAATCAACGTGGAACGAGCTGATGGAGTCATTAGATTTTCATCGTGAAGCCCACCTTTAGTTTAAGTGTTTTGAAGCAGTGAACCTTTTGATTTAGGTTTTAAAGCCTTTCGCAGGTGGTAAAATTTTGTTCCAACAACACTCATGTGATTGGGAACAAAGGAATTCTTTCAAAAGGTTTGTGGCCTTACCTTTGCATTGATTTCAAAGAAAATGAGATAATCATTTCTTTCATATTAAAATTATAATAAACAGAAAGGGCAGGACAAATTACACATTATAGAAAATAATTGCTCCAAAGGCGCTCTTCATAGGTTCATTCAGATTATTTTTTATATTTATAATAACCAAGTGTTCACCTGTATAACTTTTCACAATATGATAATGTAGTTCTTACTTTGCATTTCTTCTATTTGATAAATTCTCATTTCAAATTTCTTTGTACAGATTCACTCTCATTGCGTTTTAACATGACTCCTTGTATGCTATGAATTTAGTATGAGTTTAGACAGTTAGAAAGCCAAAAAAAAAAAAAAAGAAAGAAAGAAAGAAAGAAGACTGATTCTAGGTAAAAGAATGGCTTCCAAAACAGGGTTTAACTCTATTATCATTTAAATACGAACTGGATTTGTCTTTTCTCAAGCTAGTGGTCGGTATTGTATATGCTTATAAAGGTGATTGCTGAGTCATGGTAATCCATTACACTGAACATATACAAATACTCATCATCAATATCACATGCTTCTATTCCAGGGTGAAAACAAAGTAAGCTGAAATTCACCAACATTCAAAAAGTACACCAGGTGTTCCAATCTCAGAAGAACAGGGATCCTAAAACCCTTCCAATTATTTCATTAATAAAATTTTAGAAAAAACTGATTTGTCCATTCTTTTGAAAAATAAGAATTCAGGCCTCCACAAATCTTGAGTGTTAAGTATAATTCATTATAATAAAAATTTAAATAATCAAGAGAAATAGATGAGATTAGGTCATAAGTTAAAATGATACATTTGAAGATCATTTATATTTTATGTGGAAGACATATATCACTGTTAATCTATCATTAGGAGTGACAATTCTGAATTTGCAAGTGACTCACTTGGGAAATACTGCTACATACATGTTGGAAAAAATATTTCTCTCTTGAAGAATATGAGTGGGTGATATCTTGAAAATGCTTTTTAAATAAGATTTAAATGAGTGGTGAAAGTCTCTATTAAATAAAAAAAATCCATTTTCTAAAGCTTTTAGTAAACTTTAATTTTATTTCATTGGTCAAAATTACTAGCAAAATATAACATTCCTCTCACAAAGAGAAAATGGGTGTGGAATTGATAACAACTCCAAACTGCAGACATTCCTGAACTGAAGATAATAGGAATTCACAGAAAATCTACATCTACAGAAAAGGACAATGAAGTGTAAATTGCTTGAGACTTTCTTTCTACTTTGCCAAGACAGAATAAAAGTCACAACCCTTTAATGAACAGGTGTATAATCTATATACTTAGCAACATGTGATATAACCACGTGCAGTCGCTCCAAGAAAACAATAGAACTTACTCTTTAAGCAAATATCAATTTCAATTACAGAAAACTGCACCTTTATTACTAGGTTTTCTTTAACTCGCACACACGTATTGGAGCAAATACATAGTATGTGCGTGTCATCTTTCTTTACTTGTGCTGAGCATGTTGCAAAAGCAGAGCCTTGTTCCTTTAGTTACCATGGAAGATTGGACTAAACAGATTCCTGTGTATGTTCTACAAGCATGACTGACAAATTTAGGTCTCTAGAAGGTTGATAACTACAAAAATGTATATTACATACTGATTCTTGAGACGAAGTTGTTAAAAAAAATAAACATTCTGATCTTAATAAAAATGTTTTCAAAAAACCTAGAGAAATAATATCACACAAGTAGGAAATGAGACATTTTCCATAAATATGAAGCCAATAGCTCAATAGCCAATATTCCATTATGTGTGGCCAATTCCCAAAGATGTGATAAAATTATAAAGTAAAATTAACTAGAATGTAAAATCACTGTTGTTTGAAACTCAAATAATTGTCTTCCTAGATTTTTCCAAGTGGAAAATAGAGTTTGACATAGGAAATGTTATTCATCCATAAGCTGTTTTAACTATTACATTGAACTTCAATATAATACCTATACGTGACATTAAATGTAAACTAGACAGGAAAGTGGGGAAATTTTCTTTATTCAATTATTTATTTACTCTGGGTGTGTTACTGTGCATGGTCATGCATGCACACACATGCACATTTGCACTGGCCAACATGTACCAGCCATGTGAATGTGAACAGAAGTAGAAGGACAACTGGTGGGTATGAGTCTCAGGAAAGACCCCTGTGCTCAGATTTCTTGGTTCTGTTGCTCTCCTTGTGTGGTTCCTGTCCTCACCAGATCTTACTATTTCCCACTTCACAGGTCATTTCAATTTTTAAGAAATATTCCAGCTCTTGCTATTTCCCACAAGGAGAGCAACAGAACAAGAAAATTTGAACACAAGGAACTTCCCAGAGACTCATACTCCAACCAAGGACTATTCGTGGAGATAACTTAGAACCCCTGCACAGATGTAGCCCATGGCAGTTCAGTGTGCAAGTGGGTTACATAGTAATGGGAAGAGGGACTGCCTCTGACATAATCTGATTGGCCTGCTCGTTGTTCACTTCCCCCTGAGGGGGGAGCAGCCTTACCAGGCCACAGAAGATGACAATGCAGTTACTTCTGATGAGAACTGATAGTCTAAGATCAGAAAGAAGGATAGGAAGACCTCCCCTATCAGTGGACTTGGGGAGTGGCATGCATGCAGAAAAGGGAGGAAGGGTGGGATCGGGAGGGGAGGAGGGAGGGGCTTATGGGGGGATACAAAATGAATAAAGTGTAATTAATAATAAAAAATAATAATAAAAAAATAAAAAAGAAATTTTCCAAATATATTTTTATGCTAACTTGAAATATTATTAGGGGTTGTTTCTTTGTACATAGACCTGATAGGCTAGGTCAGATAGAAGGGAGGGAGAACCTCCCCTATCAGTGGACTAGTGGAGGGGCAAAGGAGGAGAAGAGAGAGGGAGGGAGAGATTGGGAGGAGATGAGGGAGGGTGCCACAGCCAAGAAACAAAGTGAATAAATTGTAATAAAAATAAAAATTTAAAAGTGTGTGTGTGTGTGTGTGTGTGTGTGTGTGTGTGTGTAACATAGCGAGAGCTATTTTGTACAGAAAAGTCATCTTTGGAGAAATATTATTTTGAACCACAGGGCAATGGTGAATGAGTTTCTCTAATCACTGTCTACATTCAAGGTAGAAGAGAAACCTAAGTTGCCAGTTGCTCTTGCTCTCTCCCTGACACCAGACCTCCTTGCAAACAAAGCAAATCACAGTCAGAATGAGATTATGATGCACTGATCTCCTTCTGAGTGTTGCATTATGTTTCAGGCAGTGCGTAAGCGGTCCCTTGGCACTTGTGCTTGCAGCAATTTGAATTTCTCTGGTAAGTCAGTATGATTTACGGCATATTTCAGACCTTCTCATCATGGTAAAACACTGCTAGTTTTCAATGAGTTCCTCAAACAAGATAAAGAAGAGAAAGGAGAGCATTTGAAATGAACAAGAAATGGTGGTTTGTTGTAACTTTGGCTTTTACAATTGAATTAATGTTTCACATTTCTCTTCAAGGTTTTCCTGTACGCTGGTTAGAGAAACCAATAGTGTGAATGAGCCAGGAACTAGTTCAGACTATTGTTTCCTTGGAGAACACCTGTTCGAAGAGCAAGTGTTAAGTTTTTAGCTTTAGTAGCAGAATATAGGCTCTGCAAAAATTCATATAAAATCCCACTGTTTATCTGTTTGAAAGTCCTGTTCTGGCAAACAGGTGGTTTCTTATACCTGCGGTATTTCATTTCCTCATGCACAGCTGTGTTAGAAAATGTTTGATTTTATGAACCACATGCCAGACTTAGCAATATCATCATAATGGACAGGGAAAAAGCAAATTGTATTGCTTCATTTAGTTTTCTTGTACCAACAATGTAAATTTTCAGATTTAATATTGCATGTTTGCTTTAGATTCAAACTTAGTAATACAAGCAGCTGTTTCTTCAGAATTATGGACAACAGCACAAATTCATCCCTAAATTCACATGCAAAGTAAAACATTGCTGATGAAGGCTCCTTTCGCCCCCTTTTTATTATTATTCATAAAATTCCCCAGGTATGCATGGTGCTTTATAGAGCATATAAAAAGACAAGGTCCCTGCCACAAAGGGTTTATAGTGCAATCCAAGGAGCACACCATGCAAAACAGCTTAGACATAGAGAAATTGTTTTATCTGGTAGGAAACCATAAACAAATAGATAAAAGGATAAAACGTATACTTTAAACAAGGATATGGCTACAAAAGATGTTTTTTCAATTTATAATTTTGGAGTAATTTATTGAGCAAGAGTGAAAACACAAGAATGATAAATAATAAAGTTAATGTGGTACTGACTCTTCATTTTCACTTTCATCAGTGTTGGAAATTAAGCTCGGAGGAATCTAAGAACCTTCTGAAATGATAGAGTCATGTCCTACTCCTTATAAAGTAGCGTGGAGTTGATTGAATGACTTAGATATATAATTCTAAAATGTTATATTATATTCTAGGTCACTGAAATATACAAACTGATAACACCATTCTGAACGATGCAGTTAACCTAATACTAAAATATGACTCAAGTTTACATTTTTAAAGATTTCCAAAATAACATTGGAAAAATAACATGAACTCTTAAGTGTCCGATCTAATAGTTTCAGTGTTCTTAAAATGGCATGAACCTTCTCCCATTTAATAAACTGGAATCATCACTGAAATGGGATTCTGAAAGGCAAATCCTTTCTGAGCTATACTGCGATGAAAATCACATAAAGTTACAACAAAGATAACTTCCTAGAACTTCAGCTTACTCATCTGTAAAATGGAATTGACAACAACATCAACATTTTATGCTTCAGATTAAATGAAAACAGTAAGTATGGATAGACATGTGCTCAGAAGAAAATGGGAATTAAAAATTACGCAATAGTCTCAGGAATGCTGACATCGAACAAAATGTAGTTGATGTGGAAAAACTAAATGATTTAGGAAGATAACACATGAATTGCTACAAAAGAGAACCTGTGGTAGGTAATACATAAAAGATCTCTCTAACTGAGGACTTACTTCACAGGCAATAACTCAGGGAGATTTGGTGAACAGCCACAGAGTAGCCATTCACCATCAATGTCAAGATTGGTCTTCTCCCAGTAGACTATGATTCCAAAGGGATTCGCAGTCTTGATGCAGAAAGACTTTCAGATAAGGATATTTTTATACATTTTGAGGGATAATATAGATACAATGGGTAGTTAGGATAGAGGAAATTAAGGGTATCTGTAGAGGAATTTTAATTCATAACATGGCTGCTTGGCAAAAGATCACATCCAAAGACCTTCTAGGTCTGTGAAATCCAGCTGGAATACAGACATGCCTTTAACCCCAGGAGATGGGCAAGCAGATCTTTGAGTTTCAGGTAAAGAAAAGGTTAGGTCCAGGCATGCAGGTACACACCCTCAATCCCAAACAATGAACGTAAAGTTAATTTGTACAAGAAAATTCCCATGTTTGAAAGTGATGTAAAACTGAGTGGCAGAAAAAGTGATGAATCAGAGAAAGACTTGACAAAATAAAATATCCCCAACTCTCATGAGAAGAGAGAGGAAGGAAGGTTACTTAAGGGGCAATGCAGAGAGAGGGCAGGTGTTTTTAATGGGACAGTAATAGACAGGTTGCAGAGAGAGAACTTAGGTGAAGACAGAACAATCCAGAGAATGAGAAAGAGCCAGAAGATTAAAAAAAAAAAAAAAGACCCTGGAGTTAGTTTGAGGCCACACAGAGGAATTCAGAGGTAGAGAGAAAGGCCAGATTGAATAAGTGAGTTGGGAGAAGAATTTGAGACAAAATAGCTAAGTTGAACCAGCCAGCTATGAGCTCAGAAAGAATAAGAACGAGTGAGCCTATTAAGCAGTAAGTCTCAGAGGCTGAAAACATTCTCGGTCTAGCTTAAATTCTATGGATGCTAGAAGCTTCCAAAGAGAGGCCTTCGTTAACATAAGGAGGTAGTAAGCCTCCCAGACAACAACTGAAACAGGGGGTTCTCTAATAAGGTGAGCAGGTACTCTCTCTGGCATGAATTCAGTGGCTGGCTCTTTGATCACCTCCCCCTGGGGAGAGGGGTGCAGCCTTGCCAGACCACAGAGGAAGACAGTGCAACCAGTCCTGAAGAGACCTGATAGGCTAGGGTCAAATAAAAGGGGAGGAAGACCTCACTAAGGGTGGTGCATTATAGGAGAAGAGGGAGGGAGAGTGGGATTGGGAGGAGATGAGGAAGAGGGATAGAGCCAGGAAACAAATTGAAGAAATTGTAATAAATAATAATAATAATAATAATAAAATAAAACCAAGAAGGAAAAAATAAGTTCCATTTATAGGTATTTTAAAACATCTATGTTGAATTGAGCATCAGTGAAGGACTTTTCTAATTTTTATTTTATTTTTATTAATTACAGTTTATTTGCTTTGTATCTCAATTGTAGCCCCATCCCCCATCCTTTTCCAATCCCACCCTTCCTCCCTTTTTTTCTCCTATGCTCTTTCCCCAGTCCAATGATAGGGAAGTTCCTCCTCTCCTCCCATCTGACCCTAGGTTATCAGGTCTCATCAGGACTGGCTGCATTGTCTTCCTCTGTGGACTGGTAAAGCTGCTCCCCCCTCAGGTGGAGGTGATCAAAGAGCCAGCCACTGAGTCTATATCAGAGATAGTCCCTGTTCCTATTCCTGGGGAACCCTCTTGGACACTGAGATGCCATGGGCTATATCTGAGCAGGGGTTCTATGTTATCTCCATGCATGGTCCTTGTTTGTAGTATCAGTCTCAGAAAAGACCCCTGTGCCCAGACTTTTTAATTCTGTTGCTCCCTTTATGGAGCTCCTCTTCCCTCCAGGTCTTTCTACTTCCCCCTTCTTTCATAAGATTCCCTGCACTCTGCCCAGTGAAGGACTTTTAACTGGACATTAGGAAATGAGCATGAGTCATGTCAGTCAAGAATACAGAACCAGAGTTTTGCTGCAAGATTGTATCTTCTATGCTGAGACTCACAGCCAAACTTTTGGCAAAGTGGCAGAAACCTTATGGAAGAAGGGGTACATAGAAAGACCTGGACAGGAGAGGAGCTCCATAAAGAGACCAACAGAGCCAATAAACCTGGCCCGGGGGGGGGGGTCTGCAGAGACCTTTGCTCCAACCAAGGACCATGCATAGAGAGGACCTAGATCCCCTGCTCACATGAAGACCATAGGCTGCTCAGTTTCCAAGTGGTTTCCCTACTAAAGGGAGCAGGGTCTGTCTCTGACATGGATTCAGTGGCTGGCTCTTTGATCACAGCTCATGGCCAGGTGGGGAGGGTGTACAGCCTTGCCTGGCCAGAGAGGAAGATGAAACAGCCAGACTTGATGAGAACTGATAAGCTAAGGTCAAATAGAAGTGGAGGAGAGCCTTTCCTATCAGTGGACTAAGGGAGGGACATTGAGGGAGAAGTGGGGAAAAGAGGGAGGATGGGTAGGACTGGAAGGAGATGAGGGAGGGACCTACAGCCTGGATACAAAGTGAGTAAATTGTAATCAATAATAATAAATAGATGAATTTTAAAAAGATAGTATCTCCTAGTGCCATCAGAAGCCAAAACCAGTAGAGTCTCACCAACATGATGGCCGAAACATGAGCTGAACAAGCATGACACCACTGAACATGCCAAATTAAATGGAGAAAAGCCACAAGACCTCAACCCTACAGAAAGAACTATAGGCTCCTGAGGAAAGCCTGGAATGAAAAAGGTGTCTTTACTCAGTTGAGGCTGCCAACTGCTTGTTCTGTGCCACATGGCCAGCCCTGAAAACATACCTCCTGGTAGTATTATACAGACTGAGAAGGTTTTATTTAGGAATATATGTATACATATATGAGTGCAATAAGAATTAGTGAAAAAAAAAAAAAGGCCATAAATTTAAGGAGAACTATGTGGGGTAAATACAGAGGAGGGAGGAAAGGTAAAAAAAATGTTTAATTAAATTATAATAACAAATACATATATATGTTGTATGTATGTGTGTGCATATGTATGTACATATGAGTAAACTCCACCCCTCGGTTTTCAAGAGGACATGGGGAAGACAGGAAGTTGATTGTCAAGGAGCTTTTAGGTAAATGGAAGGTCAGTAGAAACAGTAAGACAGAGAGAGTATGAACTAAGGAAGGGGGCATGTATACATAACACTTCATCACCTAAAAGAAGTCTAACTTCAGTATAAAACCAATGGAACTTGTGAAGTAATTTGTGACTGAAAGTCCACAGGGCGACTCTTGCAAGGTCTGAAGATGACACACACAGAGAGCAGAAAGCTTGAGCGAGTATTACTACAGCAGCTGACTAGGAGGATCCTCTAAAGTAGGTCGGGCTCTGCAGAGAGGGGGTATGAATCTGAGGAATGATTTGAGGGTTGAAGAATGAAGAAACACCTATGTCACATGTGAAAATGGAAAAGCACATGTCAAAGTTTTTTCAGCTTGCTTAGAAGGATCACAAAATCAACCAAACCAAACTAAACCAAAACTGCTGAAAAGGATCACTGAACTCAGGAAAGACTAGCCAAAGTTAGAGTCTATCATAGAGAATGACATTGTATTTATTTTTAATTTTTCCTACAAACTTACAACGTTGTTTTGTAGGTTTTTTTTTAAAGAAAGGGCAAGTCATTTATTATTAGAGAATATACTAATTAAACTGCACAATTTTATGAAAGATTAAAACTACAAGAATTTTATTAGTATTTCAGCCTAGAACTTGTGGTTTTCTTGTAATCAATAACATTAGAATAACATTAGAATATAATTATTCTATAAAGCTACAAAAGGATGGATTTAAGGTTGAGTAAACTGATGTAGGCCAAAGAAATCATGCAGAGGTAAAGCAGCAAAACCTCATTTATTAAAGCCACTTATGATTGGAAAAATAGATATCATGGTTAGAGATAAACATTAAAAGTGGTATCAATATAATAATGCCATCAACTGCAACAGAAATCTTTCAAAAATCAAAAGTCTTTTAATTCTATTATTTATTAAATATTAAATAGTTAATCTTCTGAAGATATAGGTTAACCAGGATATCTGTTTCTGAGGAAGATTCCATGAGATAAATCATAAACTAATGTAAATATCTCCACATATAAGTAAGAGAAATCATAAAAATTATATTTGAAGACTGTTTTATTCATGGTAATCTCAAGGAAGGAATAAAATTAAATTATGACACAGGTACCTTCTTATTTGGTAATGTCTACTTTCAGAGAAGGTAATATTCAATTTTAAGTATGAATAAATTACTACTTTCACTTAAAAGCTTCAAATTTCCTTCCAATTCATAAGGATAAAAATAATTTAAACCGTTTTGCACGTTATTTTATCTATCAATAGTAATTAACAGAGCCTTAATCTGGGTAATGTTAATGACCACTGTTCTCTGGTAAATCCCAGTTAAACCAAGCTTATTAAGGGCTAATTAAAGAAGGTATTATGTGCACTGAATAAAGTAATGCCTACTTCTAGAGTCGAAGTGTGCATATTGTGTGATAACATGAAATGTGACAAAACTTTTCAGTTAAGGTTTATTGGCTTATTATTGATCTCTTAAAATGTGTGCAAATTAAATGCTTGACAGCTTGCCTCTCTCTCTGTTTCACTCTCCCTCTCTTTCCTCTTCTACATTTCTCCCACCATTTCTCTATTTTCGCTCCCTTCTTCACTCCTTAGTCTCTCTCAAACATTCCATTAATGGAACAGCAGTAAGCATTATAGAACACCATTATAACCTCAGGATTAAAGCAAAGGAAGTTGGTGCACATTTGTGCAGAGGTGAGATGAAGATAGCGGAGATAATAGAACTGCATAAACAACTTGTGACTCTAATACAAGAGAAAAGGCATGCCGATTTAAGACAGTTTGTATCGAAAAGTGAACGGATACAGCACTGGATTCTAAATAGAGCAACAGTCATGCTATAAAACATACTGAAAAGGACACAGAAATAAAGGTGTCACTTAGTTATCTTCATATAAAGTTTATTTTTCAAATTTTAAAAAGAAAAGAGATTAATTTTAATACTAAATGACATTTTTGGCAAATACATGTCTCAAAAGCAACTTGAATTGGATAATGGTTTATCTTGACAAATTAGGCAATGAGTTACTCTCTACAGATTATATATATATATATATATATATATATATATATATATATATATATAT
>NW_026591086.1:35393806-35469301 GCF_907164565.1 Psammomys obesus
TATATATATATATATATATATATATATATATATATATATATATATATATATAGTTAGTCTGTTCAGTTATTTTTGTTCATGATTTCAGTCATCTTTGTTTCTCACCTTACTGACTAATAAAGAAGGAATCCAAACTGTTTATTATTGACAAGATGTGACACAGTCTGCCCTGCATTCTTTACAACATGGGAATGTCAAACCACAAA
The DNA here is from genome assembly GCF_907164565.1 of Psammomys obesus. Classification (NCBI taxonomy): domain Eukaryota; kingdom Metazoa; phylum Chordata; class Mammalia; order Rodentia; family Muridae; genus Psammomys; species Psammomys obesus. The sequence continues at coordinate 35,394,013 of NW_026591086.1, forward strand.
TGATTCCAGATTCCTAGGGGAATGTGTGGATGTTACATAATTGTGCTACTGTCTTCATCACAGAAATCAAAAACTTACAAATAAATGATTCAGTCTGACTAGCCAGACTTTAAAAATCACATAATTGGGCCTAATCATGCTTGAGGGAAAAAAAAAAAAAAAAAAAAAAAAGCATGCATAGGAAGCCAAAGACCAAGAAAAATAAAATGAAGTTTTTAACTACGCTGAACTGTGGTTTCCTAGAAACACATGACTACAAAATTAATCTTATTAGAAAGTAGAAACCCAAACAGGGCATGCTTATCTGTTTGCTGTGTAAATTGATCTCTTATCACCCAGAGTAAGCAGATACACCATCAATCAACAGGCCATACAGCTAAAAGCAATCAATAAAAAAAGCACAGGAATTGACAAACAACTAGTCAATGAAATCATTTTTCCTGAAATACTTAGCTGGAGCCTTTTAAAAGAATTGCAGTGAACAATGTCAGTTGCGTTTGAGCCTGCACGCTTCTTAATAGAGAACGGATGTCATATCCATTTATTTTAGCTGTCTGAGCAAGTTTTTCACACCTTATCAGAAACAGTTTTGCTATCAATATATTGAAAATATGCAAACTTTTGGTTAGCTTCACTAAGTTCGAAAGTCGTAGAAATGAGGAAGAAAAAAAAAGTCCCTTCAGAAAAATACAGTATATCATTTGCTAATCAATACTTTTGGTCATTTTTTCATGTTCGACAAAAGTAAGTTACTTTGTATTTGGTAGTAATCATTTTGATAATTTATGTCTCAGAGTGATGTCTGTGGAGTGAATTCAGCATCAGTATATTAAGCCGATTATGGGGCACTTCCTTTTTAGTTCATAGAAGAGCTCAGAAGTGCTGAATTATGCTTTGGGTAAGCTTTCTGGGACATTGCCAAAACTGTTATAAACATTTCTGAGCTCACTTTTCCAGGGAACTCTTTTAAAAATCAATTAGAAGTGAAAGCCTTTCAATGTACGTGTTTGAAAATGTCAAGCCTGAATTACTTTGTTTTTTTGTTGTGCATCAATGGCAATATTTCAAAACCTGAATACTAAATTGATCATATCCTATAATTAACCTATTAAAGGGAGTAGGATGTGCAAGGTTTCTGAAACTAATTCCACAGGAGAACCGGCTTTTTGTCTTTAAGAAAATATGTTCAGTTAGGTAAAAAAAAAAAAAAAAAAAAAAAAGGCAAAGGGGAGATAGCAGAAAGCTAAGGTTGCTCAGGTTTCATTTTCACAGCATACTTGAGTAAACTTGCTGATTTTGAAAAAAAAATAAAGAAAAAACTGACATAGTAGTTCAGGTCAGCTTGTTAAAGTAAGGAATTCTTTGTTTAAGATTTCTGAATTAAGTTATTTCAATAATATTCCATAGGCAATGGCACAAGATCAATTATGAATTTAAATTTATCAAACAGTGATCTGTTCAAGAAGTGAATATACTCAAAGGCACAAAACATTCTTTATAATATGTCATATAAATGTATGTTAATATTTCTATGTATTTACATTTTTACCTGTCCAAATGCAGCGCTAATTTATTTTGTTTAAGCAATATTACCAAACTTCAAATATCTATGTCAAGTTTTTTTTTCTTACTAAAAGCAATCTAATATTGCTTTATGTGTACAAAAATATATTTTTTATAAGAGATAAGATTAAAAACTTGTAAATATCAAAAACTGTGTTCCCTCACTCAACAAATGAACCACAAATTGACTGTGGAGAGGGAGAGCAAAGGATTAAAATTCCTCATGGATGTGTAGCAAACACATTGATATTAATTGGTTTGTCCTTTCAAGTTGTGTTTATCTCTTCATTTCCATCACTGTTTCAAAGGTCACTCTGTTCCATTTATAAATCCAATATGACAGAGATTAGTAAAGGCAAAAAGCAACAACGAAATGACTGCACCATCATGCACTCACACAGCTCACAATTCATTTACCCAATTAATAAAAAATACCATCAAACCACCAAAATGCCTCATGTCAAGATAGCTTAATCACCTACATTTAGGATAGACAGTACAGGAAATGTACTGAAACAGGGAAATTCCATTCTAGTCGAAATACTGAGAAATCTGTGCCTTTTGAGGATTTTGTTTTCTCTCCGAAACAAAATGATCATGAAACTAAATTTCAGAAGAAAACCCATTAGTAAATAGAAATAAATACTTGTAAAAATTTGATAAAAGGTACTCAGAAGGTTAACTGCGCTGATGCGTGCTGCATGTTTACGTGTGTCTTTGTAACAGTTTGATGGGGAAGATCATATTATGATGAAATTGAATGTAAATAATATGACGTGCGTCCAACATGTGGAAATGGAGATAAGTTTTACAACTGAATGCTCTGTTTTGCACACTTAGTAAAAACTGTTCTAGAGCAGAGCTTCTCTCTTGATGTGGGGGAACAGTGGTAAATAGAAAAAAAGAACAACACGAAAAAGAAAAACCAAAATAATTAAGTGTTGTTTAACACAGGTAACTTTGAGTGGTGAGTGTTAGGATGTCACAGAAAATTGTTTCTCTCTAAACTAAGCACTTTGATCAGATTAGGATTTTTAATGTTCTTATTTACCCCGATGTGGAACATTGAGCTTGTGTTATCTAATAGATCATGTATTTACAGATAAAAATCTCTCAAAAACATACTTGAGATATTAAACCTAAAGTAAAAAAAATACATAAATAAAAATAAACAGATAAAAATAGAAAAACTCTAGCTTAATCATCTAGTAAAAACTGTAACATACAGAAAAACTTAGAATCAAGTGCTGTAGAAAGTCAGAGACTTTCTCTGAAGCCAAATATGAGTGAAACTAAAAAAAAAAAAAATTAGTTTCAAAAACTGATTTGCTTTTCTTTTTCTCACCTGTGTCTCCTAAAATGCTGTGTACTCACAGAATCCTGAGGCTTAGGGCAAAACAATAATGCTTCCAAGGCCAGAGTTTTGAAACAAGCTAACTACTCAAATGCCATAGTGTCTGTAAATGAATTACTAATCACCACATTATATTATATGACATCACATTTCCTTTTATGCATTCATCATTTTACAAATACTTAATTGAAATATGTACTTTGTTGTTTTGGTAAAACCTATGTTTTTAGGTTAAATACATCTGCTAGAAAAGATATCACAAAATCATTAAATATGTTATGAAAATCATGAAGAGATTATTTCTTTGGAAACCTAAGACACAATGTCTTCTATGAGATTGCTTTTACCCAAAGATCCAAGTGCATTTTTATCATACAGATAAAATTGAAAATGCATTACTTCATTTGAGATTTCTGGTTAGCAAAATGAAAAACTTTTCTGAGGAATCCTAAAATGTTGCATTTTATGCAAAATCAAGAGAAATATTTTTAAAGCGTGTCTTAAAACAATTTAAGACAAGTACAGGACTGATAAAAATTGAGTATATATATATATATATATATACTATATATATATATGTTATAAATGCTTTTAACTTAGTGTATGCATGTCCTCATGCATAACTATCAAATGCACGCTGTAAGTGACAAGGTGTGCCCGCAAATACACTTGTGTCCTCTTCTTTGTCCCTATGCAGATTATGGCTACCAGCCAACACATGACCCCAAGGAAGTAAGTCCACTTTTTGGCTGAACGGTTTATCAACAGCTTGAAGTGACAGGAATGGTGATTCAATCCTGCTTCTCGACATATCAGATGTAGGCCACATTCTTCAGTCTGTGGAACTAGAAAAGGAAAAAGTCCCTGTCGCATTTGCCCTTTCATAGAGATGGAAATATTATTAGAAAGGACATAAACAGACTAATTAAATCACAGCAGTATGGCTGGGATGACAGCTGGTACAGCGTGTGACTGAGGAGATCCATATCTGTGAACAGGAGGTACTTCACTTGCCATCCATTCGCTATTAGGTGCTTTCAAGCTTGCTGTGCAGACATTAAATAATAACATATCATTTCCAAGGCTAAAACGATGTAAAGAAATAAAAAAAGGCTTTCTAACCAAGAAATCTTTTGTGCGACACCGAAAAAAAAAAAATCATTTACCACTCAGTTCTGCTTTTGAGATAAAGATGTAATAATGCCATTACCTTTCATCAGCAGGATCCTTGAAAATCAACACTCTTTGCTTATCATGCTGTGAAATACAAATAGAGCTAAAGGCCTGGCCTGCAAGGCACTGCTGCAGCGATATTAACTACCAGATCTGCCCTTTGTGAAGGAAACCGTATCCGTTTCATTAGTGCAGACTCTAATTCAAAACTGTTGAAAATGAACTGCACATACTGTTTTAATAACAACACTCCTAATCATTATCAAACTGGTAATTCTCTCAGCACTGAATTATAAGGGTCTCTGTTTCCATTATGACCTGCTGTTAAAGAAAACCATATTTAAATCCTCCATTCTTTCTTAGTTTTCAAATTATCCAGGTTTGAGAGAAGGGGAGGGATTGTAGTAGCATCAAGAGCATGTAAAACTATGTCTGCCACATTATTTCATTTTAGGTAAACTGGCAGTTTTAGACATTTATGTCAACTACTGTATTATTTACAAATCTTTTTGGTTACATTGCTTTGCATTCAGTTTGAAAATTCACATTTCACTCAAATGACTGTACAATTTTGGAGTGCCTGAGCACTTCAGAAAAGAATCAGAGCAATGAAAATGTGAAATGCTGAAAATGAAAAGTCTGGTGGCAGGTGCAATGAGCTAAACTTGTGTGCAAACTCACAAAATGTTGAGCAAGTCCTACGGTTGTCTCAAATTTTACATTTATTAAAAACAAGATTTTTAAAACAGGTAATGTTGGGCATCACACCTTTATAAAACACAAAGTAGAAAGCTTGTTTTAAATATGTATTGCTAATCATAATAAGTTGAATGTAAAAAAAATGAAAATAGCTGCACATATTAGTGAAGTAAATAAAAGGAGTTGAATGTGACCTGGCCTACTTTATACAAAGGTAGTTGGTTTGGATACACTTTAGTTTCTAAGTTTATATGAACGTCACAACATGAGCATACATTATGTTGATAATATATGACTTTATTTGATGTGATTGTGGCTAATCTTTTGAAAGGTGATGGAATCTACCATATAATTCCTTTACCTGGATATATTCAACAGTTATTTGTTTCACAATTATATAGCTAACATAGGGTCAAAAATCATTTAATAGGTTTTTTTTTTTTGTGTGTGTGTACATGTGTTTCAATTGTTAGGTTTCCCTTAAAACCTAGTCATTATTTACAAGCATTATTGATATTGAAATTGAAATATTGCCTATTTTCTAATAATGCTTTCAAACTGTCTATATACATTGAAAGTGTCCTCTAGAATTGAAAAAAAAATTGCAAAAAAATATTTAGCTTCTATGCAACAAAGTGTATATGTAGTAGTTCATATAAGAAAGTAGTGCAAATTATTAATTATTGTCTAAGGATTTTATTGACATACAAAAGATATATTGAGATATATTTTAAATATCCTTAAAGACACTGTCTTCATGCAGAATCAAACATCCCTTCAGTCACCTGTTGTCAACACAGATACTTCAATGACTTAACAAAATAATAGCAAATATCGGAAACAAGAATTTAAGACAATAATGCTATCTTTCACTTCCCTGAGCGATCTAAGAAGCCCAAATGATGCGATATACTGACTAGCTTGCAGAGTTTATGGCACATTTAACTATATTTTAAACAATATTTTTAAAACAACCTTAATTTCTCTCTGTTGTAAAACTAGATAAACTCTTGTCCAGCCTCTTCCATACATTAACAAAAATGATGCACAGCACCAAGGAAAGATGTTCCGTCCTATGTTCCTTACAGTCCAAGTGAATATGGTCCACCCTCAGCCATCATGTGTAATGGTTACATAATTTTAAATGGATATACACCACTCTATTTATCAGTGTTTTTATAAGTTGCTCTAGGAGTTCTCATTTTGAAAGCCACTTCAAAGAATGCCTTTTTCATTATTTATTTTCTATTGAGTATTCAAGTCAAAAAAAGTTAAAAAAAAAAAAACGGAATGAGAGAATGAGTCTACCAAGAAAGGCCATTGTTAAAAAACTTACCTACGTAGCTGCACTCATCATTGGCTCTTTTATCAGGAGAAGACATATCTTATCCGTGCTCACATGTCATTTCATGAATACATCTGAAGGCTTTTTCCTTGGTCATACCATGTAAGATGTTTTAATGTCACATCAAGTTTGTTTTTGTAATTTCAAATTAAATGAGCTGTTTATCATATCCCCTACATTAACTTATTTACGATATTTAGTAAATAAAAATGCTAGAGATATTAAATATTTATCAGTGCATCAGAATTCATGAGAAAGTAACCTAATCCCTTTCTTTGTAATGATGGGGTGAGAAACTTTGTATTAGATGGCAGGATATGAAGACATCCTCTGCATAGGGAATGATGTTAACCATATGGCCTATTCACCATCAATTGAATTACAAGCCATGGCAGTTACTACACTTTTAAGAGATGCTTGTGTTGGTTTCCATTAATATACTAATGTGACATTTACGAAAGTTTTAAGGTTAGGCATCCTTTCTGGACCAGTGGATAAGGGCACAAGAAGGAAAGCATGAACTAAAAGTTTTATATATAAATTGACAGTTATCAGTTTGGAGTAGTCTACATTCTGAATGTCATCATTATTTAAACTTTTAGGATAGTCTTGTGTGCATCCATGTTCATAGCAGAATCATTTAATCTTACTCATTAGGCAAGAAGAAGGCTCTTTCGACTTATTATTAGGAAAAGATGTTAGTGTTTAAAAAAGGAAATCCACATTTAATCTGTTAAACAATAGCAAATTTCTTATGAACCAGTGATACTGTAATTGAACTGGAGACATTTTTAGAGCAAGCTTGCTTTGGCTTTTTCACCCTCCGATTTGGAATCTGCTCACAGTATTGCCAGCTTAACCAAAAAGGATTAACTCTCATATCCAACTGAGAACACAGATAATTCTCAGTAATTGGTAAAAAATGAAGATGAATGGGGCTGAGAGATAAGGAGCAATTAGCTCATCAGCAGCTACAGCTGTGCACTCCATCCGGATCCATCTCTTGAGTCTCGGCCCCTTTTAAAGAACCTAAGCAGGCTAAGCGCAGGACACCCCTCCCCCAAAAAAATGCTATACCTGCCCATCATGTCTCTAGTCTTCCATTCCATTTCTTACTCTACAAAGACACCTGTCATAGCACGGTATGTAAATTACTACCTCTCTTAGGACCTATGTCTAAAGCCAATCTTCTCTTTAAACTTTTTTTTTATAACAGAAACCAAATGACTACTGTAGACAGTCTTAAATTCCCTGTCAATCGTTTCATTATAGCAGCATCATCTGTTTGAAAATATAAGCAATTCCCTCATCTAATTATAGGAAGGATTTGAGGTTCATTAACATTGCCAAGGCAGGATCCAATGTGCAACTGCAGAGCTCCGCGTGGCGGCCTGGCTCTCAGTTTCCTTTTATTTGCTGTCTCTGGCTCTCCAAGACCTTTTCCTAAAAACACTCACTCTTTTCCCTCAAAATAGGCATATGTGCTAGAAGAAAGGAAATGACTTCTGGGCAAATCATTCTATAACTGCAAGATACTCTTACAGTTACTTTTCTTCTGTCAAGATAAGGGGATGGTCAACTAGGGAAGATATTTTTGTCTCCCTCTGTGTTTGGCCTTTTTCTTTTTTCTTTTTTTTTTTTTTTCTTTTTTCCTTTAATAAATGTGTTTGGGTTGTTTGGAGGGCAGGAAAAGTAAACAGGGGAAAGACCGAGGAACGTGTTCTCAACCCAACTCATGTCCTTACTTTTGCTCGAAACTCCTGCATCCTGTTAACTATTTCAAGTGTGAGAAGAATTTTGAAAGAACCATGTACTTCATTCAAATGGCATTTGCTCAGCTTTGTCATTTACCAAACTAGCACAGGCTTGCCGAAGTGCCACAGTGTTCAGAAAGACAAAGTACTGAAGTCGTGAGATGACTTCACTTCCTCGAAATAATAACAGTAGTTAGGGGGTTATGGCTATAGTTTAAACAATGAGATTTTCTTGGGACATCTGTTTTGAGATCACATTTTGAATAGATATGAACTCATTTCCTATGAAGCCAGAAATCTACTATTGTTGATAGCTGTTTACCAGTTCTATGAGTCAGATATTAGCCACTGGCATAGGTCCCTCTTGAATCCTCTGAGTATTTTCTAAACTGTGTACATAGTGTTTTCCTTAAATAAAATGTTGGGAGAAGAATGTATTCTTTTCTCAAATCTTGGTAAATTACAGTTCACAAAACTTTATACTTTAGAATAATATTTAATGCATGTATTTTTAAAAGTGCACTTCCTGGCTCTCTGTCGTAAAGACAGCAGTAAGACACTAGGTTTAGTAAGTATTTATTTAGATAACGTAGATGCTCCGAGAGATGCTTTTTATGTAAATATTTAGATAACATTTCAAAACCAGAAGTAAAATTAAGGATCCTTTATTTAGATTAAACAAATTGTGATTAATTTAGTATCCTCAAAGATGAGCATAATGCCAAAAGAAAAGATAAACAGATTATATTAAAAAAAAAGTTATGGATGCTGTCAAATTGACCTTGAGTTCAACGGTTTTAAATTTTCCTTTACCAATATCCCAGTTCCAATTTGCAAGCAGAATTTTTAAGCTGGTTATGCAGATCAGTTTTGCTAAAGAAGAAAAAAATAGTAATTTATCTGGCCTATATTCTGTGGAGAGTGTTGCCACTAAAAAGAATCCAGGACATTTTTCCTTCTTATCTGGAACGGAGCTCATATCAGGCTACCTGTCACAAGATAGTACTTGATATAAACAAGAGATTGCTAAGACATCTCAGTAATCAATATCAGGATGGCAACAGTATGGAAACCCCAACCAGTGCATATCATTTGTCTCAGTATCTATTTCTATGGCCAAATGAAGCATTAATTCAAATCATAAATCTATGGTGATTTAAATCTGGGAATGAGCACCTGCCTGCTTTAATGATTTATTTTGTACATTTCAGTAAGCAGGAGATTTGTCCATTTGAACTGACAGGTCACCTTCAGATGCCAGGAGCACACTGTTTATCACCATGCAGACGAGCATCTCATCTTCGCAAGTAAATATTAAACTAAAGGAATCCAATTGATTGTGGATGGGGGAGAATGGCAATGTGGCCATATATTTCACTCAGCAAGCTGATGCCTTACTCGGATCTATCCCGAGTTCCTCACCTCTTCCTCCACTCATCACCCTCTTGGAAAGACGTGGGCTCAGGGTTATCATCTAAAATTGGAATGCAAAGTAATCATTTGTCCACATCAAAATTTTCCAAAACTCCTTTTTTTATTTGCAGCTAATTTTTAAGACTCCTTATGAACCAGTGAAAGTCATCTTCCACAAAATTATCTAGTCACCTTACCTAGGCAAATCCAACCACATCAAGCCAAAACAAAAATCTATTTTCTTGAGCCATAAAGATTTATTTACAACTAATAAATTGAAAACATGCACCCATAAAGGAAAGCCTAAAGTGAGTGCCTTACCTTGGGAGGCCAGTAAACAAAAGTTTCAGGAGATAATGATTTAACTCTAGACATGTCACTGGACATGGACAGAACTAAGGAAGGAAGAAGTCTAAGTTGAACCTCTGTGAAGGGTGTCAGTCCTGCAAAGTGGTTGACAATAGGCAGAATGACAAAACCAGTGAGTTTGAATTCCAAAGCACAGGCTTGAGAGCTTTGGGATTCTTTCTAGAATTCAAATTCTTCAATTCCTCTGCCTAGCCACTTCGCCAGGACGGATATTCCCCGAACCCAACAGGTGTCCTATTATTGTTGTTGCCCAGCCTCTCCCGATAGCATGTATGTATGTGGCCCTCACATACTGGGCTTGTATTAGATCACTTTTGTGTTTTTACAATGAATGAGCTGAACTTAAAAGTTTAAGAAAGTACTTTCAAGAAAATGCTTCCAAGTTTTCTCAGTGCTCTACATCTTCAGAAATGACACCTACTCAACCCAAGAGGAATGCAAAGAAGGAAGCTGCTGTGGATGGGAGTAAAAATGGGAAGAAAGTAATTTTAGGAAGGCATCTTTAGAAGAACTGTAATAGTAAAAGTAATACCAAACTTCAAGTAAGCAATGGGAGAAGCAGACATAAAGAATGACGTACTAAACACCGGGCACATTTATTTTAATTATCTCACGGTGGCATTTTCCAGTTGTCTTGAACTATTAAGCCCTGAAAGTCTACATAACTTTTCAAAGTCATAATCAAATTGTTATTGAGCACTTAAAAGAGGCAGGAATTGTCTCCATAGAAGCCTGGAGCCACAAAAACTGCTCAGTTCAGCAACTGCTTTGATCTATGCAAACTTGGCTCTGACCTTCATGGGTTTCGTCACCCGTGGCACCCACCTTCCTCCTACCTAAAACCCACTGTCTTTGCTTTCTAAAGAAATATCCAATAGTAGCTGTTTTGTTGAAAGATGATAGGAATTGCAAAATTTTAGACGTTTGCTGCATGCTAAGAATGGAATGAAAATGACAACAGAAGTCCTTTCCAAATCAGCTAAAGTTAGGCCATAAAATAAATGACGTACGTACCTGGGAAGGGGGGGTTGTCTAAGAATCCACTGATGCAAACACATCTGTAAATATCTCAATCTTCAAAGAAGGCACAAGTAAGCATTCCTCTTGGATCAAATGAACATACGATAGCTCACAGTAGGATATTAACAGTGGAGCTATCAACTAACAGGAAAAAGTTATTTTTCCAACTAAAACAAAATGGGATATTTAAAGTGTTTATATTTTAAGACATGATAATAGCCTAAGTACATAAATAATTAAAGGGAGCTGTAGTTTGGACACTAGGTAAATATTATTATATACTAAAAATATGAAATACATGTTAATGCTTAATTGTGAGTCATTTGCTTCTTAACTTCTACCCATTGGTTTCTGAAAAGCTAACTGCTGCTCAGCTCCCAGGAAAATGAAGAGATGTTTTTTTTTGTTTGTTTGTTTGTTTGTTTTTTAATATGCCCCTTTAAATTTTATTATATTGTCCCTCTTAATCTCCACTTCCAGCATCTACTACCAGAAACCGCCTGTATGGTAAGTCTATTGTGCAAATTTGAAAATAATCAAGTGGAATAATCATTTGGAATAATTACTATAATTGATAAGTAGATTTTTTTTTATGGAAGATAACATGAACACTAAACCAGCGATGCAGACAAGTTTCCCACATTTGGGAAATAATGGAGGTCAAGACTTTGCAGTTCAAAGAACTAGTCTAGCCCTGGAAAACACACCTTTTATGATCTTGGTATCGCCCTGCCCAATAAGCACTGATAATTTATTTTTATAAGTGTTGGAAGCTGATCTATTTCAGAAGCCAAAGCAAAAAGAGTTTAATTTTAAGCTCTTCTACACTTAGCAATTCTAAAAAAAAAAAAAAAAAAAAAAAAAAATGAGAGAATTGTAATTCTTCCATTTTTTTTCAATGTTAGTGTGTCTTGAATTCTAAAACAACATGTTCGAACCATGAGCTAAGCAAATTATTTTCTTTCTCATCTTTCTTTCTAGGATCCCAAGTAGTGTAAGCATTGGTATATTCCCGAGATGGTGCCCCTCCATGTTTTCACTGCTCTACGCGCCAGCCGCAGCTACTTTCAATTCAAGGTGTGGTCGTTTTCATTGCCCTTATGAAGTTCTGTTGAGAAATTCTATTGTTCCCCTTTGCGTGACAGAAGGGTCCCTTTACCTTCATGGAAGAAATGTGTTTTGTGTTTTCCTAGATGTTTCAAATCATTTGCCGCCCTAATATTTTATCTGGTATGTGCTTATGAGTAATTGCAATGAAATGATGATTTTTTTTTAAATTCATAATATTTCTTCACGGGCCCATAACTATATTTTAACAGGTGGAAATCTGAGCTTAATTTGTTAGCTTAAGATATGATGAAGAGAAATTGTGGTAAACTGCTGTGTTCTCATGTGCCTTGTTTGACAGGATAACATGCATGCCCCTTACTAAGTGTAATTTTCTCTTATAAAATTTTATTTTGAGCATTAATCCTGTACTAGAAAAATGTTAGAGTAAAGAAACAGAATGTAAGGTTTTGCCACATCAACACTCAGATGACAAATATTTCACTGGTAAAAAATTAATTAATTTAATAGCCCACATTTAAGCTGCATTTCACAAGCTAAGAGACGAGTCTGTGAGGATAAAAATGTTTCATTTGGTTTTGTTGTGAGACGTAACAGAAAGCAATCCAGGTGATCAGGAGAACTTCATAATGTTTCTTGATAATGAATGTCTTGATAATGGTGTGGAGAGGAGGTCTTATAAATACCCACGTTGCTGGCAAGAAAGTAAGGTTTCAGTTTGCAGTCTCTGCATCCACAATTTAGCCTTGTGGAGTCTCACTTGCCACTAGTAAAGTATTCTGGACTGAGATTTTGAGCAATCACTTACACGTTTTGCTTTATGTTTGCTTTGCATGGGATTGATTATGTTACATACCAAAAAAAGTAAAAGCTTTAAGTAACTCTTGGGACAGTATTTTGACATTATTATATTTTATTGCCACCTTTTCTTATAATCTCTAAAAATGTCTAGTTGGTAAAATAAATTGTATTGCATGTATGAATACAGCAGAGCAGATATGATACTATGTATTAGCAATGGTTTCAGATGTTCACCGTGGACCTGAAAGGCACCGGTATGAATGAGTGAGGGCTCATGCATAAACTCTGCATTTGGTGGTAATAAATTTCATCCCTGATAATAAATACATTAAAATTATTCTCAAAGGACACGTAAGGTTGGATGCACACACAAACACACACATCTCTGTATTTCGGTCACATTATCTACGCTCAACATTTTATAATTCTGATTTTTAAAACTCATTTATATTATGAACTACATTAATTCACTATTTGTAACATAAGTTGTAGTTGTAAAATTGACACTGTGTTAAAAAGCACAACTTTGTCACCTTGTTGGTATACGTGTTGGGGGGCCACTCTTGATCTGAACGTACTTTTTTAAATGAATGGGTAGCTAGTAGATTTGTTCTGGAAGAGGAAATAATTCTATGCAAATAATGTGAATGGGTGTCAGTGAACATTAAACTTACCAACACTTGAATTCATATCCCCATTCTCAGAATCTGCTCCATGTTGGTTGTTACTGGCATGATAGTTGCTCATCGCTTCTAATTTTATTTTTTTCACCTTCATTGCTTCAGCAATAGCTGCATTGGTCGCGGCTGCAGCGGCTGCAGCAGCTGCTGTCAGGCCTTGAAAAAAAATAAATGGAAAATAAAGTAATTCAAATGCAGAATTTTTTTGTATAATAGTCCATGTCTTTTCTTAACACACATGCAAACACATATTAGATTATCTAATTGCTTTATGTAATACTGATAATAAAGTTCGATTCAAAACCAGCCATTGCAGCATCGACACATGGATATAAATTCTTGTCAAATTCTCAAAGAATATATTAGCAGAAAAGTAGCTCACATATTACATAGAAGTTGAATTGTAGACACATATTCCATTCCCGGCTGAATGTCCTCTACAGGTGTCCAGAAGAAGGCAGAAAGTCAGAACTGCAGATTAGTTACAAAGCTCACATCTGATACCTAAATCTCCTTACTGTAGTACCCCACACTTGCTCTTTCCTGAATACGCCATCATTTCCCACACACGGTCTGTGGCATCAACCTTCTGCTTCCCTGTGTGACTCACTTCCATGAATGCCCATCTTCCGGTCAAATTTTATTCATATTTTAGGGAATTAACCCACATATTCCCTGGGAGGTGACAATGCCTGCTTGTTTCTGTCTATAAGGACTATGTTCACATTTCTGCAATGATACACATAATATTATACAGTAAACATCTGCTTATACATTGGTTTTCCTTCTAGAATGGTGAGCTGGTCTGTGGCAGGGGCTGCTGTACAGCTAAGTAGCTTTAAGGATCTATTTTAAGGCAAATAAAATTAAAAAAAAAAACTTCAACAAATAATGTGCTTTCACACAAGAGTATTATGATCAGTGTAACCCTTGCTTTACAGATTATGTACTAAACCTCAAGGCCTAAAATGCTATCTTTAGTCTGAGGATGGTCACTGTCTCTTCTTTGTCTTATAGACCCTGGTCATTTATGGAACAGCAGATAATAATAGACATACTACAAGAGGTAGAATTTGAGGTCAGCTCTTAGAAGACCAAAAATGCAAAAACCACTGACATGAAGTATGATTATAGAGATAGCAATAAGATAATTTTAAATAGAAATTTTATTATTTTCTCACTCTGTCAACTTTTCAGAAGTTGATTCATTCCAGCCTGAAGAAAGTGACACACCATTGGAAATATGAACAAAGATCTGCTAATTCTAGAACTCTAACAATCTTTGAAAGGGAATTGTGTATTTCCCTGTACCCATATTTTCCACACACATCTGGTTTAGAAGTTCCGACCACTGTGTTCTGAATTTATCTGTTATGATTTATTTCCACTCCCTGCTAGTAGAGAGAATAAACACAACTTTTTTTTCCTTTCCTCCCCACTAATCATTACTCCTAGTTACCACAGCAAAGAGCAGCTGCCCATAGAATTACATGGGAGTCTTTCTTTGTTGGAACTTTTTGCTATGTAATAGGTTCACAGAAGGCTCCACCTTCTCTACAGATCAGGCAAAGAGGCCTTCACCACTTTCCGTCGAATTCAGGAAGATCTGCAGGTCAGATCTTCACTTGAAAAACTCATAACTACTCCTTAAAGGCCATTGATCTAAATTCAAAGAATCCATCTGGGTTTAACACAAGCATTTGCTGCCTTTTAAGTCTCAACTTGAACAGATTCTCTCATCTTCCTAGGATTGAATTTTCTCCTCAATTACTCATTTCCTTCAAAGACGTTTCAGAGCATTTTCTTTCCTGTTCTCTTTAAATCCTCTGTGTGTTTCCCAGAAAAATCTTTTCCCTTGACTTTTGCCTCTTAACAAATGTGAACATCTCATTTGTCTCTTTCCTCTATTTCCTGGTATTTACTTGTTTCCAGTTTATGTCTTTTTCCAGCCCCATGGCTTGGCTTCATGCTACAGGAGAATCTAGTAATTGTTTTCAAAATATGAAGACTTAAGATACAATTACATTATAGTCAACAAAGTCCAAATAACATAATACGTAAGTGTTCAGAAGTTGGTCTTGGGAATTTCTTCTTTTGTAAAACCAAACTAAACCCAGACAGAAAACATAATGATCAGGTAAGAAAGCTATATAAAGAATGGCACATTTTATAAAGCACAGACCAGGCCTGTTGTATATCCTTGTTCCTCTGTATGGAAGATTCAAGTGTTAGCTCAGTAGGAAACATGGTTACCTACTCTGTTATTCTAGATTATTCATATTTAATCCTTGATTGTCATAACTGCTTTTAGTCATGTTATTATACTGTGTTGTTGCCAATTTGTTTGATACTTTTTTAAAATTTACAATTCTAGAACTCCAAAAGATGTATGTATCACAGCCGTGTACAGACATCAAATATCTCATGACTATCGTAAAATTTAGCATTCCAACTTTACCTAAAACTTTAAACACTGGTAAGAAATTACAGTAGATGAAACAATTACAAAGTTTTTGGTTCTACTAACCCTCCTTGTATTTGATTTATTTTCTTAAATTCAACCTTTTTCTATTTCTGCTACTACTACCACAGCAGACTCTATGTCTTATTCCCTAAGGTCCTGCAAAGCATTCTTTTAAAGAGTCTTTTTGCAGGAAAAAGCACACCAGTTGGTTATCCAATCTCACACATACAAGTAACATCACACAGACCTAGCAGGTTGAATTTAGGAATATATATGTATGTACATATAAATATACATATATGGACATAATAACAATTTTTGAAAAGAAAGAGGTTATGGATTTTTTAAAAGAATAAGAAGAGGCATATGAGAGGACTTAGAGGGGCAAATGGAAGGGGGAAGGGAGAAAATATGTGATTATGTTATAATTGCAAACAAAAGGAAAGACAATGTAGTCTGGTCATACTCATTCCTCTCACCGAAGTCTTCACAGACCCAGTCCCTAGCCCCTACCTACCCAACCTTGTGCCCTGCTCTTCTGTGTTATGAACCAGTTCAGTTTGTGCAAGAGGCGAAAGCTGAAGGTGCAGTGTGTACCTTTCCTTCCATAAGTTCCCTTTCGTAAATTTGAGCATGACATGTGCTCATGACATAGACATGGAACATCCTTGATAACCTTTATTGGTCAACATGGTCATAGAAAATGAAGTCATGATCATACCACTCAACGTCTGTTAGAGTGAAACTGAACAATTCACAGGGTCATCAGGCTTCCTAGTGACCACTTCCCTGAAAATCCATGTGGACACATCCCCAGGGACAGATTAACTCTTGTGCCCAAATGCATAACCCAATTTCAGTTACCCAAGTGGACTACATCATGTCCTTTCACTCCTGTCTTTGAAAATGTTGGTCTGACTTCCTGAGAAGCCTCACACCAATTGGACAGGAATCTGCATTCCAAGAATGTGTCAGAACCAGTCATGGAACTTTCAAATGAAGAATGTAGCTACATCATATCCATCTAGTGTTCTGACTCAGGAGCTCTGCAGTGGAGAGTCTGAAGCTATGCACTTGCCTACTGCATGAGCCATCTTGCCACCTTCTCATCCTCATGTGTAATCTGGGAAGAGCAATAGAGTCTTTTGATGTCTTTATGATAATGACAGGAAAAAAGATGTGGCTTACGGATGAGGGGAGTATGGCTACATCCCTAAGCCAGGTGAATATGGATAGACTCTTGGCATACTTACAATAAATATCACCATGCATGTTGCTGAAAAATATCACTGAGTGCTAAGTCATTCTCAAACTAGATCATTTGGAGAGCCAGAAGAGAAAATATAGCAGTAATTCTGACGACGTTAATAAAAGTACATGAACACTGTATTTGTAGTAGACTGCGTGTGACTACACAAGAAATAGTAAATCTCATTAAATTATTGTAAAGCATGACTCTCCAGAGGTACTTTGTACCTGAGGTTTGGGAGGATCACAAGCCATTTTGGCAGTCTGTTACATTTATTTTAGTTCTCATTGACTTTCAGGGCCCTTTCCTTTCAAATCTCCAAGGTAATTCTCAAATCCCCTGACCCTTATTGTCTTTAGTGAAAGCATAGTTTTAATCTCTTTGTAGCCTCAGATAGGGGTTGTACTGTATATGGTGTTCATTAATTAACTTCCATTAAAAATAAAAGTGAGGAAATTATATGATATATACAGCAACCAGAATTCACAACATGATGTTTTTTTTATAAGGCAAAAATTTTCTCTAGAAGAAATACCAGTAATTTTTAATATCTATCTTTCTTCTTCACCCCCTCTATAGAGCTATTTACACAGACCCTAGTTCTGGTCTGCCTCAGATTCCTGAAAACTTTTGCTTCCCCTCTTTCCACTTCTCACTCCAAAGTTCTTACACTTCACATTGCAACATTTAATTCTTCACAATCAAACCAAATAATTTTATTTTCAGATCTAGTCAATCTAGTATCTCACAAAGGGGGGGAGGGATTCACATGATTCCTTTAATATAACAAAAGTTTTAAATTATATATAAACACTTGGTGAAAATCTTATATTAAAATTTACAGAGTATATCTGTTTTATAATGAATGATTATTAACCACATAGAATGTCACTGAAATGAACTTTCAAAAGTAAATGTTAAAAAATAAACAGGGAAATCTAAACTCAAATTATCTATTTATAAAAGGAGACAAAACAGCCAAACCAACTGGTTGAAAAAGAAAATGGTTGCATCAAAATAATCAATAGAGGTAGACAACTTAAGATGGGCAAATAAATGAATGAATAAATGATCTCTTACAGTAACAAATAATTAGCCCTTTGATTTCATTCACCAAACATGCTAAACCACTATCAAAGATTTTAGAATATAGCTGTTTGACTATCTTGGAACACCTTTTGATTCAGGCCTCCACATGGATCAAATTTATCGTGTAATCATTGAATTTGAACTCTGTATGCTGTGTTGATATAAAGTCCTTGCTATTTCAAATACAATTTCATGGGTCTAACTTTTGAAAGAGAAGCAGACACTGTTACCATTGTTACTATTTAAACACATCCTCTTACTTTGCAAAGAGAGCAATTATATTCTGCTTTCAACTTTCATTAAATAGCCTTTAAATTTTTTCAAATGCCATTAAGCAATTCTGATCACCCTTTTTAAAAAGAGCAAGAATCTCATTATATTTATTTCAAGTAAGTTAGTGCCCTTAGTTATAAGTAGAAGATTACAACTGTAGATTATAAATATCAATAAAGAAGACATATTGCTGTCAAATCCTTTCTCTGATCTGTTTGTTTGCTCATTAACTTGAAAAGTCCAATCTTTGATCTTTGGTTTCAAAGACATCAAGATGACTTCCAAATGTTTGATATGCTGTCTACTTTTACATTGAATTCCATATAAAGTTCATTTTTTTCGAAACCTAATGGCTGAAAAGTCATGTTACAGTGAAGAGATGGTAAGTATTCAAATATTCCATACGACTATTTATTAGTCTATGCTGCTTACTCAAACCTAGAAGAAACAAGTTTAAACATGCAAGAAATTATGGTCAAGGGTAGTTATTATTAATATTCTGGAATTGATAGGTTATTTATGCCTGGCATTCTTTCCCCTGATTATTCAGGGAGACAGGCGGCTTATAAATATCTCATCACTCCACCGTCACAGAAATTTCATCGACAGTGCTCATGCACAGCTATTAGCAATATGAATCTAACCATTACAAGAAGGAGGAAAATCGAACATGTGGCATTAATACGCAGTCCTGGTTCCTAACCATCTGATAGGCAGATGGTGTGAAGCAGCTTCTCCAGCTGAAATGAAGGGCACATCATTTAAAGGCTTGTTTGCATTCTAACTGATATCAGTGCCATATTGATATACACGATGCATCATGGCAGGATTTGAACAATCTAGTTTGCTTCAGTCATAAATGTTTACAGCCTTGTTTTTTTTAATCTTATAAGCATGTTCAGAAGAGTTTATTTTTAATTTATGAAAGCTATTGTTTACTTCTGTTGAACTAGAAGATTAGTAGAAAGCAGGAATATTAAATTACTTCAACCAGAGCAATATAACTAAGACAGATGAATAAAGTGGGTTTCTATTTTCAATAAAGATGTTAGTAAAGGAATTTTAAAATTAGCCCAGGCATTTTGTGCATTAAATACATTTATTCATTTAAACCTTCCAGCTATTTTTCCCCAAGTGGCATAGAGAGGAACTTAATGCTTTACATAGTCATTCATTTAAAACTCTCACTGTGTGCAATTAATCTTGTCTAACAATTCAATTCAGAAAGTAAAACATCAAAAAGCATAGTTCAATTCAACACTCATTACTGTGAGGCAATCTTTCTGCTCCTGACAGTTCCTATAGACTTTGAAAAGCTATGTTGAAGGTGCATTGTAAGCTCCATATGAGTTTGAATTACAACTCAATTGAAATCACTCCAAGACACAGAAGAACTCTTGGCTCAGTATAACAACTTGAAAACAACCAGTTATCTTTTTTTTTTACCCCACTTTTTTTCTTATCCTTATTTAAATACCAGCTGTCCAAAAACTGACACTAATCTCCAGTTATTTTATTTCTTATTACTTTCTAAATAAATTAAAAATGTGACTGAACCATGTCTGTTCTCATCTCGAATGCTTAAATAGCAGAAATTATAAGCTACTACAATAAGAAATGTAATTGTGCATCTGGTTAAAGTGAAGATTTTCAGCATGAACTTGTCTCCTAATGTCCATTAGAGTGACTTTCTTGCCCTTTGTAGCACATTTGTATTCTGTGGAGAAAAGGAAAATTGATCCCTGAGGCCACTAATGGAAACACTTTCTATACCAGTTTTCAGTTTCTCAATTGATTGAATTAGATTTTAGAAATGTTTAGACTAACAATGGCAACCAAAAAAAAAAAAAAAAAAAAAAAAAAAACCTCACAAAAGTGCATAAACATATAGTTAGAAACATATTATCCCCTTTGAGTTAGCATTCATATTGATACTGTTATTGTTCAGGTATTATTTAGGCAGTCAGGAAACAGTGGTGGGGCTAGGATCGATTAGAGAGAAGGGAATTGGGCGAGTTTGGGGTTGATGGAAGTAAGAAAGAGATGCAATTACATTTTCACTAAAACAATATTTTAATAGAAACATCATTGTATAATTAGCGACTGAAGAGTCAAATAAATATCAGTATTACCCTTTTTTTGTGAACCACTTACAATTCCAACCTTCTTGAATAAAGGGGTTAGAGCTTCAGTGAAATCACAGTACCAGACACCATGAGGAGGTCATTTGGCCCTGAGTAAATCATTGAACCATTTTAATAGGGGTCTTTGAAAATCTCACCTTCTGATCACTGACTCATAGAAACAGGATAAACCAGAATGAACAAAACGGGTTAAATTATTGTAATTTGGATTTCAGTAGAACTGAGTTCCTGTGTAGAAAGGCAGGCATAGCATGGTCTTTATATCTTCTACTCATTTTAATAGTATCCCCCCTAAAATATCATTTCTAAGCCACCACTTGGTGACTCAACTTATAAAACATGGGTACTGGAAAAGGTAATCTTTGCTTAACTGACAGTGAGATGTAGAGGCAAAGATAGTACTCTTTTCCATAGCGTAAACAATGACAGAGCAAGCCCACTTCTTCGAGGTTACATTTCAGCCCTGAACCCACTGAAGAAAAGGGTATACAGAGAATAGACTAGAATCCAGCAAGCTGTAGTGTTTAAAAGATGCATCTCTTTGCTTTGTAACTTACGGATTGCACATGGGAGCCAAGGTTAGACAGGCAAATAAATGCACAAATGTGTCAGCTGACAGAGATATCTGAAATTTTCAATGACAGTTTCACGAAATTCGTGATATATCTGCTGCAGAGAGGATCAGAATTCACCTTTAATTGTTTGCAAAACTTTTATATGTGGCATTGTTGAAAGGCAACATTAGTAACATTGCCTGACTCCTACATCATTGTTCACAGTTAAGGAAATATTGTCTTCTGCATAACTTTAATATTGAACCAATTCTCATCATGCACACTGAAATAATAAAAATTTAACTCTAACTTTCACTGAAGCATAATATACCATATCTTACTTCTCTGTTTCTTAATTAACGAGGCACTAGTTTACCTTGTTTCATTCCAGGGCCTAGCATTTCTTCTTACATCTATAGCCATCAAGCAAAATGACATAGTAATTGAGCCTAGGCAGGTGGTTCTAACTAGCATGAGTATGACTGACAGAGTGTGACATTCTAAAAAGATGTTTTCAGAGAGGCAGCTAGATAATATATTGCTGAGCTGTGCTAGATTGATGAGCAAAGTAAAAACGCCATAAGCGTGTTTTTCTACAAAAGTATAATCCAACCTGCATTTAAATTTAAATAATCTTCTCATATATTCTATTTGTCCCAATATCCTTTGATATTTCAAGAGCTCCTCTTTCATTTTGCTTTTCACAGAATGCATGGAGACTCTTGCCACTCTGTTGCATTAAAGGTATTTTTTGTGCAAAAATGTAGGAAGAGAAAGGAGAAGAAAGGAGACAGAGGACAGGAGAGACACTTTTGTTTGTTTTGTTTTTTTATTGGTGTTTTTTTTTTGTTTTTGTTTTTGTTTTTTTTTTTTTTTTTTTTTTTTTTTACATTTAAGACTTGGTTAGGGGAAAAAAACTATCCAAAGACATCAAAATATGTGAAAAATAGGGACATAAAAGTTTTCTGATTTGGTAACGTAAATATCTTCATGGAAAAGACCCGGGACAGGTATATATTCATGGAGACACGTGATATAAATATGTATAAACATTATTTTTTTGTCCTACTCAAGAAACTTCAGTTCAGGATGAATTGGGAACATTTCTGTCTACCACCACTGAGTATCAGACAGTAAGCACAGAAGGGCCCCAGTCAAGATGGTGCATCTTCACTTCTCAGTCTTCAGGTTCTTTCAGGTACGTCAGCATTTCTTGAGGGACGTAATCAGCCTGTGAGGTAGGGATTTCCTCACTTATTGTAAAGAGGAGCTGGATGGTGATAATGCTTAGAAAAGTAGGCATCAGGTAGAGCCCTAGAGTTGGACCTTGAGGAGAAAAGGATTCAGATGAGTTTTAAAGGCCAGATCCCACACACCCTGAGTGATGGGGAATGTTCAAAAGAAAAAAACGTGGATGTGGTCCACAGTCTGAGAGCGGTGTCAGGCTGAGGCGGATAAAGTCTTTGTCTTGGCACAACCTTGTAATCAGTATGAAGTTACTTAGAGCCTTGAATGTGTCATAGGCAAATTTAGCTTGATCACAATATGACACTGTTGCTTTTCAAGAATAAAAAACGCTCTCTTATAAAGCCTGATTACCATATTCAGCAGAGCTCACCCAGAGAGTGAGCAGGTGGGTATTCTATTATTCACATCCCCGTTTTTGCTCTAAAATATTTCTATAGAAAACTATGTGTAATCCTTATAGGAAAATAAATGTGAGTTTGGAGATTTTGAACTATTTGCTGTTTGTCAGTACCATTGATTTGTTTTCAGAACGACGGTGACAACAAATCCTGAACTTTCTTAACATGTTTTCACTTTGAGGACAGCATCCCAGGTTGTGGTGATCCAATGGCTTCTCTTGACCTAATTTGTTTTGTGAAACGAGAATCTATTAAAAGAAACTAAATCACCGCAGTAGATTTATTCACTTTAAATAATTTAAGCTAATTGAAAGAGAACCAAACTAAAAGTAAAACACTTTCTTCGGCATTCAACTTCTGCATATCAATTAGTAATCTAAACAACCAGCTAATTACAGCAGCTTTGCAAGGAGCATGGGCTGCTCTGTGTGCACTCCCTCTGTGTCCACTGAGTTAAAGGTACAGGTAAGCAGCCGATCTGATCAGAGACATGTGCACGTCTTCCACGCTGCATTAACTTTCCAGCCACTGATGCATATTTAAGATTTTTCTTATATTTTTCCCCCAAACTCGTTTTCAAACGAGTATATTTTAAAACACAACAGGTACCTAAAGTTTTCATTTCTGATCACATTTTCACCGTTACCACATTTCAAACTTATAATGTGACTTGAAGAAATGACAGGCGTAGCATTTTTATTCAAATAGGTTACGATTATATCATAAAATTAAGAAAGTGAAGTCCTCTGAGCTGGCTCAAGGCGGAGACTCTGCTTAACATTATAATATTTTATTTATATTCCTAACTTACAACAGCTACACATTCTTTTAATTCAGCCTTGTTAACAGGTCCACAAAACGCTACTGCCAATTTCCATGCTTCTCTTCACCTTGAAGTGCGTCTGTGAAATTAGTGATCTTTTTCTCATGAATTTATTTAATGGGATCACTGGGTTAGTTCTTTGTACTATCTGAAATATAGCTCCTTGTTGTATGTGCAACCATCCTGTAACAGTTTCAAAAGCTTTTATTTGCAGGATTTAATCTGCAAATCTTTCTGATGAGAGTTTTCAAAAAAATCAAAAGTAACTTTATTTTAGAAGTAAAACATTTGGAAACGTTGCTGAAGTATGTTGTGAATGAAGACAACACACTTAAGTGGACTTCCCTGCTTTAAACAGCATTCATCTTTTTAAAAGCAATAGCTTCTCAGTCCACACTGAGACTCCTGCATTATTCATTTCATGTGCAACCCCGGCTGGACCATAAATTGTTACTTTATCTAATCAAAGGAGACTTAACTCTACAGAAGGTCAAAGGTTTAATTTTGTGAAGTATTATCTTACGCTATGAGTTTAACCGAAAAATAGAAGAAGAAAAACAGCCAAGAAACTGGCACTAAATGAACCTTTATTGCCCCAGGCTTTGGCCTAGTTAATAAACTTTCATTGAAGGTTTCTTTCAACTGTTACGGACAATGAGGAGGGGAAAAAAATCTTAAATTACAGCCATGTGTGACTTTTAAAGCAGTCATTCTTTTTTATCTCAACCTCCTCAGCATAGGGAAAAAAAAAAAGACAAAGAGAGATTGTCTTCAGTCTCTTAACCAAAAATGTATGTTTCTAAACAGATGAAAAAGTACAGATAAACTTTTTGCGAAGCAGAGGTCAGCTTTGAACAACATAAAAAAATGCATTCTTTAGGTGTTGAATCTCAGACAGCAATCTCTTGAGCTCAGTGTTAAACTACAAAGAGTGCAGAGAAGACATGAGTTCTACCCCATGACCCCCACTCTTAGAGTCTCTGGCATGGTAATACACAAAGCCTTATAGTTTATCATTGCACAAGGGCCGATGCCAGCTTCAGTACTAATTAAACTCATTGTAATTATGACGTTATCTATGTGTCTTCTAAACCACTTAAGTGGAGAAAAAAATCCCCCTTCTGTCACATTGAAAAACGCTAGCAGCAAATATTTAATTTCATCAATACGCAATTAAAAATTTTAGGAGGAACAATTTCATTTGTCTAGCTTACACTTTCAAGCAACGATCTCTCTGCACTTCCCATTTTAGCATTTTCTGGAGGATATGATAAATTAAGTTCTTGTGAACAACTATAGACATTATCATATTTTTTCAAGCACCACTGTGTGATGATCAAAGTTTTTCACCACCTCAAAGACACCTTGATCTACACATCACTGCATGAAAATAGAGAGATTCCTATGTCACTTAACTGTGGTCAAAGTTCCAACCTATTCTGGAATAAAAAGTAAAGGGAGACTTAAAGAAACATACATGCACAGGGTTTCTTTCCCCAACCACGATGTTCTCAGCAGGACATGGAACCCTTTTGTCCTGGCAGCATCCTACAGAACCGGTACTCAGCATCCTGACAAGGACCGGTCTCCAGGACAGTACCTTGTTCCCCTGTGAGTGGAAGCAGCATGGCAGCAACTCTAGCAGCAGAGACTGAAAGTGTGAGCCATGAGAGCTGCTTCCCACACACATGGGGAACAAAAAGCCTTACTGCAGTGAAGACACAAGCACAGGCTCACAGCAGCATTTCTGTTTCTTCTCTGGTTTTCCGTATTTAGCAGAAAGATTCCTGAGAAGGCAGAAACTACAGAGATTCAAGATAGTCGACTGTGATGAGAGGGGGTAAAAATAAAATTCTATGTACAATAGGAGAACCCCAAATTTAGACTTCTGGTCAAAGTTAAACCTGGATATGAGAATGTGAAGCAAACAGAGACAGCTGGTCTTCAAAGAGGCCTTGATACTCAATGAGTAGGTTTCCAAATGGTGCAAAAGCCCATCATATGTTGCTTTAACCTGACAACGGGGATGCATGTACACAGTGATTGATAATATGAGGAGGGTTTCGTTTGTTTGCTTGTTTGCATTTTTCACTACTTTTTTTTTCTACCTTACCTGTATATATGCTGTGTTCAATGAGTGCCATAAGGAAAAGGGAAGAAGTGTGAGGAAGCACTGGCTGCTTCCGGGAAGGGAAACACACCACTGTTTGAAAGTAAAGCTGTATACATGGATTTGTAGCTGTGAGATTTGTTAAAGGCAAGGACAGTCATGCTTTAAAATTACAGTTCTTTTCTCATTTATTGTTTTTATTTTTATTTCTTTCTTTCTTTTTTTTTTTTACAGAAAATGGCTGAGGTACATTAGAAAATGACCCTGAGGTCAGAGAAGCCTGGGAGAGAAACGAACTCAGGTATCTCAAGTTTAATTCTTTCTCCCATTAATCAAAGTTTTATGGGTTTGGGAAAGTTGTGCTACAGAGCACAGGGAGGATACGAAACAAGCCACATCAACGGAATTCAAAGGATTTATTAAATGTGCAGACAGTAACTGAGACTGGTTTTAGCTAGATTGACTCAATTAATTAATTGTAGCATTGTGAAACACTGAAATGTGCAAGGAACGTGCTCCTGCCTGCAATTCTGCAATGTAGCAAAATACTTAGAATTTCTCAACCACCCAGAGCTTTTGCTGTTTTCTTTTTTAATCTAATCCACAGCTTGACACAGATTCTAGGGTAATGGAACACGGTTATTGATTGAAATAATATCTAAACATCACTGTACTAGTCTGGTGGCCTAACAAAATACTGTGTGTCTGAAACTTGAGAAATTCAGGTTGGGCAACAAACTTGTCTTCTCAGCTCTGGCTTGAAAGGTTTTCTAGAAAATCCTTTGTGCCCAAATAAGCCTTTTCCTGTTTCATAGAAGAAAATACCTATTACTTCAGCTGTAGCAATTTTTAATGCTATGACTTACTCAAAGCCTTAGTCTTAGTCTTTGGCTACAAACATTCTAAGGACAACAGCATACCACAGGCAAACACAGAAGCAAGTTTGGCATTCAACAACAGAGACTTCAGAACTCTTACCATTTTATCTACTGTGCTTCAATTTGCAATGAATAAACTATGCAGGAATGGTTCTGGGGTGGGGGGGGCTGTAGAGATAGCTCATATGTGAAGAGCATGGATTACTCTTTTAGAGTACTTGAACTTGAGTCCAGTACCCACGTCAGGCAGATATCAACCATCACTAACTCAAGCTACAGGGGATCCGACACCTCTGGCCTCTGCCACACTAACACGTGTGTACATACCAACATATAAACATGAATAAAATGATTTTTAAAGTTTTCAGAAAATTCAAGAACAGTAACTACATGTACACTGCAACAATAAACACATTCATTAAATATGAAGGGGCCCTGAAATAACAGCTTCGTCACGAAGCCCACAAGACAAAGAAACTAAATTTTACTGATCATCAGTGAGGAGCTAGAGGAAACTGCCAAATGTGGAAAAATGAAAGCGTGTAGATGGTGTGGAAGCATCACAGAGGCTTGAAGGTATAAGTAGCCTAATAGTGCATGTTTGTATCCCATGCTTAAAATAGTTAAAGACAAATGAAAGAATCTTAGTGACTCTCATATGACCTAAAACATTTATAAAGACAATGATGATGATGATGAAGATGATTGGCTAAAACCCTAAATATTGTGAACAATATCACAGATTTGAAGTTTTGATATTTTTATTATTACATTACAAAGAATAAACAAGGATGTTTGAGAGAGCAGGGAGGTGAGAATAAATAAGAAAAAAAATCTCCAAGTAGTATCATTTGGGGAAGCAGTAAGAGTTGTCTTAGCATCAAAACTGCCCCTATCAGTGGATTGGGGGAGGGATATGGGAGAAAAAGAGGGAAGAAGGGTGGGATTGGGAGGGCACAAAGGATGGAGCTACAGCTGGGATACAGAATGAATAAATTAATTAGTAAAAAAAATAAATTAAAAGAAGTTTTAAAGTGCACAGTTCAGGCTGGTAGTCTTTGCATCAAGTGTATAGGATCCAAATTTATACCACATTTTCTTTGTCTTGTGCTGAACATGCCCCCATGTTACAAGGCTGGACAGAACAACTCATCCAGCTGATATAATTTAAAGATGGGGATACAATCATTCTATATGGTTCATTTTTCTGTTAAAGAAACTTTTCCCAAGTGTACTAGTAAAGATCCTCTCTTGAGAATGCCAGAGTCCTAATGGTATTATCATATACAAGAAATTGCCACCCTTGGAATGGGATATGATTCTGTTGTTCCCGGCAAGAGGAAAAAAAAAATGATACCTTAATAAAGTCAGGACATCAGAAAGGAAGAGATGGGAGGTAAGACAGAGAAATAATTACCAAGAAAAATAATTGCATAATAAAAATAGAGCAATAGCTAATATCCTTAATAATAACTAAAGTTACTCTGCTTTTTAAAAGAGTCCAATCTTCAAATGCTTATCCATTATGCCATGTTTATAACATGGACAGTGTGTATCTTTTAGAAATTAATACTGTTTTTCTCCAAATCTACTTTACTTTTCAGAATAAAAGTCTTGCTGCATTTTCTCAAATAAAGGCTTCATAAAAATCTATAGTGACCTTGATTTTTTCACAGTTAGGGTCATCAGAACAGAAAAATGAAGTGGAACTCGATGCTTTCTCTGTCACCTTTGACTGGAGATATTTGTAGAAAGAGTAAGGCAGTCATATACCTTTAATACATATAATAAGATAACTTACCATGGCTTTACATTCCTGATATTGTTCATAATGTTTCAGTAATTATCCACCTATCATTTGATAACCAGATAATTAAATATTCACAAGACAAGGAAATCTGGACACCGAGGTCACTTCCGAAGTACATCAACTAGAAGTCTAAAAATGTACATGTTTTTATTGTCGTGACAGTGTTGTTTGATCTCTTTATTTATACTGTTAACAAAACAAAAACTAATTGCTTTCAAGAGTTTAAATATCAAAAACAGTTGTAGTAGTGCTGAAGTTATGTGTGTTGCCTTGAAGTTATGTGTATAATCCTAGATTAGTGCTGGTCACAGTCTCCATGCGAGAAGCTTCTGAGTGCTGTGGGCAGCAGTTTAAGCAAAGTCTCGTAACTGGTCAAAGCGCCAAGGGTAAATGACTGTGGAGTTCAAGGCCTGAAGTGGAATGTCTTTATCACCCATTTCAAGGCTCAGAGAAAATTGTAAAAGAAGGGACAGAAGAAATTTAAAGAACTGGAGGAAGAAAAGGAGTACTATGAAGCACTTTTTTCTAGATATGGCATGACCAGCACTTACAACTTCTCTGCACCTATAGTTGCAAGACCATTTCAACTGGGATCCAGAATGTTCTAAAGAGGCTTCACTATTTTAGTCTGAAAGACTAATGGTAGTTAATGATTTCTGAAGAGGGAGGTCATTTTCTCTAATACTATAACCACTGATTACTTGCCCACACTCCAGACCTCCCCACCCATGTTCACTTAGGCAACGCTAATCAAGCTCACTAGGTCACACACACAGAAAAAGGCTTAAGAAGAAGAAAGTTCATGTCAGAGACAGTCCCTGTTCCCATTACTAGGGCACCCACTTGAAGACAGAGCTGCCATGGGCTACATCTGTGCAGAGGTTCTACATTATCTCCATGTATGGTCCTTGGTTGGAGTATCAGTCTCAGAAAAGACTCCTTTGCCCAGATTTTTTGGTTGTATTGCTCTCCTTGTGGAGCTCCTTATCCCTCCAGGTCTTACTATCTCCCCTTTCTTTCATAAGATTCCCTGCACTCTGCCCTAAGTTTGTTTATGAGTCTCAGCATCTGCTTTGATACCCTGCTGGGTTGAGTCTTCAGAGGCCCTCTGTGGTAATAGGCTCCTGTCCTCAGTGGCTGTCCTCAGTGGCTGGTTCTTTGACTACCTCACCCTTATGGGGGAGCAGTCTTACCAGGCCACAGAAGAAGACAATGCAGCCAGTCCTGATGAGACCTGATAGGCTAGGGGCAAATGGAAGGGAAGAAGAGTCTTTCCTATCAGTGGACTTGAGGAGGGGCATAGGGGGAGAAAGAGAGAGGATGGGATTGGAAGGGGTGAGGGAGGGGGCTACAGCTAGAATGCAAAGTGAATAAACTGTAATCAATAAAATATAAATTAATTTTAAAAAGAAGAAGGTTTGAATTAGGTAGAGAAAGGAGATGAGAGAGAGGGAGAGAGAGAGCAATGGGAATACAATGACTGAAAATTACTAAAACTCATGCATGTATGAAAATTTTCAAAGAAAAGAGAAAGGGACAGCATGAAGTAAGAGGAATAATAAAGGGAATATATGCAAAGACTATGGTTGAAGTTCCAAACTTTCTCCAATATGGGGAGATAACTTATGTAAGATCTGCATAGTTTGGATAACTTTCTCACAGCTATGAAAATGTAGATCATGTTGCCTAGTTCTGACAGAGTTGATTAGAAGATAAAATGACACACGATGTATAAGAGCCGAAGGACACAGGTTTTTCAGAAACCATTTCCACTAGCCTTTCTTTACAATTTTGCATCATTTACCTTACTATTAATAAAGTTGACCCTGTATGTGCAGAGCAGAGTTCAAAGCCAGAGCCATAAACTGACTCCTTCAACTGTTTTTTACCATGGTCAATAACGGGATCAAACTTTCACAAGGAATCTTTTTATTGCAAGTACTTGAGTGAAAGGGCACTGGATCAATTACAAAATTATTAAAAATCTATATCTATAATTTTCAGAGACCATAAAATATCATTAACTCTCCTGAAGAATGAGACTGATAATATTACCATATGTTTAGATGCAAGAGAATAGTAAATTCAGGAATATCTGTAGGAGTCATCAATTGTACTTGGAACACTACCCAGTCCACAGAGCTGGTGTTGTTACTATTACAGAAGATACATGAGTATTTCAACACTATAGAAACCAACGCAGAAATGATGGAAGTGTAATTACAATTTATGGTTTTAATTGTTAATAACTATTGCCAATCTGACTGAATTGAGCGATGGTGAACAGCGATGGTGAAGCAGCAACCTTCTGCTGTTTACATGACATAATGCATTTCCTGTGCAAATTAAATCATAAGAGCTTCACAAAATGAATGCACTAACCCTGTTACATTGAAGTCACAATCCTAGATTATCTTTGGGAAGTGATGAAAGGTAGAAGATATGGCCTGGCTGGAGAAAGGAAATCATTGCAAGAATGTTCCCATGACTACATCTTGTTATGGGCTCTTCCCAAATACTCTGCTGTCAGGCATGAGGTGAAGAATTACCTCTGGTCATGTACACCTATTGCTATAATGTTCTTAAGTAATGCTAGCCAGTACTCATGCTACCCATTTACTCTTTACCTAGTAAAGAGTAAGTGGTTTCTCTTTCACTGAGTTAAGCTACATCCTTCTTCCCTCAAGTTGGCCTAACTGATACTTTGTAACTATGGTGACAAAAGAAACTAGCACAATAGTCTTGTATAAGCAGAAACAAAGGTAAAACAGCACAAAGGACACCACATGATATTTGACTTTTCCAAATCATTATACAAGAGATGACTCTAAGGCTGTTTTATTACAAGAATTATAATATGATAAATTTAACCTAAAATAAAGTATAGTTATATGGTTGTGGAAAGCATTGTCTAACAAAACATGATAGATACTTGTACAAAAGCAAAATTTTAAATTTAAAATGTATACTTATTATAAACTCTGAATTTTTTTTCAGTCACATTAATAGCTGGTAGATAGTTCTATTACTGTAGAATTGTCACTTCACTCCGTTGAGGACCCTTTTCCTGAATCAAAACTTGTTAACGTGAGATAACTTTTTGCCTATTTTAAGAAGTATTATATTTAATTTCATCAAGACTTGTAATCAATATGCATTAATGACAAAAATAATTACGAGGAAATAATTTTAAAGAATTAAGCAAACTTATATGTTTCGAATAGATATCTCTGTGATCACTAAATTCCCAGGTCCATATAAAAGAGTTTGTACTGTGTTTGTCCTGGGATCATCCATGATCCCAGGATTGTACTTGACTTAAAGCTGCAAAGTGCGTCCCACATCTCCTCTGACTGGTTTCTAAAGATGTACCTGTTTGTCCTCAGCATTTTTTCTCTTCATCTCATGTAGGTATAATATTCGCTTTGAAACAGGAATCATGTAGGAAGAAGGAAAGTGAGAGATAGAATGTGTGTATGTATGTATGTACATGTGTATGTGTCTCTGTGTCCACTAGTCTCTGCTATCTTCTTTTAAAAGTTGGTTTAGTCTCCCACTTTCTAAGCCAGGGAAAGGTAGGAAAAGCTTTCTGTAAAAATATGATTGAATGGCACCATTTACTTGGTGCCCTAAAAACCATAAATAATGGTATCCATTAGATTAGCATACTTATTGTCTAATAGGAGTCAATCAGAAGATAAAATAGTTCAACTTTTGTTCAGTAATTGATAGATAACATGATTGAAACTTAAGGTTTAGAAGTCTAAAATACTGGGAGTGTCACTTATCAGAGAAAATTTCTCCTTAATCATATTAGACTTACTGAATTATTGCTATTGTATGTACCATAAAGACCACATACAGAATCTCTTGAAGCCCAAGACTGCACAATAAAACTAGTCTGTGCCCACACAAACCAGTGTATCTCGGGCAAAGAATCGCTGCTGTGACCGTGGTACGTGTCACTTTGTTATTTTGAAATATTGAGGGAAGAATTTTTATATATCAGATTTTGTGATTTCCTTCTTCATGATAGAATGAGATACTCACATATAACACACACATTCAGACACACACACATACTCGCACATTCTAAAGCACACACAGATGTATATACAATACACACATGTACATCACACACACAGAGACACATACACATGTACATACATACATACACACATTCTATCTCTCACTCTCTGTCACACACACACACACACACACACACACACACACACACACACACACACCCCAAAAGTTCTGAAAGCCCGAAAAATCCTTGGTGGGATATAGGAATGAGAAGTTGGGATCAGAAAAGGCTTTAACAAGGTGTTGAAGGAGGATTGTCCCTAACTCTGGATATGGAAGATGCTGAGACAAAGAAGAGGGGTAAAGCCAGCCAATAAAATAACGTGTATCTTCGTATCATTTTGGGAAAGGACCAGAGAGCTTTGCTGAGGTAAACATAGGCTAAGTGGCTTAAGACTTAAATACATGGGCTAGGAGAAAGGAGATATTACTTGAGAATGGAAATTAAAGCTGCCCAAAAGAAAAGGGTAATTAGTTCAGGAAAGAAGAGAAAGCATCAAAAGAGAGATGAAAGGGGAAGCCTCTTCAACAAAATTATTCTCTGAGTAAGTTTTGGCATCATTTGAAATCATTCACTGTCAACCAAGGTAGAAGTGAATAAGTTAATTCAATTCGAATTGTTTAATTCAGTTTAAAGTATTGAATTGATGAGGAATTGAGAGTGATTCAATTAAGATTCAATTTCATTAATAATTCTTTAAGAATGCAAATAAAGCAAGAATATCTAAGATTGCATTTTTTTTTTAATTGGAGATATGTACATCACAAGACCCTGAATACATGAAGCAAATCTTTGAAATCTCACTTGACAGAAAGCAGCTGCATGTGTAATAGTGTTTTCTCAGAGATATAAACACATAGAGTTAGGTGTCCAGGAGTCATAGGACATGTATCATGTCTTATTCAAAGTAAGTTTCTAGAGCTATTCTTGGAATACACTACTCAGCCTGAAAATAAGTGACACTTGTTAAGTTTTCCCATGAAACTCTGATAAGCAGTTAGTTAGCATATGTCATGCTAAGTTCTATCACTATATTTGACATGACATAGGCATCTAATTTTTGCATAAATTGAAAAAAATACATAAAAGATCATTCATTGGCCCCCCAGAGAAACAGTCAGCAACACAAACCAAAGAGAAAACTCAATTTGCATAAACAGAAAAGATGGCTAGAACAAATCTTAACTGTTCCAACAGTCTGGATAGCAATTGCCTATGGTGTGATCCTTCTCTCCTACCCAGAGCAGGATCTCCTTTCTAACTATACCACAAAAACACAGAATTCAATTTTCTTTTAGCTTTAAGTTTTCTTACATAGCCCATAGACTAAGATAAAATATTTTAATTAATTGTTCTCAGTAATTCTAAGTAAAAGCAAAAAAATCAAGTAATCCAATTAAAACATGGGGTACAGGGCTAAACAGATTCTCTGTATTGGAATATCGAATGGCAGAGAAAAGCGTAAAGAAATGCTCAGCATCCTTAACATCAGGGAAATACAAATCAAAATGACCCTGAGATTTCTCCTTACACCCATCAGAATGGCTAAAACCCAAAATTCAAGTAACAACACATGCTGGAGAGAATTTGAAGAACAGGGAACCCTCCTCCATTGCTGGTGGGAATGTAAACTTGTACTTTCACTTTGGAAATCAATCTGGCGCTTTCTCAGACAATTAGGAATACTTCTTTCTCAAGTTCCCGCTATATCACTCCTAGGCATATATCCAAAAGATGTTCAAGTATATAACAAGAACATTTGCTCAACCATATTAGTAGCAAATTTATGCATAATAGACAGAATCTAGAAACAACCCGATGCCCCTCACCCGAGGAATGGAAACAGAAATCGTGGTACATTTACACAATGGAATACTATGCAACAATTAAAAAAAAGGAAATGATGAAATTTACCTGCAAGTGGTGGGAATTAGAAAAGATCATCCCAAGTGAAGCATCCCAGAAGTAAAAAGACACACACACAGTATACACTCACTTATAAATGGATATTAGAAATATAATATAGGATAAACATACTAAAAGCTGTACACTTAAAGAAGCTAAGCAAGAAAGATACCCCTGGGTAAGATGATAATTCAGAAAGGGGAAGATGGGGAAAACAAGCAACAGGACAGGAGCCTACCACAGAGGGCCTCTGAAAGAATCGACACAGCAGGGTATCAAAGCAGATGCTGAGACTCATAGCCAAACTTTGGGCAAAGTGCGGGGTGTCTTATGAAAGAAAGGGGAGATAAAGACATGGAGAGGACAAGAGTTCCACAAAGAAAGCACAGAACCAAAAAATCTGGGAACAGGAGTCTTTTCTGAAACTGATACTCCAACAAAGCACCATTCGTGGAGATAACCTTAGAACCCCTGCACAGATGTAGCCCATGGCAGCGCAGTGCCCAAGTGGGTTCCCTAGTAATGGAAACAAGGACTGTCTCTGACATAAACTCAGTGGCTGGCTCATTGATCACCTCCTCCTGAGGAGGGGATCAGCCTTACCAGGCCACAGAGCAGGACAATGCAGCCAGTCCTGATGAGACCTGACATGCTAGTATCAAATGGAAGGAGAGGAGGACCTCCGCTGTCAGTGGACTTGGAGAGGGGCATGGGAAGAGATGAAAGAGGAAGGGTAAGATTGGGAAGGGACAAGGAAGGGGACTATAGCTGGGACAGAAGGTGAATAAATTGTAAATAATAAAAAATAAATTAATAATTTTTTTCAGATATCTATTATGTGTTCACTTACTTTTCTATATATCACTGAGCTGTATGTATTTCCAACATATTTATTCAAATAAACAACTAAGATTGTAGTGTCACATTCTTTTTCTTGGTTCTCTTTGCCCTTCCCTTATGCACAGTGGAATACCAAAACTACCATAACTTCATATCAACAGTCCATCATACACCTTCCTGTCCTCGTCCTTTCCCATTTCAAGGAATCATAGCTATAGATATTACTAAAATATATAGCTAGTGTTTCTTTCTTTCCTAGTTTGTCTCACTAAGAACTGTTAAAATTAGTAGTCTTTATCATTTTAGACTCAATATTTCTTTTTGTGCTTTTTTGTTGCCCCTAGACCAATCAGTCCAACTTTAAATGAAATAATAAATGGGAATCTACAAAATTTAGAATTTATAAAAAACAGACCAATATGGTAAAGTTAATAATTGTAGGTGGTTACTTAAAGGACCCAAACCTCTCACCAATGTTCTTCCAAGTTTAAATAAAGGAAACTCGAGCTTTCTGCATAGCACAAATCCATATTCAGAATGAGACAAACTGGGTGAGGCGGCGCACACCTATAATCCCAGCACTCGAAGAGGCAGAGGCAGGTGTATTTCTGTGAGTTTGAGGCCCACCTGGTCTACAAAGCAAGTCCATGACTGCCAAGGCTGCACAGAGAAACCCTATCTCAGAATACAAAACAACAACAAAAAACAAAACAAAAAATTTTGAGTGCAGTTGAATTTCATTCAATCACCGTTATCTGACATTTCTTATCAGTAAAGTTATTCATTCACACGGAACAAAGTAACACCTTATATTGAATGAAAAGAGTTAGCCTAAATTATCCAAATCTTACGGAGCCCTCAGTGCAGTGAGCTTGGTCCTGCAAAGAAACACACTGGTCTGCATTTGCTAACGAAAAAATAAAAACATGCCTATCATGGGGCGGAGGAGCGCAAGAGGAAGGAACAGCAGTGAACAAGTGATATGCAAGGATAACAGGGAAAAACAAGAACTAATTAAGGAGGTGAAGGGATATAAAAAGCCCTTAAAAAGAGGGCCGAATAATAGTGAGGATTTCTGAAAACATCCAAAGGAATCATAACATTAACTATCTACTTAAAAAACTCCCTATACTATAAGTAAGTCAGTGGATAAACTATACACGTATAGTTTAAATGAAATCCTCTCATTGGGGATGACAGTATTTCCCCCTTGTGACATAGACCTTCTAAACACAACAACGCCATGCATGAGAAGCTCTCTTCTGAGATGTTATACCACACCCACCACCATCAGAAGCAGAAAGTCAGTCCCTCTTCCTGGACATACCATGCACTCAGATTCAGGGTCAAGAGGCCACAGAAGCAGATCTGAATGAAGGTGACATCCCTGGGGACGAGCTTTCATGCTGTCAGAAGCTGCCACTCAAACTTCCAGAGTGCAGAAACAAAGGATCACAATGCCTATGAGCTGCAAGAACATGCAGCATGGGAGGAAAACCTTAAATTTGCAGTACTGACGTCCATCCCTGGAGAGTCACCAATAGCTCTCTAACAGGATTTAAATCTTGTCAGCATGTGGGCATTTAGACCTGGCCCCGGAAACCTAACCAACAGCTTAGGGCTAGTGAAGTCCTATGTCTTGGAGAAGATCCTGTAACCACCACTCTACTAAATGGACATAATTGCTAATTACATTCCAAACATCAGTCCTCATATCTATTGATAAGTATATACTCATATCTCATCAATAAAACCCCTGTTTGCAAGAGATGGGTACCGTCAGAGAAAACAACAACCAATCAAAGTCCATAGTTATAAAGCCTGGTCTTTACTGACATATCTGCTGTACAAATCCTGCAGTTATGACTCAGGAATCATTGCTAGACAGAGAGGTGGAAGATTGTAAAAGCCAGAGGAATGGTGAGTTTAGTGAGAGTTTGTCCTAGAAATGTCTCACCAACATGGCTGCTTAAACATGACCTGAACAAGGACTAGCCAAATAATGTGAAATTGGAAAGTCTCAGAGCTAAAAAAAAAACCAAACTATAAACAACTAAGAAATGTTGAGAGCAAGAGAAATTGTCCTCTCTAGGGAAGAGCACACCAACTGACTATCCAATACCAATGTAAAGACTGAACAGGCTGTATTTATATATCTAGAAATACGCGTGTGTATGTTTGTAACAACTAGTAAAGAAAAATAGGCAATGAATTTGAAGGAGAGCAAAGTATCACTCTTTCATTCTAACACATACTTGTATCTGCCAGTTCTAAAGTAAATGCACTATATTTACTTTTTTTTTTTACTTTTTCTATTAGTTGCAGTTTATTAACTTTGTATCCCAGATGTATCTGGCTCCCTCATTCCCTCCCAGTCCCACCCTCCCTCCCTCATCTCTTGCCACTCTCCAAGTCCATTGATAGTGGAGGACCTCCTCCCCTTCCATCTGACCCTAGCTTATGAGGCATCTTCAGGACTGACTGCAAAGTCTTCCTCTGTGGCCTAGCAAGGCTGCTCCTCCATTGGAGGTATGTGTGTGTGTGGAGGGGGGAGTAAAGGAGCTATTCATTGAGTTCATGTCAGAAATAGTCCCCGTTCTCCTTTCTAGGGAACACCCTTGGAGACTGAGCTGCCACGGGCTACATGGCAGGGGTTCTAGGTTATCTCCATACATGGTCCTCCTGGGTTGGTTGGCACTGTATTTACAAAGGAATCAAAAGTGGTCTGTCAGGTCAGAAAACAGCCTGGGCCTGAGGGAACTTTAACTGCTGGTGCTCCAATGTCAGTTCTTTGCTTCAGCTGTCACTTCCTTTCTTCTCAGAAGGCTCTTGAACTTCACACACATAGCCGAGGCAGTGGCTTTCACACGTGGTCGTGACTGCAGGGCACACCTGCTAATCTTATACCAAGAGGACGGTTCTAATCATTCCTCACAGTGCTTCTGTGTCCTCTGTGTGCTCAAAATACAAAACATTAAAGTTGTAACAACCAGACCTCTGTTTGTATGTCTCTCTATACACATACTTCCTACTGACCGGCCTATACATACCAAAGGTTTACTTTCCAAGTAAACACTTCTGAAATATTTACTACAAATGTTAGTCTGTTAGAGATACTTAGAAGGCTCTTAACTAACAGATTACTTTGAGATTTAGGAAAACATGTAAAAAGCCTCTAAAACTTGCCAAGAAATCTTGAGACCTTTCATGGTCCCATCAAATGCAAAACTAAGAAAAAAAAAAAAAAAGAAAGGATGGAAACATGGTTTGTATGCATGTATGCGTCCCACTAAAGGTATAGACAGGATGTTAATAATTATGTTACTTAAATCAGTGTGGGTCTCTGTGTGGACCTGCACATTCCTCTAGATGAAGTTTGTTGTACGCAGACATAGGAAACAGTCTGAAACTGCGCAACTAATAACAGGAGGGATCAGAACTCAAATGAGACAAGTTTATCCTCAAAGTTCCCACTCTTAACTTCTAAACTTGAAACAAGTTTTGATGAACTAAAACATTGAGTCCCCAGGGTTATTGTCAGATTCCGGTGCTTAATAAGTGTGTTGTGAATTCAGAATTTTGTAACAATTGCGTTTTACAAATGTGAAATTCACCACAACCACTAAGTCAGGAATGGTAATATTCTATCACAAAGAACTGCTGACATACATATAGAATTTAGATATGATAGGCAATTCAAGGAAACAAAGATATTCTGACATGATATGAAATGGTAAAGTACTTATTTGACAGGGAGCTGAAGACAGTGGGCTGAGAGGAAACAGAGGCTCATGACCTGTTAAAGAAGCTCTTACTTTGTCATTGTGTACAGACATCTGACTCTTCCTGGATCCATATGTCTGTGTCGATTTTGTGTGTGTGTGTGTGTGTGTGTGTGTGTATGTGTGTCATGTGACCTCTCCCATAGCTTACTCAGCCTTAAAGAAATGTTAACATCATCAATATGGAAGTCCCCAAGCACTTAGGTCCACATTGCAACATTTTGCCACTTTGCATGTACCTTTATCTTAGTTACTCCACAAGAGAGATTTGTTCTCAAGTAAGATCCTAATTCCAAGGATATAAATTGAAGTCACTACTTGGTAGGTCCCTCAGTGAGGCCAAGCTGGTCGACACTCTGCTGTAGTCTAAACAGCACTCAGAAAAGAAATATAACACCAAAGATGACATCCAAGTTTCCTAGTGTTCTGAAGAACAACTGTACTGAATGAGGAAGCGATTAAATTCCTCTTTCTTTCATTTTCCTTAAATTGTTGGTGTCTGAATTTCGTTCATAGTCTCAAGAAAATTGTGTTAATGGAAGGTCACCCTAGACTAAGTGAATCAAGCAGAAGAGACAAAGTTTAAAAGGATAATTCTGGATGAGTCACAGT
This sequence comes from Psammomys obesus, assembly GCF_907164565.1. NCBI lineage: Eukaryota > Metazoa > Chordata > Mammalia > Rodentia > Muridae > Psammomys > Psammomys obesus. Next base: position 35,433,518 of record NW_026591086.1, read on the forward strand.
TTTTATGAAGCATATAAAGAAGAAAGTAAAACATAAATTTTCACTGGTCAATAATTTAAAGACATTGGCACTTTTGAGACATATGACAAAGCTTGCCCCTGGTGCTTCTTTAAGGCACACTAAAAATGGATAGATGATAGGTAGGTAGACAGTAGACAGACTGATGATAGATTATATGGATAAATAGAGATAGATGATGGTGGACACATGATAGATAGATGGATAGATAGACAGACAGACAGACAGACAGACAGACAGACAGACAGACAGACAGATAGATAGATAGATAGATAGATAGATAGATAGATAGATAGATAGATAGACAGAACGGCCCAATGCCTCTAAGCATCTCAGCTATGGATCTGTAGGCTAGTTAGCTAATGAATCTGAGACTGAGATTTCTCAATTTATTTATGAAACTAATTACACATACTGTCTGGAATTCATGAGGCATTTAGGTACATATATATATAAATAAGCAACTATGCATGCAATAGTAATTAATAAAAAAAGAGGACATAAATTTGAATGGAAACAAGGAGTCGTCTAGATATTTCTAGCACTCAAAACAAGCTTTTCTGTGTGTGTGTGTGTGTGTATGTGTGTGTGTGTGTGTGTAGAGTCTACATGTGATTATGCACGTGTGTATGTATATGCATATATGTATATATCTGACTTTGTGCGGATGTGATGTATATAAATGTATATGTTCATTGTGTGTCTATGTGTGTTGTGTGAGCTTGTGTGAGGGTGTGTATGCACATCTGGATGTAAGGTCTACATGTGATTATGTAGGTGTGTGTATATACATGTATGTATATATATGACTTTGGGTGGATGTGATGTATATAAACGAATGCATCCATTGTGTGCATGTGTGTCGTGTGAGCTTGTACGATGGTGTGCACGCACATGTGTGTGTTTGCACTTGTGTTCACACAGACCAAAAGGGTGATATCTAGTGTCCTCCTTCCTCACTCCATTTTTTTTTTAATTGAGACCCGTTCTTTCACTGAGCCAGAAGCTTAGGGACCACTCTAGTCTGGGTGAGCAGCAAGGCCCAGGAATCCACCCCCCCCATCTCTGCCTTGTCACTACTGGAATTACAGACAGGTGCTAGTGTCCAGATTATCTGGGTGCTGGCCACTGAACCCAGTCCTCCTGCCTGCATAGCTAATAGTTTAACAGCTGCCTCTTCTTTCCAGCACCTTCCTACTCCTCTTTTTATGTTGTTGTTTTTTACAAATTTTTGTAGTGTTTATCTTGATTTCTGACACACATATTAGCACAGATACTGAACAAAATGTTTTATGTGCACTAAATCTCAGAAGAATTAGCATCTACATCTGTCTTATGAGCTTACTTCAGTTTCGAAAGCACACTGGTGAATTTTAATAACTCCAGGCAAAGCCAACAATAATATATTGTGATAACTAGTCCTAAAGGGCCAAAGAGATAAGGCTGTGTTAAATATCATAACACTGAAGGGAAAATAGACAATAGGTCAAAATAAATATTCCTTACCTTAATGCTGAAGTCTTAAATATGGTATGCATAAAAAGGCATGACATTGTTTTGTAATAATTATTTTGATCTACATAATGAGAATAATAAAAATCAGATTCCTTAAGTAGTAGTATTATTCCCATAGCACTTCATACACCATCTATTTCCTACAAAAAATTACTTGGAACCTGAGGAGTTTGCAGGATAGATCTGTGGTGTCACATATTAATTACTCGTTTTTCTCCTTCACTTTTTAAAATATTTTCATCATGTCCTAAATACAAACAAATATACCATACATTCAATATTTAAAGAGCTGAGCACTCACCATTGTGTTCCAAATATTGTAAATCCTGTGGTTTGAAGAACAGAACCTTCTGGCATATTTCATAATGTAAAGAAGTAACATAAAATATGTACTTTCAAAGACTCTGAATGTCTGCAAACATCTGTGTGGATCATACACATGCTCCCATCACTAGTAACTGTACATATTCTAAATTTAAAAATTTGTTCAGATTCCACACATACACCAATTTTTCATCTATAGTACCAAAATATAATATTCCAGGAGAAGTTCACTATTCCCTTCAAGGCTATACAGGATTACTTTTTAACCAGAATATGATATTATATTCCCTATAATAAAACAGGGAATAAAGCATTCATTTAGAACTTAGTTATGAAATAAAACTAATATCAGGATTGAAAAATGAATGAGAAGGAAGAGTGGGGAAAAAGGGAAAGAAGACAGGAAAGAAGGTAAGGGGAGCGAAGCAGGGAAGCAGGGAGAGAGGAAGGGAGGAAGGCAAGAAGGAAGGGTGAAAATGATTGATAAGAGGTTAAAAAAAAGAGGAACACAGTCCTGATGAAACCTGATAGGTGAAGGTCAGATGGAAGGGGAGGAGAACCTCTCCATTAGTGGTCTGGGGGAGGGGCATAGGGGGAGAAGAAGGAGGGAGGGTGGGATTGGGAGGAGACATGAGAGGGAACTACAGCTGGGATACAAAGTGAATAAATTGTAACAATAATAAGTAAAATAAAAATAAAATATTTGTCATATGTGATTTTATAGTTTTATAGAATAAAAGGCTCTTTTTTTTTTTTTTACATTCCTGGAAGCTGGTTGTGGTCATTCACAAACTTATACACACATATTGTTACATTAAGGCACTCGTAATGTTCTAAAAGAAGATCATGCATTTGCAATAGGAAGTTACTTGAATTTTCCACAATAGAGCTATTGAGAAAGGGAGTCAAATCCTGTAGTTTAGGGGTAGAGTCACACTATCCCTGTGTCCCTCCCAGTGGGAAATACCTAGCGAAGCAAAGAGTGGCTGAGGGATTTGAGAGGAAGAAAACATATACCATAAAATATAATTAAAAATTGTGGAGGCTGCATACGACAAGAATAACCATAAAAAACCAGATACAAACCAGCTGGCTGTTAACAACTTCTGAGTTATAAAAATCTTAAACCTGCTGTAAAGCACTCAATTCGATTTACATAGGACGTTTCTTTTAGGTTCCTCTGTTGGGATTTTTTTGTTTTTGACATGTTTTAAGGCAACATTAAAAAAAAAAAGAAACAACTGTGAAATGAGGAAATTGTAATCATACATAGGAATTCATTCGTACTTAAGACTGGACTTTACCGTCCATGAATTGCAAATATATTTAGTAGATACTGGTTGTCTGATTTTACAGTTATTTTTCAGATTTTCACATATCTCATAACATGATGCTTTCTCTGTGTGAGCGGGGAGCAGGCTACATTGCATGCATTGGAGTCATTGGTATTACATAATTTCATCTCAATAGTACTCAGCCAATATCCATGTTACAAAAGAACCAATATCCATGTTACAAAAGGAGAAAATGGTATTTTGGTCAACCATGTCTGAACCAACTCTAATTTCCTGGAAACCTAATGATGCAGCCTGCATACAGCAAAAACTAACATAGCGTGCTGTAGGGAATTAAAAATAAACAAAATAAAATAAAATCAATCGTACATTGAGTGAAGTTTTTATGTATAAGTGCTGGCAGGCAAAATTGCCCAGGGCACAAAATGAGCATTTCTGTTTGATAATTTACTTGATTCACTATGTTGCTACATGTACGGCATTTTATGCCTGACTTATATTTAATTCAGTCACCTGCTTAGTATTTTAAGGACCATAATTACATACAAAGATTTAAACAGAAAATGTTGACATTTCAGATCTGGCCTACAAATTACATTTGTACATTTAAGTTTTAACCATTTAATAATTTGTGGAGAAGATATGAGTAGGAGTTATAACAAAATATAAAAGCATTCCATTTTCATTAGGAATGATGTAGGCAAATGTAGTGGGATTATGGGTCAGGAACTAGCTCTGTAAATGAATCTAGTAGTAGCAGAAAAAGATTCCAGGAATCACTCTGCCACTTTCCAGTTAAATTTGATCTGAAATGTACAGGCCTAGTTTCCTCCCGCATGACATAGGGTTTCGTAAGATACCATATCAAGTTGTTGTAATAACTAGATGTTGATGTAAACTTAGGAAATTTTAAAATGAATGTGTGAGTCTTACCCTTATATTACATTGTTTTAGCAACTATAGTAACTATCAACTTTTAGATCTTAAACTCTAAACACATCATCATAGAGAAAATATTAAAACAAGTCTATCTTATATTAAAAAAATAATAACGAATTAGGACTCTAGTCACTGGGACATTATCAATGACAATGAGTTCAAGCACCACTGTTAAATACACAGGGATGAAATCAAAACAACTTAGAGAAAAGTATGGATGGAATTGCAGAATGAAAAAGTATTAGACGGAATCTAAAACCCAAAGATAACTATTAAATGGGTTTGTAAGCTTCCTATTTATTCATTATAAAGAATAACAGATCTTTATACTGGTTCTTATAAAATAAGTATACATAAGTATGTTTGTGTGTCTTAGACCTGCTAAATCCCTAATTAATATCAGAAAAGGTGGATAATCATTGCTCAAATCATGATCCAAATATTATAGTATTTTTTATCAAAACAAAAATATTCCATATACAATTAGATAAATTAGTATATTTTAATAAGTAATAAGTGCATACATTTCAGTTTCACACCAGTTCATCAATTTCAATGCACCAAAATTCTACCACAAATAAGTGTAAGTTTATTAGACTGTTTTTCAAAGTAAACTATAAAATTAACAATTTCGGTGGGGGAAAATTACTCCCTGTAGTTACATTCCATCAGAACACCAGATTTTTCTCGAAAGTCCTCATTTCCTTAAACTAATCTTCATAAAACCACCTCCAATTTTCCTATCTGATCTGAACAAATTATTTTCTACTCAACCTCTCAAGACATAAGAATCATGAAGGACAGCTCACTCTCCATGTAGGTTCCCTAGTAACAGGCAAAGAGACAGTTGCTGGCCTGACCTTTGCTGCCTGTCCTTGATCACTTCTCCCTCAGAGGTAGAGGATCCAGACTAGATTAGGGTCAGACAGTAGGGGAGGAGGACTCCCTCTATAAGTGGACTTGAAGAGAGGGATAGGGAAGGAAGCAGGAGGAAGGGGGGGAACTGAGAGGTGAGGGAGGGGGCTACAATTGGGATACAAATTGAAAAAAAAAACAGAAAACATAAAAGAACCTGATTCTTTCGATATTTTGTAACTGGGCCAGGTTGTTGTCTAAACAATGCATAAATAGAACTCTTAACACTAAAAAAAAACTGATGAACATGAAAGTGGACTTAGGTTAGTTGCCATATTGGCAAAGCACACTGTGATCTTTTTTTCCCAGATGTAGAATTCTTATCTAAGTGGAACACAACAAATATTTTTATTAAAACTGTCCAGGAATTGGATCATAATTTATTTTAATTGACATCATCCTCAAAGAATATATGAGAAGTATCATATTTGGTGCACAGTGGTTTATAAGATATGCTTGAAAGATAGTTTAAATGAGTTAATATGTGTAAAATGATTTAGTAGCCTAAATCTAAGAAAATTCTAATACATAGTATAAATTACCGATGCTTAATGACCGATATGACTTTAACCAGCAAGTGATGGCCTTGACATCTCTCTCCCATCACATTCTTTAGAATATAAGACAGTTTACAAATATTTATCACAGAAATTATCACCTTTACTTGGCTTATGCTTGTGCCATAAAGAATTTTTAGGAAGGTCATATGGATATAGGCCAATTTAAATCCAGAACTTTGCGTCGTGATGGCTATGCTCGTTTCTGTAACTTTAGCTGTCGTTTTAGAAAACATCAGCGCTTTTGCACAGGTCTCTTGTCATGCCAAACTGTACCTTTATTTATGGACTTTTGAGTGGCAGTGTCATTCATACTTGTAACTCGTGATAAATATTTATAAAAAAGAATCAAGGCTTCTAAAGTATAGCTTCACAGATTATTTGATATAATCATCAGTATATTTTATTATAATAAATATAACACATACTTGTTTTAGATTACATATTAATTTCCTTTCTTTCTTTCTTTCTTTCTTTCTTTCTTTCTTTCTTTCGTTCTTTCTTTCTTTCTTACAATTTATTCACTTTGTATCTCCTCTGCAGCCCCTTCCCTCATCTCTTCCCCATACCACCACCCTCCCTCTTCTACCCCTATGCCCTTTCCCTAGGCCCCTGATAGGGGCGGTTCTCCTCACCTTCCATCTGATCCTAGCCTATCAGGTCTCATCAAGTCCAGCTGCAGCATCTTCCTCTGTGGCCTGGTAAGGCTGCATTTCCCCCAGGGGGAGGTGAGCAAAGACCCAGCCACTGAGTTCCTGTCAGAGACAGCCTCTGTATCTCTTATTAGGGAACCCACTTGGAAAATGAGCAGCCAATGGGCTTCCTTTGAACAGGGCGCCTAGGTCCTGTCCATGCATGGTCCATGATTGGAGTATCAGTCTCTGTAGTCCCCCAGGGCCCAGATATTTTGGCTCTATTGTTCTCCTTGTGAAGTTCTTGGCCCACCAGGTCTTTCTATCTCCCTCTTCTTTCATAAAATTTCTGTCACTTTGCCCAAAGTTTGGCTATGAGTCTGAGTATCTCCTTCAATATCTGGGAGGTAGAAGCTTGCAAAAGTTCTATGAGAAAGGCTACTGTCCTGTTCCTTGTTTTCTCCTACTTCTGATGTGCAGCCTGTTTTCCCTTCTGAATGAGGATTAATCATATTCCCTAGCATCCTCCTTGTTGTTTAGTTTCTTTAGTACTATCGATTTGCATTTCCCGAATGACTAAGGACATTGAACATTTCTGTAAGTGTTTCTTTGCCATTTTATATTCCTCTGTTGAGAATTCTCTGTGTAGCTCTGTAACCAATTTTTTAATTGAATTTGTTACTTTGTTGGTGTTTTCACTTATTAAAAATTAAGAATGTATGATTATGTGGGCATATATATTTATGTGTAATCTTTAGCTGAGGAAAATATTTATCAAAAGTAGATCTAGGAAGGAATTATGATCTTTAAAAGCAGAGGCAAAAAAAATCAAGGGTGTTGCCTAATTATCTTATAAGTTTGTTGTTCAGAATAGACACAGTCTATGTAGAACAAAGTTTTCATTACCATTATTAATGTTTAAATACAGTGATAAGACACATGAAGTGAAGAAGAAGAAAACAGAAGACAGTAGAGAGATGGGTAGATAATCCTGCTTTGGGAAGTACTGTCTAGTTCACATGAATACATATTGAATTATGTAGCAGATCATGATTTCTGGTCACATGATTGGGAAAGAAGATTTAAAAGTTGGTAGCTAAACAAACTATTATAGTTTAAACAAACTACTGATATTGACAGTCAGGAATTTGAGGGAATTGCCAGTATCTGCAAGTACTTGATTGTTAAGGTTAAGCAGACAAACTTATGAAAGATATCAGTTCTGTGGATTCCTGTTAGAGGCTCTGGAATTGTCAGGCCTTCTATAAGGCAAATAAATGGCAGGAGTGATAGGGTTGATGTATGACTCGGTGGTACAGCACTAGACCAGCATGTGCAAGTTTCTGGGCTGTATTGACACCAGAAAAAAAAATGAAAGAAAGAAAAAAGTATAAGAATAAGAAAGAGAGAAAGAAAAAAAGTAAGAAAATATTCATTATTTTTTGGTATTACTTGACAGTTGAAATAGCTATCTCACCCATACAGCTTTCCAAAATGTGAACTAAGACATATTACGGTTCATTAATACCAGTATATATATTTTTTCTAATTGATAGAAAATTTAGGAGATTCACCAACTGGCAGTGTGTTGAGGTTTTATTCCCAGTTATAAAGTCATAGTTGCAAATACCAATTGCTATTGTAAAACAGTCTCCTGTGTAAAGTAGATCGGTGAATTCATGTCAAAAAAAATCATGATCAAACCTGGCATTTTTGTTGACAGACTTTGTAGTGAGGCCAAAGGTGTAATTAGGCCAGAAAATTACTTTCTCACCACTAGAATTGTTCCCTTCAGGTTTTGAGTTATCAGTCCAGAAAATTTCATTAAACACTAAATTCACTTTAAGACAACTGTCAAAATTAAACAGAGGTGAGTCAAGTCAGGATCCTAATATTCAAAACTCTCATTTGGACATTGAGATTCAATGCAAAATAAAAGGCTATCAGTTCATTTTTCTATCAAGACTAAACTTTTTGTGAAATTCAAAAACTACCTGTTTCTTTAGAAAACATGATAATTTCTACTTTCTATTTAATGAAGTCTTGATGTGAAAATAGAAGCACTTAAAATTATTACTGTCGATATGATGCAAAATAATAATACTAATCAGAGAATTATGAACTCATCATGTTTGATTTTAAAAGTTGAGGTTATGGCTATAGCCTATTCTAATATTATATATTTATGACATCGAAAGAATGGAGAATGTATGTCTGTTATATATTCTACATACAACTAAAGACCCTTCATTAGCAAACAGAAAAGAAAGGTATGCTATATAATGTAAGAGTTATTAGGGATTTTTATAAAATATATAACTACTTAAGAGTAAATATTTGAAATATAGCATTTAGCAAAATATATCAAGTCTTTTTAGTGTTTTAGCTGAGTGAAATATTATTTTTGTAACATATACACCAAATTATCCTGCAGTACCAACTGTAAAAATGTTTCAGCCAGATAGTATTTCAAGTTAGTTAACAAATAGTATAAAGAAATTCACTAATAAAAAACAAATGGTCAAATAATGACCATAACACTGGATAATTATGGAAAGGTAAGGCTTCAATAATTACTTTGGGTTAAATGCCTTAGACTTAAAGGAAACATTATTTTTTGTGTGTAGGTATTCATAAAGTTCAAAAATAACTTCAGTAGCACTAAGTATTTGTCATTCAATTAGCACAATATCATTCTTCAAAGTGAAATGTAAAAAAATTAGACTTTTTATAAGCATTCAAATATTGGTGGCATGTTAGAGATAACATTCAAAAGAAGAGCCGACTGAGGTTCTCAGTTTGTCATCAAGTCTGAAATACATAAATATGAATGTCCAACTATATGTTGTACTGGAATTCTACTCTGGCCTGCCTGCAAATGACGTAGCTGCTCTCTCATTGTGGTACGCTAAACCCTGAAGAATAATTTTTAAGATCTTTCCAGACATTTTGTTACCTATTCACTAACTCTAAAAATCATGGGGCTGAACATTTCTGCTCCATAAAACAGTTTGAATCAGTTCTTAATATTTTTATAATGCTTAGAACGAAATACCTAATTATCCAGAAAAATTTTAATAGAGATTGGTAAGTAGAATAACTTTAGTACAAGATTTTAACTTATCACAACAATATGTAGTAACCAACAATTTTCACATTAATATTAAACATACGAAAGATAACTTGAAATATTCTATTTAAATTTCCCTGTGTTGTTTAAAAAAAGTCTTTATTTTAATCCATCTTCCACTTCGATTCTGATATATGGATGGTACCAGAGATCCCTGGATTTCTTAAAAACAACCTGGGTCATAAAGAGCAGAAAGGAGTCACTGTTAAGTCGGCTCCCAGCTGTGGTTCAATATGAATAGATTATACAACTTTAGGGGGTCTTATTTCATTCCTTATAGTAGGTTAAAATTACCTCCTGGATCTGTGTCACCTGATGCAAGTGATGAATTAGCTGTGGGCAGAGTTCCTACAATGTACTTATCTCTCAACAAATATTTTTCTTTTCTTTTTTTTTTTGACTAATTTTCTAAATTGATCAATTAAATTAAATTTATTTGACAACATTTTAGCTGGAGAGGATGTTAGAGACTGGAGATACAGTAGTGAACAATGTGGACAAGAGTGCATAAAAGCAGACGTCCATTTCAAAAAATTTCCCTTTTTTCCAGCATATCCAATGTCTTAGCAAATATAGATCTTATGTTGTACAGTACTTATATATATACATACATATCCTTATATATGAGGAGTATTGTATACTTAAACTCAAATATACTTTAAAGCAAATATCAAGTATTTTCACTTTAAAAATATTTTTGTTTTGTGAATCTCAAGTGTGACTGCGGCTCATTTACATGGAACAATGAACAATATTTGTAAGTTTAAATAATTGTTTCAAAACTGTTCTTTGAAAGTTACAGTTCTTGTAAATGTATTTATAGGGCTTCCGTATTTGTTACATAAGAAATGGAAAATCGCTGCAGCTTATTATGGAAATAAGAAATTAGCAAATGACAGAATAACCATTAGTGAAAAAAATAGAATAACACAGATAAAAGAGGATTTCAGTAACAAAATGAAATAAGCTTAAATAAAAACCTCAAGTAAATGTTGAGGGGAAAACCTATTGCTTTTTTACATATAATTACATTTTTTTTTATCTAACAAGAATTACAACATTAAAACAAGTCCCTTGCCCTCCTTCATGATTGCTTCTAATGAAAACCATGAAGAAAAATATCAACATAAAGAATTTTTTACACTTAAGATTCTGCTTATTTTTTGTCTGATGCTTATAGATAAAATAAAAGTGACAAATGTTCATATTGCTGTTTTATTTTAGTCCTGATATTTAACAGATTAATTTTAGAAACCACAGGAAAAACAAACTCTTGAATTTGGTCCAATTACAACATTGGTGAGGGCATTTTGAGGTGTTTGAATGATATGGCAATGAGAGTTTTGAGCATTTCTGTAATCAGTTTAAAGGATTTCAAAGAAAGCAACATACTACTTTCTCTAAGATAACAATGCTTATATTTTGGAAAAGCATGTATTTTTTAAATCCTTGCTTCAAGCAAGCCTTTCCTATTAATACAGATACTACTTCACTGTGAATGATTGATGTAGAACTCAGTATAATTTCAAAAATTCATACAATATTATTATGTCATGAGATCCATGCTGAGAAAGCAATTGCTATTATAAATCAAGAAGACAACTCATATGGACAGGTCATATGGTAGTGGTTCTTCTTGGAATGGAATCTTTAAATTTAATTTTTTCAATATGTAGCATAAAGAATAGATGTAATAAGATGAATTTCATTCTCAAATAAATAACAAATAGCATTATATTGTATTATTAAGAAATTAATATATTGGAATTTAGAGTTACTTAGATGTGCGGTTATTTGAATCAACATGTTTTCATGTAATTCTTCTTAAATTGATTACTCTATAATAAGATTATTGAGAATTTCTGTTAAGGAATAAAATAAAGTAGTAGAAGTTGCAAAACACATTTATGCGCTTGGTAAGAATGAGGAGCAGAAGTGGTTAGATAAGTTCTGAAAACCTTACTATATTTCACATTTATCAAATAGTTGTTTTAATAGAAAAAAAAAACAATGGATTAAAAAACTGACCTAAAAACTGTCTTATTAGAGAAATAGAACATTTTATTGGCATTAATATCAATATTTCACCTGTTTAAAAACAATCAAGAATAACAACATCATGGAAATGTGTTATAACTGAATATGATGCTATCTATCAGAGGGGTACCTCTATGTGAACTGAATATGAATCATAAACACAAATCATAAAATTCTATATGTAATGATTCAAAAGAAATCATTGGAACAGTCATATCAAGAGAAAATATGTGAGCTTAGCTAATTGTACAAAAAGGCACAAAAAGATGAAATGCAATTGACTAAAAGCTGATACCATAAACATAAGGAAAAGTCCCTTGTCCCAGACCTAATATGTCCAAAGATAAACAGCTTATGTGCATTTGGAACAGAGCAAATGATCTGTTCCAAAGCTCATCATTATAAAATCCAACATTCCCTTGTGCAATGCTGAGCAAAAGTAAACCATGATACACTAGCTGTATTCATCCTTCACAAAGTTCTATCAAGTAAGCTATGTCAGATTGTTTGATGGATTGTTGATGAAGGAGTGGGTTAGAAGGCAGCTTGATGTAGAAAATTGGAAGTTAAAAAAAACAAAACAAAAAAAAAAAACTGTTGAGGTGGGGGAGCTGCAGAGATGATACTCCAACCATGACCATGCATTAAGAGGATCTAAAATCCCTGTTTAAAGGAAGCCCATTGGCTGCTCAGTTTCCAAGTGTGTTCCCTAGTTAAGGGTACAGGGGCTGTCTCTGACATGAACTCAGTGGCTGGGTCTTTGATCACCTTCCCCTGGGGAGTGCAGCCTTGCCAGGCCACAGAGGAAGATGCTGCAGCCAGCCTTGATGAGACCTGATAGGTTAGGTAGGGTCAGAGAGAAGGGGAGGAGGACCTCCCCTATCAGGGGCTTAGGGAAAGGGCATATGGGGAGAAGAAAGTGGGTGGGTGGGACTCAGAGGAGGAGATGAAGCAGGAGAATGCGTCGGGAATAAATTGTAATAAATAAATATATAAATACAGTTAAATTAAAATAAACTGTTTTGGCTATTACAAAGAAAATTTGTACAATGCTCAATATGTTTATAAAATAATGTGCTGGGTTCCCGTTCTTGCCCATGAGGACCAAACAAAGCCAACATTATTCTAGGTCACTTTAAGTTGCAAAGTGTCAAGGAAGAAAGAGCCAGCCCAGCCCTTTAGTTCCAAGTTAGGAGCTGGGTCACAATACCACCTAGCTTGAAAAATAATGTCCTTTGAAGACATGAGTCATAACCTACTGATTGTATTCTAAAATTAACAATAGAAATAAATATCCATGGTAATCTTCTCTAGGAATAGGACTTACTGCAACTGCAGCTGTATTCAAGATGTGAAAGAGCACAAAAGATCAAAAAATAAAAATAAAAAAGTCATCTACTCTGTGTATCTTTGGCCAAGTAACAACAAGAGAACAGTCATGTTTGTAGGCCACAAATTATCTTACCGAAATTAGATTGGTGTTTTATCATTTGGAAAACCTGTTTACTATACAGTATATCAGTTCATTCCAGCATTTGAATAGTTTCACACTCAATGTAATCAAATGGAAGCAATCTACACTGTTAAGAACTCTTAAGATCTACTACAGTCTGTAAGGTGCACACTTTTAAAGCAGTATGTAACAGGATATGAAATATCCACCAAGTTAATGATACCTACAAATGCAATTCTATGTAATAAAACATGTCACTGAGCCCTGAAAAGTACACAGTAACTGAAATTCACGGTTACCTCCACTAGGATTACATTTACGCGACTGTGAACAGCTTGTTAAACCGAGACATTTATGATAAAGCTCTACATTTTAAAATGCTATCATTTTTATTTTTAAATCAGATATTTAATATTATGGGAATTCAAATATAATAATTTATAATGCTGAGATGAGCTTGTTTTATTGCAACATTTTTCCTTAAGTTAATTTCTTTTGAAACAATTTGGTAGAGATTGTATTGACATTCATGACAATATGGAAAAATTTGATATTTGAAAAAATGCTATTTACTTATGAAATAAATAAAAATCTGAATAGGCCAATCGCTCAGTCAGTGTACATACAAGTGGAGAATAAAAGGTTCCTAGGAGTTTTAGACATTGACTCCTTTTGAAACTTGATTTTACTAATTGAAAGTGAGGTCAAATAAGTTTTAATGAAGTCCAAATTATTTAATTTAAATCCTTTTAGGTGTGTGTTTCTCCATGACATGACCAATGATTAACACTTCCTCCTAGCATGAAATTCACACTTTTGGGCTCATTCAAAAGGACACATCAAGGCCAGAGAGATCAGAAGAAAATCCATTAAATAGGAAATGAAGTGTTTGTTAGATTCCATAGTCACAATTTTACAAACAATTTTGTATCATCTGTAAAGAACAGTGCAGCAAGAATATGAGTGTTTTAAAAATGTGATTGTTCATCTCAAAATTCAGTAAAAAACTAGTTAAATTTTTATATTTCTACATATTATCAATTAGTAGTATAAGATTTAAAGTCTGGAAAAGGTATATTCTGTAGCTACAAAGAGACCATATCGAGTAGGAAATCCAAGAGGAGGCAGCACAAGTTGTCCTCAATCTTGGTTTGTTTTGAAGATGACTTCCCTGTATTCTTCTGACTTCACCTATAAATTACTGAATTTATAAACCCACACCATGCATGATTTATAACATGTTGAGGATTGAACTCAGGGTTTCCCAAATGCTTTGGAAGCACTCTAAAAACTAGCCTTATATCCCCAATCTAACCTCCCTTTTCATAAACTAGGAACTGCCTATTTCCCTAAGAAAGATGATGGGAGTTGAACTGGATAGCTGATGATCAGGGAAAGGGGATCTTTGACTATGTTTGTTGGTTGGTTTGTTTTATTTTTAATGTTTCCTTTTAATAATATATAAGACAGCTTATAAAACCTGTGATAAATGACTTTCTACCCTTTAGTTTCTTCTCAAACATTTCTTGCTTTTTTATAGTATGCATTATATTCATAGAAAAGGCCTTTGTTTGTTTGACCTTTTAGTGTGCTGCAGATGGAGCCTGGACTTTGAGCACAATAGGTAGACTCATAGAAACCAATACAGTTCTTGGTAGCTTGATACACTGTAGCTTCAATCTATTGGTTAAGCTTTTATCCTCAGAGAACTTTTGTTCTACTCTATCATGCACTGTAAGCTTTCTTAACACCAAACATCATTGCCTCTGAATTCATACTATCTAGGTTACTCCCTCAGTGTTGGGAAGTTGGTTAGGATCTTAAAACATATCTAAGTTCCATGTCTACATCTAATATTCCAGATGTGCTGTGGAATATTGTGTCACTGTTTCCCTTTATCTGGATGTCATACTCAGTTCATTAAGTTAGGATTAAATTATCACTTTCTAAAGTACTACAAGAGTGATGATAACTATGATTACAGAGACAACAAAATTAATTCCACATTTTTAATGTAGAATATTTTAAAATCAAGTGAAATTCATTCATTAATAGGACAATAAATAATTTGATCCCAAAATGCAAACACATAGACTCTGATCTTTCTGCCATTTCTTAATCTCTAAAAGTGTTTTGGTAATGTCAGTCTTGTCAGTTAGCTCTTCTACCTCCCTTCAAATGACAGACATCCTCTGACAGATAACCTAAGGAAGTAGGGAGAAAATAAAAAGAAGTTTCTACTTAGTTTGGTTTAGTCCACATAACAGCCTAGAGAAGGTTTCACAGGAAGAAGCTGAGGCTTTGAAATTCATCTCAAAAGAGAAAAGCTATCAAAGAAAGACTAAACAAATCATGGTGCTCATATGTTTTATGGAACTTGTGCCCTATCAGGTCTATTAAAATTTCAAAGCATATGTATAGCAAACGTGCTGCTTTTTCTAAATAAACAGGATTGTGACAGCACCAACAAAATTTTGTGCCCAATAATGACAGCATACTACCTATTTCATGAGAGAAGGGACAGCACACAAAGATTTCTACACGAAAGTTGGACAGTCTACAAATATCCAGTTATCTACGCAATCCAGTCATTATCACGCTTGACCAAAAATTACAAATGCTTTACAGTTTTTACATCTATTTACTATATGGGTCTGGGTGCCCATACATGTGTGTGGACGTTGGATGTTAGCTGGTGGGCGATGGTTCTTTCCTTCCATCATGCAGGTTTCAAAGATCAGCTTAGGTGCTCAGTCTTGCCAACAGACACCTTATCCCATTGGGTCATCTAACCAGGCCCGTTTTATTTTGGTTTCAATGCTGAGAACCTGACCCATGGTTTGCGAATGCTAAGCAAATGCTCTCTATCAGCACTAAATCTGCAGTCTAGTTTTCTTGATGTAAATGCATTCCCTTTATCAAATGATGCATTGTGATTCCAAAAAAGAGAATTAGTCTGATTAAAGACTTAAGCACTATGAATGTACTGAGAAGGAAACATAATCAGATTATCATTTTTAGTGTAGGCAAATGAGATACAGAACTTAATAGAAACTTTGAAGAGAAAAATAAATTAAAGAAGAAAGGACTATAATTATCTTCTAATTTGAGTAGAAGGGCAGCCTGTCCAGATTCTAGTAACATGTATAATATGTAGTAATTTAATTAAATGTAAAAATAACAGATCTCTAAAGCTGAGAAAAATGCTTTATGAATGTCTCTGCTAGGAAGAGAGTCAGAGCATATTGTGATTTGGTTATAGTACTCATTTATGGGTGTTACATAATTCAGAAACGGAGACATAGTCAAGTGCTAGCTGTGCAAGACTGAGGACATGAGCAAGATCTCCAGAACCAACGTTATAAATCTGGACACAGTGGCCCTCAGGTATCATGCAAACAATAGTAAGGTAGAGACAGGCATATTCCTGGAGCTTGCCAGACAGCCAGCCTAGCTTACCTGGTGCATTCCAGATGCGTGAAAGATCAGACTGAAGAAAACCTTGTTGAAAGTGCAGAAAATGGCACCCTATGTTGCCCAAATGCCCAAATACACACATGCACTCACATCTAAATGCACACATAAGCATGGAACACATACAAACATACCCATACATCATTGGCAAGCAAATGCAATGATACAGTTCCTCATACCAATAACTATATTTGTTTTTAATGAAATTAAATGTCCAGTTTTATTTAACTGTTTGATAAATTAGTTCTACATCAAAACACTGTAGGTACAATGAAATTTATCATCCTTTTGGGTCATCTAGCATAGTGAAAATAGTTATATTCACATACAAACAGTAATTATGAAGTCTAATATTGTATTTCTGTAACAAACACAAATTTACATATATAACATTCATTGGTTGTTCGTGTTAATGCTTGTATCTAACCATCATAACCTACAGTTAAAAGAGAAATATTTCCTTTTACATACTTGATATACCTCTGTTTGGATTCTAAACTCTAAATATTTAATATAGAGCCTATGTGTGTTTAGTAGGAGTTTAAAGGCTATATTAACACACCACTGGTTCAGTTTGTATCTCTGAGGCATAATAATTTCTTTCAGAAATCCTTCACTAAACATTTATTAGCAATATTCACTGAACAAATATTTATTTTGAGTCTCTGCCCTATACCAGGCAATATTCTCCATCCAGGGATACTTCAGTGAACAAAACTAGCCAGAATCTTTTGGTGTATGTTTAGTGTGTCTATCTGAGACACTCTAACTGCTTTCTCTCAACTCTCACCCATAGAGACTTGCTGGGTGTGGGAAACGGACAGCAACCCCCTAAGTTATGTTGTTCATGTTGTTGTTCAGAGGCTTAGATGGAGAAATTGTCCACAAGTAGCAGATTTTAAATAAGCAGGGGTCACAATGAGTAGCCAGAGAAAGGGGTGAAGACACAGCAAAAGGGGGGAGGGGCAGAGAGAACCCTTTACTCCAAGGAGTACCAGCAGCTAAGGAACAATTCTCCTTCCTCTAAGGCCTCAGGAGGGATCGTGGCCCTCGTAACACTCTGATTTGGGCTCAATGATATTGAGCATGAACTCTTGGCCTCCAAAACTTGAGGGAAAAAAATTAGTTTTTAATCACCAACCTTGTAGTAATTTGTTAGAGTAGCCTCAGGAAAAGAACAGAGTTTTCAACTCTAGTTTTAAAGCCTTAGTAGCTGCAAGATGATCTAGTGTTCACACTAGCCTGCCACACAAAAACAAGAAGACATATTAATTCATTTTTCTCCCCAACAAAAAAAAACTGAAAGTGGTCTCTGTTATAGGACATGTGACACCCTCAAAGGATCCACTCATCATGTTTTCTGTGTGTGAACCTAAAATGCACATTTATAATACGTCCTGTGAACACACATGTCTTAAGTAGTCACTAAGTAAGGCACTCAAATCGTTATGTATAAAAGATGACCTCACCAAGGAGCCACAATGAATACATTTATTATAATACTTTTCTCAACACAAAGAGAAAGTTTCGACCTTTTCAGAAAAGGGAATAAGAATGCTAAAAGTCCTTAAAATGCGACAGATGCCAACATGGTGAAGGGGTATTTTAGGTGTGTTTGCTCATCACTAATATCACCTGGAAAAAATATTAAGGAAGCAAACTGCAAAAATAAATCTTTCTGAGGGGAACAGCAACCCACCAAGAAAACCTGTGATCTGAAAAGAACCCTGCCAACAAAAGAGCAGGAATAACGAGGGAACAAAGATTAAAGGAAAGTCCAACCAATAATTGGCCCAACCTGAGACCCACCGCACAATAGAGAGCCAGGCCCTGACATTGATACTGATACTCTGCTATGCTTGCAGACAGGAGCCTAACTTGACTGTAGTCTGAGAGGCTCCAGGCAGCAGTGGATCAGGACAGATGCTGGGACTTGCAGCCAAGCATGGGGCAGAGCTTCAGAGACACGTGTAAGTGTTGGAGGAAAGATGGAAGGACCTGGAGAGGACAGAAAACTCACAAGAGGACCAACAGAGACAACTAACCCGATCTCACGGGGGCTTTCAGAGACTGAGACATCAACTAAGGAGCATGCGTGGTCTAGACCTAGGCCCCCTGCACACATGTAACCGATGAGCTGCTCTGTCTTCATGTGCATCGCCTCGCAAGTGGCAGGGGGAGGGGAGTGGGAAGGCGGTAATGTCTCTATGTACTCTATTGCCTGCTTTTGGATCACTTCCCCCTGGCAGCGTTGCCTTGCTTGGCCTCAGGGTAAGAAGATATGTTCAGTCCTGATGTGACGTGATGTGCTGGGGAAGGTTGATGAGGGGGATGAGGAGGAGGGGAGAGGCCAGGAGCTCTTCTTTTCTGGGGAAAAAGGGAGAGGGAAAGGGGGAATGGGGAAGGGAGGACTTAGAGGAGGGGAAGGAGAGGGCACCCTTGGGAGGTAAAGTAAATAAAAAAAGAGAAATAAATTTAAATAAATCCATTTTTATGTCATCAATCTATACAAGAACGTTTTCGTTTAAAACTGGTTAAGACATGAACATTTCAATTGGATTAAACATTGACTAATATTGTCCTAGTCTAGAAATGTATCAAAATGTACAAATTTGCTAGGGATAAATTCTTATCTTCAGGGATAGTGTTTGTCACTGTTTGGGTTACTGATTTTTTTTTCTTTTTCTTTTTTCATTCTCTGTGTTAGGTATGTATTTAGAAATTCATAATGAAAGAAAGGAAATGTCCAAGAAGCAAATAATGAGTTATCCAATCATTGCACATTAGTATATTTTTACAAAGAAGATATTGAATAGACTTTTAATTTCAAATGCAAGTATTGTGTATTTACACATTATGACTGAATACTCATACAGAAATATGTTTCAAAAGTAGTTTGCATTCTGACCGAAACATGAAAGCAGAAAGTTGGCCGACTATACTATACAAATTGCACTTCTGGCACAAAGAAAGGAGTATTCCAAGTTTCTAAATTTCCTTTTCTTAATTGCATAATAGATATGATTCTATAAAAAGCCTAAATGCTATTAGAGCTCTGTTGCTAGGATGAATTTATTCCAAACTGGTGCATATTTCAAAGATGATTTATGGCAAGTACTCAGTGAGGATAAATGTAGTGACCACTGCAGGAGGTGTGAGCCTCTTTCCTTTCATCAACTGCAGCTTCAAGTTGCTATGGCATCTGTGACAACCATAACTTTTGGAAATCATGACCACCTACCCACGTCCCCTCCTAAGTGTACACACAAAATCTAGTCAAGCAAACAAAGTTTTATACAAGTAAAATACCACAGACAATGTCATGGGGCTTTTATTTTTATATTTGTTAGCTTTTTGTCTTTTTAATTATAAGTGTCGGTTATTACTGTTTATAAAGTATATAATCATTTTTTCTGAGAGAAGATTTCCTTTTAAACTCTCATAGTCAGCCATTGAAAATAAAAATAATAATTGAACTACCAGCAACAAATCCATAGATACTTATAAATTCATCAAAATTAATGGATTTTATTTTCATGGGATCAGGCTGAACAAAATTTCAGCATTTGAAAAGGTA
The DNA here is from genome assembly GCF_907164565.1 of Psammomys obesus. Lineage (NCBI taxonomy): Eukaryota > Metazoa > Chordata > Mammalia > Rodentia > Muridae > Psammomys > Psammomys obesus. The sequence continues at coordinate 35,453,384 of NW_026591086.1, forward strand.
TATAATTAAGAATAGGTGTTCACGAATAATAATCCACTTAACCATAATACTTGAAAGTTGGCAGATTTATTGTTTTCATCTGTCTGTTCATGTTTAGGTTTGTACTCTGAAAGGTATATTGAAGTCAGAATAAGCTACTTACATCTTTTTTTTTTTTTAAGGAAACTTTAGAATTCCATGTTTCCTAAAAACCTAAGTTCCATCTAGGAAAAAAAAAATATAGCAAGAGTAATTAAATTGTCTACATTAAGGTAAATGTTGTTTGAGAACAACCTTTACATGTTGGTACCCTCACATCTTGGCACCCTTGTCTAAAAGATGAAAGTAGGTGAATAATGTTATAGCAAGAAAGACAAACTGTGCTTTGCTCTAGCCGTGGATCTAGAGAATATATCATATTAGATTCCCGACTTCCTGCAGTTTATCCTCCTCAAGAACTGTTATCTCCACCTTTTCAGTGCAATGATTAGTAAGCTTGACAAAAATCAACATTTATGGCTTCATAATATATTTCAAAAAGAAAAGTTGTAAAAGACATGCCTCAGGAGAATGGCACTACAACTGAAATACATAAAAATGACCCAACCTGGGAAATGAATGACTAATGATGGTTGGATCTACTTCCTATCTCTCTGTTCATCCAGGAATATGTAATATATTTGAAGAAAACACTTTTTAAAATTAAGATAATATTTGATTTGTGGATTGTAGTACATAAAGTTTTTATGTAGCAACTTCATATATTGCAAAGTTATTTTATGATGTTACATGAGTGTTGTTACATTGATATTTTGGAAGAATCATCTATTTAATTATTACTTTCATTGATAATCAAGTGAATATCATTTTTACCTTAAAAAATAAGGCCAAATTGGAACAAAATCTTGAATATTCTTAAGTGAATACCATCTGAAACTGTATTCTGTGATTAAGTAGCTTTTAAAAATGAACATGAGCTTACCTAACAGAAAAAAATAATGATTATTAAGATGATTAAATAGAAAAATCCATTTGAATTCATTTACATCAAATATGCTCAGCTATTTCTCTCATCATCCTTGAGTGTCTCTTCTAAAAAACATACTAGAAGTTAGTTAAAATCTCCATATAGTCTAAAAAACAACACCGAAAATTCCAAAGGAGTACTGAGCTGGTTAATTTACCTCCTTGATAGAACTGAGAAAAATCTACATCAGGGGAGCATAGTTGTTCCTTGATCTGTGAGTGTCTCCAGAGCTAACTAGCAATGTAGACTATGTTAACTGCACATGAAAAAACTGCTCTCGAGGAACATCACCCTATCCAAGATGTTGGGGCCTACACTTCGGGCCAGGGTTTAACAGGAGAGCAGGAAGACTAAAATGAACATGCTCTGTCTTGTTTCTCTGCTTCTAAGCCACCATCAAGAAGGGAGCAACTCTGTTTTCCAATGATAGTCTGAGTTAACTTGACCTAGAAACACCAGGCCATAGATCTGACTGAACCCCCAAGTCAGAATAAAGCCTTCCTTATAAGTTACTTTCCTTGAGCATTTGTCCAAATATCAAGGAAAAAAAAGTAATTGACACAAAAATATTTGATCAACTAGTTAAATAAGAATGGTCCAAATTTCATGATATACTACCAACTTCTTTTTCAAATGTCAAATTTGAAATTAGAATTTTGGACAATAGGATTCAGTATGGTGAAAAGCAAGTGACCTGAATGAATGGCAAAGACAATACTTGGCTAGCTACAAGATCTTTTTAGCTATTGGTTTCCATAAATATATGTGGAAATTTATAGATAGATAGATAGATAGATAGATAGATAGATAGATAGATAGATAGATAGATAATAGATAGATAGATAGATGTTTTCTATATAAAATTTCTAGCACAATTTTTTCTAGCATAAAAAATCCAAACTCAATGGTAATTTCAATTAAGTCTAGCTCAAGTGATGTTTCAGAGGATTAAAAAAGTGTTTTCTGTGCAAGTAGTTGGACCTCAGCTTAAACCACACAAAGTCTGGATGTGGCAGTACCTATCTGTTACTCCAAAATTTGGGGGACAGGAGAATGAGTGGGCTTTCTGATTACCAGGTTAGCTCAAGATTCAGTGAAAGACTGTCAGATGAATGGGGAAGAATTTAATTTGACACTTAATGTTCTACACACACATATGTACACACACAAAAAAACATACACAGACATAATCATGCAGCTTCACATAGACTCCACATACATAATCTCCCCATCCCATTTGCTTACACACATAATTTATACATGCAATAAAAAAGGACTGTTTGGAACATTGATAAGAATAAACCTAAATATAGAAAATGGACAAATAGAATAAAACCAACTTAAAATAATGCTGAAATAATAGAAATTCACAAAAGTGAATGAAATCTTCAGGTATTGATATAAAAAATTTAAAATGAATTAAATTCAAGAAGCTTTACCTCAAAGGCTAAATGTAACCAGTTGCCCCTTTATTATATTAGAATATAGGAGAAAAAAAATGTTCTGAAGAGTAAGCCAATAGTAATGTAGAGGTTCTGAAACAAAAGAAACTATTTAGCTTCAAATGGCTGTGCACACCTTCAACTCCAGCATTTCCAAAAGCTGGAACGAGGGATTTCAGGTTGGTGTCCAGCATGTGCTGGGCGGAAAGAACCTAACTGTGTAAGCAAAATCGAAGAGCACTCTCCTTTTTTCTTGAGAGTTCTGTTTGAGTTGTGTTGCCTCTAAAAGCCAGGCACCTTCTCCTTAAGTAGCAGTTGTATGTCTTATATCACTTAATTGCTATGCTGATCTGACCAGAGATCTCTTTTCTTCTTAAAGCCAAAAGCAGACACAAACATAGAAAAGCACATAACGGAATGAATAAACACACCCAAGTGACATGACTCGATTGAACTCTCCGTTGTGCATTATTGTCACAATACACTGTGTACTGTGTGTATACTGTGTGTGCAGTGTGTAAAATGGTTTCACTCACCTGTCTTCAAATGTCCAAGAAAACCTGCCTTTAAATGATTGTAATAAAAAAAAATGGGTTTGTTTGAAAAACTGGCATTTTGGCATTATTTTTTTTTTTTGTCTTCGTTTGGCATGTGTCTCTGTTTTCCTAAATTTTTTTTACAATAAGCAATGTTCAGCATCTAGACACCAGGGTTTGAACAAGCATTGACAGCTCTCATAAATTGTCTTTCTGAAGTCACTGATTCTTTCTGAGCTTCCAAATTTAGTTTAAAAAACAAAACCCCCAAACCCTAGGATTAGTAATTTTTGCTTCACAAAAATTGTGGGGGGTAATTAAGATGACTCCTAGCACTTTACTCAATTAAGCTGTTTTCATTTCATTTCAAAAAGGAAATCACAGTCATCATGATGCATTTTAAAAATAACTTCTCATTAGGACATGATCTTGGTGTTTATAAAATAAATCCAAACCATGTAAATATCAATGTAATGATGGATGTGTATAAAATCTGTGATATCGGTTGATATTTAATATTTTGACATAAATAATCAGACTCTTACCTGTTGGTGGAATTATTCCAGGAGACATGAGGCCAGGGACAGAATGCGGCATGATATGAGAGTTCTCTGGGGAGGTGACACTTTGAGTCCTCTTAGGAGGCCTTCCAGGTCTGGAACTGCGACAAACAAACAAAAATTTTTACAATTAAGCTGTTGTCTGACACATCATTTCAAAGTTGTTTCAAGTGGTAACATGGACTGTAAATAAATTTGTTTCAAGGACGGTTGCTTTTGCAGTTAGATGTAATAGACTTCCATCACTAATTAGATTACATGCTGAATTCATTTTCCTCATTGAAGATCAGCTACTTCTGATGCATAATTCATAGCCTGCACCTCGTTACCTGCTTCTTCATATTAATATCTATACACAGTTTGAATTGCCTCGTTTGCATATGCTAAAGTTCTGCATTCAGCCTTCAGCGCGAAAATTATGCACTAACTTGTAATAATTATTACAGTCAGCCTGCTATTGATTTATGAGACTTTTAAAAACCAAATATGTGTAGTACTTGTAATGAATGATATTTTAAGGTTCTTCAGGAAATTAAAAGGCAATGGCTGCCTAAGGAAATGTTCTGCTTGTTTGATTTAATACTACAGTTAGCTGGGAGGTGGAATGAAAGAATGATTCAGACCTATAGCACTTTTTTCGATGATATGTTTTATTACTTTGCACTGCTAGCCTGATATCTAGATGATAAATGACAATACATCTCCAATGTGTGAAAAGGTCTTGCAATTTCTTTATTTTTTGTCATTTAAAAGATACGTTAAGTTATCATTTAACCCTTACTCTATTTAACTGAACAATCCTACAAAGTTGTCCTATTTTTATTATACGAGAGTAAATTGGAAAGGCTTAGAATTTTTTATAAAACAGCATTGAGAGACTACCAATGTAGTGTCTTAAATTTGCCTATAGGAAAAATAAAAGCATGCTGCTTGTTCTTCACATGCACATTAGAGAAGATTAATTTCTTAGGTTACAAAAGCAAATGTAGAGTTAAGTATTCCGTGTTATTGTAAGAAAATACCGCCAAAAATGTAGTATTTACATTCTATGAAACAAATAAGAGTGTTTACCATTATGTTCGCATTTTTGCCTCTGTATTATGAACGTGTTTTTGATAGACTCTTCCATTATTTATTTGGGCAATATATGCCTAGATATATCAAAACCATCAGATACCTCCATCCGTAGTCCTCAAACATTTTCATGTTTGCCTCTGCTGAGGTCTCTTGCTCCATCAGAAGATTAAAAAACCTATCTTTTATTTTATGTAAGTAATATATGTGGTCACTGAGCAAATAATTACTAAGTACCTGCTGTTTTCAAAGCAGTGCACTATGGAGGCTAACTTGGGGGAATGAGTTCTTCATCTTCTGGAGCCTTTATTCTTGCCAGGAGGGAGGGGACAATCTTGTGCATAAATAATTATGATGCAAATTGTAATGTACTAGGTCCTATACAAAAGTTGTAATCTGTTTACCAATCACAGCATAGGCTAGGTAATGCAATTTTCATCTTCAAGAAAGAAATATGGTAGAGGAAACATTAGATGAAAATTTCAATGGATGTTAAAGGTGTACAAAAGTAGCACACTTCTCTGATAATATGAAAGGAAATGGAATCATAGAAATTATTGATGGATAGTATTTCTTCCCATTGAACTGACAAACTCAAATAGCAAGAGAAACATAGATTGAGACTTCTGGACTAAATGCCTAGCATTAGATTCTGGAGGCCTTTGGAATGAGAGCAAGGAGCTTATTTGCAAGTTTATCTGTCTTGTAAATCAATATGGATACCCTCCTGCTTATTGCTCTGATGTATATCTCCAGCTATGTGTTCTTATTCTTCATTGTGATTCTTCTGGCTTTTTAACTGATGATTTGCTTGGGATCAATCGACAGGCCTCTGATAGTCTCCATTCTCCCTGAGTGAGCTCTTCTATTGTCATCACATAGATGCTAGGACTAATGGCTAAACATACATCTACAGCCTAGATCTTCCTCTGGGATGCAGACAGATTGATGCCCATCTAGCAGACATCCCTGCTCAGATGTTCTATAATAATCTAAGACTCAGCTTATCCAAATCTGAACTCAGCATCTGCCCCATTAAACTGAGTTCTTTTTCACTTGTTCAGCAAAATGGCACCTGACTGACTAAGCCAAAACCCCACACAACTTGGATATATCTTTTCCTTTTTTGCATACTCCAATACCATTTCTGTAAGGAAATCACTTTATCTTCTTGACTATGTCCCAACCCTGTTCCAGATGATTCTGTATTTCTTGTTTGGTTCACTGTTACAACTTTCCAATTTCTTTCAAGGCCTACTTTCAACTTGGTTCCAATCTAAAGCCTCAAATACTTACAGTACTCCAAAACAATTTCAGAAGAATTTTTCTATTATACATATTTTTAATATATTATATCTTTGCTTCCTTATTAGATTCACAATCCATGACCAAAATACAGACCCTCTAATACTTGGTCCCAATCTACTTTTCCTGTTTAACTATTTTATTCCAACATTCATGTATTATTTTATATTGTGTTCTACTAAATATCTTTCTTTTTAAGTCTTTCTCTTTTTCTTTTGAAAAAAGATCACATTTCCTATCTGCAGCATGACTTTGAATTCATTGCTCTCAAACTTTAGCCTCCCATATGCTAGGATTTCAAATTCCACTCAACAAGCTCATCTGAACAGTGGGTGGCTTGGGACTCTTACACCTTTTTAAGAAGGCTGCCTCTGGTACTATTTCTAACCTAGTCATTCTCCCCTCCATATTACCTAACAGAGTCCTAAAGATTCATCTATGTCACCACTTCAAGCTTCAGGCTCTTTTGTGTGAGGATAGTCCACAGTCAATTGGAACAACACCTACTATCACTGGCCATTCCTGATTTTGGTCTGAGTGAATCCATTTTACTCTCAGAACTCAATGGCAGACAAATAAGTCAGTGTCTAACTTACTCTTTTAGGTTTTTTGTATTTTTTTAAATAGATTTAGATCTATTTGTAAATTTATTCTCCCCATCACTATGCTGCTTAAGTACAATGCTTTGTCAATTCCAATGATCAAAAAGTCTCTAGAGAATTTAAAAAAAAGAAGAAAGAAAAAAAGAACGAAAGAAAGAAAGACACAAAAAAAGAAAAAAAGTTCAGAATTTGGAAAAGTAGGAACATATTTCTTCCTGAACACTGCAAGCACAGAGAAAAAAGGTATATATTTGGGAACAACCATGGAGAAAATAGGAAAGGAAAGGACAGTTCAAAGATTTGAACTTTTAGCCCCTTGACTTGTTTTCTTTTAAAGAAAATGAAACTGCTAAGGAGCACTTCATTATTCAGGCCACAGGAGCTGTCCTCAGAACTTTCAGTTTGGAAGCAGAAGTCAGGCTACCACTAAGTAGGAACACTTTAATTCATGCTGTGATTAGAATAAACCCAGTGGGCTCCTTTCAGCACAGATATCTCCTGCCCAATCTATCACATTGCTTCGAATTCCACCAATAGAGATTTATTGCTCTCAGACTTGATGCTTGAAGTTCTTTTAAAGCCTTCCATTAAAATGCAAATACCCTTGGTGGTAGTAACACCCTGAGGCCATCAACTAACACCCTACTGGGGATTACTTTACAATTATGCGAGAAGGCAGCCTTGAGACATTGAGGCAAAGAACAGGACAAATGGTTTTTTAAAAAGGAGAGAAAGATGTTAAGTTTCCATAAGGACTACACCACTGGTTGTCTCTGTGAGTCAGAGAGAACTTCTTAGTTGGAGGGAAGAAGGAAAAATGTTGTTAGTAACGAGATTATCACTATTTCTTTGTTATTCTTTGTTATTTGTTATTAAGAAGCTTGCATTGTCCTCATGGAATTTTGAGCAGTAATGTCTGGAGATCATTAATATCTGTAGTACTCTGAAAAACAATACTTCATTGCAAGTTTTGAAGTTCTTTTAACAGAGATATAAGAAACTTCCAAAAGACCACATGCTAATGCGAGGGCCTTAAATGTGGTCTGATTGCCTCAATACACATACCTGTCTGGGCTCTGTGGATTTACCTGATAGTATAGTCTTAATAAAATCACCTAACTCCACAGAATGACTAATAAAATTGCCTTGTTTTTAAACAAACTCTTGGCATGCTTTACAAGAGAACAGTTATTCTTGAAAGAATAACAAAAAACTGAACTGAGCAGTGGAAGCAATTAGTAAAATCTTCTCTTAGAGTATATTCTTTAATGGCAATCACATCCATCCTCACCTTGTCTACAGCAGAGACCAGAGGGCCAAAGTGTGAAGAACTGTCTCAGAAGGAAGGCATTACATAGAGAATTAGCCTTAGCAGCCTGGATGAAATCCTGACCAAAGATTTCCTCCATGTTTCTCTCAGCTTCACACCTTAGCAGCACCCCAGAGTTTGGTATTTTCAACCATTTACATTAAAAGAGGAAAGCAAGGGTTTAAAGAATTTCACTTCCACACTCTGAACCCCAAATGCTAAACACTCCTTTTTGCAGACAAAATAAGAGACTTTTGCAGACAAAGCACTTTGGACAATCTACTTTCCATCGTTTGTATCACCAAATTGCAGACTTGTTCTGTCTCTCTCCCAGGACACTTTTAGGTTTACGACACTTTATTGTCCATTTGTTTCCAGGGCTCCAGGTTAGAAGGCTTGACTCCAGGGTACCCATATTGCATATATGATGTTTATTCAAGCAGATTCTAAATTTATCTTCAGGAAAAGAAAGTCAAAGTGATATGCACTAAAGTGCACTAAAGAGATGAGAGGCATTGGTGAAGCTGGGGGCGGGGCTACTTTAATTAATTAATTAATTAGTTTATTTATTTATTTATTGGTCAACAAACATCCAAGAGCAGTCTTCTGCAACTGAATGCAAACAAACAAAAAAAGATAGACCTGACACCATCACAGTACCTGGGAGAGATTCATACTCTCTTTTTGGGTAGATATTAACATTAAATTATATAGAGATAATGGCATTGCAGAAAAATACAGGGGAGAAAATGAATTGTAAGATTCACCCTAGACCACAATTATTTGGGGGTAGAAGTAACCAATTAGACCAATCTACAAGGCCCTCTCCAATTTATTTACACAAGAAACTCCCTATGTGTTGTATTATTCAAATTTTCTTCTAGTAAAATGAGTCTACTTATATTATTTGAACTATGATCTATTTAAAATATGAATATAAATTTCAAATTTAGATTTCTGTTAAATAATCACACTACATTAGTATAGTAATTTATACACTTCATATTCATATTAACAAATTATTTGAGATCAGAACTATATATTCTGAATGATTTGCAGACAAATGGAATATTATTATAAAGTCATAAACTTTATGAGTATGATAATATAGAGTAATGCTTATATATTAAGTAAAACAGAATAGCAAGGCACATATTTGCAGATGAGAATATACACTGGATTATGGAAGAGAAATCACAGTAAAGGAAAGAAAGCACATTTAAATATTAAGTGATTTATAAGCATGCTGAAGGAAATACAATAAAATATTAAGTGATTATCTTTCAATGAAGAATACATATTCTTCTCTGACTGAAGATCCACTGATATTAAAATAATCAAATATCATTAAATAATTAAAAAAAACTTTTAAAAAGAAGTCATATTTCAAAAGCTTACATCACATTTCCACAGGAAATTTAGTATAAACAAACCACCACCTGGGTAAACTTTAGGAGGATCTGAGATCTGCATCTACCTATATTATTTGTAATAGATATATTTTTGTATATCTATTACAAATAAAATATATATACAAATATATATTTGTATATATATTTGTATATATGTCATTTGTGTATATATATTTGTATGTATTTCCAGTAAAGACACAAACACACATAATCATTGCGGTCTTCCAGATTCTCTAAACTTTAAGAAACAGATTCATCAGTTTTGCAAAAGCCCTCTGAAAAGTAATATGTATTTCATAAAAATGTAAAAATTTTATATTAAAAAAGCCACAACAGCATAATTTTCTCCTACTAAATAATGTTAATTTGTTTGTGGTAAAATTTATTTTCTGAACAGTGTAAATATGGGTAATTACAAGAGTCTTGTGACAGAATTGTTGTCCCAGTGTGTGGGTTTTTATATTTTGTAGATGGCTGAATTTTGAGGAAATCTTTTGAAATGATGATATATGTCAACCCTTCCTCAGTCTCACGCTTCCGTCTGTTTGAGCTTTCCATATCTCTGTGGTTGTGGTTCCCTGCCATGTGGACACTTTGGGACCAAGAGGCTGATTGACCGCATTAAAATGATGCTTCTCCACAGACCAATATAAAACTTGCTGTCCACAGGGGACTGTCCATACAGGAGTAAGCTGGAGGCACCCAGCTTCCGGGCCATGAGCCCAAAGCTCAGAACCCTCAACTACCCACAAACATTTATTGCATTTTTTAAACTTAACAAATGTACAAATGTGAACTATGAAAACATTCTGTAGCAAGTATGTGTTTAACAAAAAACTTTGTTTCATAATTTAGAAAAAATGCCAAGTTAAATCTATTAAATGCATATAGGTGTTGTGGAAAGAAATAACATGTGCCCAAAGGGGTCACTATTTTGTTCCATACGGCATATTCTGAAGCCTTTTATTATGATTAAATGCATGACGATTATTCAAGATCACGGTGAGATGAACACTTACTCGTGTGAGCTATAACACCTGGTTATTTCTAGAGAGATGATTTTCATGAGACCTTCAAAAACGTAAAAGTAAAGTTTTCAAATTAATTGTTCCTAATGAATATATTCTACCCAGAGGAATTATTGATAGTCAAATTATAACATTTATTCATCATTAAACACTACTTCACCCACCATGTTCGCCATGTCATAAGAATCAAACTCTGGAAGTTAAATTGACTAAAAGATACTCTTTTAAAAAATGAAGGTGGAAAAGAAAATATTTTAAATGAGGAGGTTATCTATTTCAAGTTAAAAAACAAGGATAAAGGCTAATAATTACATAAAGTCACATGATTAGCATCAACAGTTTATATATTTATAATAGCTTACATATTTTACGTATTTGTATTATATAACATTTATTTTTATCTTAGAGTATACAAATACTAGTACAATATTAATTTATATATTATATATATATATTTATATAAATGAGTTGAAAACTATTAGGAACCCTGCCAAGGAAGAATGGTTTTTACTCTAACCTTGAAATTTGCTTCACTGTAGGAGCAGCAGTAAATGACACTTGTTTAGTAGGAAACCTTTTCCAGGGCAACAATATATATCTGAAGTTTCTAGCTAATCTGGACCTACCAAATACTAAGTAAAAAAGTAGCCCAGATATGAAGTTAACCACAAATGCAAGTCAAAATGACTCTGAGATTCCATTTTACACCCATCAGCATGGCCAGGATCAAAACCTCAAGTAATAGTGCATGCTGGCAAGGAGGCAGAGAAAGGGTAATACTCTGCCATTGCTGGTGGGAATACAAACTTGTGTAATCACTTTGGAAATCAATTTAGCTGTTTCCTAGAAAATTGGAAATAGTTCTACCTGAAGAACTAGCTATACCACTCCTGGGCATATACCCAAAAGATGCTCCACCATACAACTAGGACAATTGCTCAACTATGTTCATAACAGTTTTATTAGTAATAGCCAGAAACTGGAAACAAAGACAGTTTGTTGTCCCTCAACTGAAGAATGGATAAAGAAAATGTAGTACATTTACACAATGAAATACTATTAAAAACAAGGAACTCATGAAATTTGCAGGTAAAAGGTATGACTCATACATACGGTTAAGAGCAAATTAAGGATGTATAAATTTATATCAAAAGATACAAAAACTCATTTTTACATCGCTATACTATTTACATATATAGCATTTCTCCCATAGAACATGCTATTTACAAATATACATTAGTGTCATAATTGATTTTATAGTTAAACAAACTTAAATTTTCAATTACTTTATACTTTTCCCCTCATAAGTGTCCAGGCTATAGATGAATTTACTTTTGGCACATGATTTTTGCAATGATATGCGAAACTTAATGGAATGCTCTGATTAACAACTACTGAAATAATTTGGAATTATTGTAAGTTTGTTTTTTGGAGAATTGAAAACAATTACTTCTTGATTAGATTAGATTAGATTAGATTAGATTCAATTATATTAGGTTCTTTCTCAGATGTCCTATTATGTATCAAAACCACTTTACAAAATTTACATTGAATGTTAAAAATATTCCAATTAAAATATGGAATGACTAAATCAATCCAATACAAGGTTTGGGCTTCATGCGTGCGAAGAAAGTTTTCCCCTTTATAATTTTTCAGTTTTTCTATTTAGCTGATCAACACCACTCAGCTATTACTGTTGCCTGTAATTTTTCTCACAATGCACTTGTGTGCTGTTTAATACAAATGCTTTATTATTCACACACATACACAGTAGGTATAGATAACCATTATCTCATTATCCTGTTCTCATACATATTTTCAAAATATATCAAAGTATTTCCTTTGGAAAATGGCATTTCCAACAATTTTAAAGGTCTTTCCCTAAACATTTTCATTTTGTTTGGATATAGCATATTAAATAAGATAATATTACAGTTCTGGCTATGTTTCTATCAAGCATGACTTTGAGTTCACTCTTAGCTGATTTCTAAATAGGCACTACTTACTATATTATAGTTGTAAGAATATTTTGAGATGAGTATTTCTTATTTTATTATAGTTATTACTACTGTAAATTGAAGTTTCACAATCTAATCATAGGTTTTGCATAGCTAGTAAGATATTCGTCCATGGAGTGGCATTCCTGTGGTGGATACTACTATCTCCCTTCTCTTGTTGGTAAGGAGATGGACACATCTAGGAGAAAAGGGCCTTGTCTAGTATCATGCAACAAAACATAACACATCTAAGTGGTGAAGGAACATCCTCAGTTGTGTATTCAGTGGCTTTGTTCCCTGCTCTGACTTCAGGGAGTAAAGCATTGTATAATGATACTGCTATTTTATATTTTTTATTATTAAAAACAAAATGTTAATTGAACATGTCAGTGTGTTTGACCTCATGGTGTCACTGGGAATAACTGAACATTACTAACTCTGATTTCAAGGAGCTCTCAGTCTATTTGGGAAACAAATAGTAAAATAAATGGGCACTAAATGTTCCAAATTGATAGACTGGAGCATCACGGTAGGACTGTTGATGAGTATAAAAAAGCAGAAGCTAATACATGAAGACTTTTGAGGACAGATGGTGAGGAAGGGAACATCCATAGACATATCTCCATCTCATTATTAACACACACATTTCCACAACGACAGTTTATCTCACTTGAACTCACAATCTACTGAATCAAAGAATGCATCACACAGCAATGTACATAATCATTATCAAAATGTTTTGTATGCCATATCTTATCTCTTTCTATTTTCTTCCTACCTCTAGCCTTGAAAAATATGTACAAAGCATTGATTTATGTGCTTTAAAGTTACCTTAATTCTGATGTCCTATTTAAAGAGAATTCTAAAGAGTACAAGCTGTTAGTTCATATTCAACTTTACAGAGGAACTTGGAGATAATAGTTTATCCTCTTTCTTGAAACATATCTTCCAATACTTTCCTATTACAGAAATTTGTACCCAAAACTAAAGAATGCAGTAACTGTTTGAGTTTAATTGTACTTTTATGTCATGATAGATTGATTGTTTTGCTCCAAACCAAGACTTTTATTGTAATTTTTAGCAAATATTTAAAAACAAATTATAGAAAAGTAACAATGATGGAAAAAATTACTTCTAAATAAAATTGAAAAAACTAGTACCTATTAAATCAGAACTCATAAAATCTTGTCTGCCTGCTTATGAATATATAGGCAAACTGTCTGATTTAATGAAAAACAGATGTTTTTTTTACCCTCAAATGACAGGTCATTTGTATCCCATCTCTGTGCAATAAATGTACATAGTAATTTTCTAGAGCAATGTTCAATAAAAGAAGTAAAACAATACTCTCTTCATTGTGGTATAATACATTAAGAGTTGTCAAGAAGCACAGTTTTGAAACAAATTCCAATGCCAACTCTAGAATGCAATGGCATCCTCACAACTGACATTTTGGTGATGATTCTAGGTCTAAGTACTAATGAAACGATATTGAGGTATGAATGCTATGCTGTTTTTAACTGTACAGATTTAACAACATGCTTACTTTATTACCTGACATAGAAGTTAAAAAATCCCCAAATATTACTGTTAATATCGCTCATATTAATTGAATTCTATTTCATTCTCTTAGAGAGTGAGTTCCCTAAGGAAAGGACTTTTACTATTAATATAAGGTACTATAAGCAACTATGAAATAAACTCATTGTACCACAGATTTGTAAAAGACACAGGCAATCGTAATTTTCAGATTTAATACTCTGTTTTAATGTGAGCACTTTGTTTCCCTGAAATAAAGGGCAGAGCCTGCTTTTAAAACTCTAATCATTACGTCAAGTTCTGTGCTATTTCTGTGTGTGTTTGTTGCTTATTTCTAAGCGCACTGGGCTCTACAATAGTTAGAAGTGGTTAAGGTGACTAAACCATAACACCTTGACTGTAGCCACAAATATTTCTCGATACTAGAAATTATTTTAAACATTTCCTTTCAAAAAACTGCAAGTTGGAAGAATTATATTTTCTAGTTATAAACAGAAGGCAAATAACTGAGGTAAATAGGTATTATAGTGTTGTTACGTATCAAATTGTAGTTTCGTGTTATTATTTTTTTTTATTTCTGCTAAACAAAATGTTTGATTAAGCCTGGCACTCAGTGTTATATTAGAGAGATTCTAAGAGGATTTGATTTTTTTTAATTAAAAATAAAATTTCACCTTGCAGTCAGTTTTTCTGTCTGACTACTTGTCAATGGATTGTTGAATTTTTCAAAATGCTTTTCAATCTTAGTCTAGCAAGTTAGTCTCAAAGAACATAAATGTGATGACTTGGTTCATGTCTATTCTCATTCAAACATAAGTGTGCAAACAATTGTTAGAAAGCCACTGAGTGAAGAGGCAGAACGTACATACTATGACAGAAACAAACATATAGAACCCTATTTCCTGAGAGGCTTTCGTACTGATGGGATGGTACTATGCCACAAAGACACAAATGGTTTTAAAAAGATGAGGAGGGTCAACTTTCAGGAAAAGTTAAAATAATTTGTTGTATTTATGAAACATAAATGTGATTTTGACAAATGAAGGACAGGTGAGATGAAGACGCTGGATGCCTCAAACGTCACACTCGAAGTTTACAGTGCAGAGAAGTGCACACCAGGAATCATGGCTTATTGGGGCCTCAGAAAGTGTTGCTCATGCACAAAGCTACGGAAGCCACTTTCTAAGTCCCTTTATGTTTATATATTGCTGAGTTATTGCATACATACATGTGCGCACACACGTACAATATCACACTAAGCTATTAAGTATTGGCTTGGGATCTTTCTTTCCTGTGAGGCCTCTTGCATGCTCTAATATGAGGTTAGCAATTCACGTGTCGCTATCTCTACCAATAGGGAAGAGCTTGGTAAAAGCTGACTATACTACAGAAGGGAAATATCATCAATCTAGAACAGGGACTCTTAGAGGACAATGCAAATTTTATTAGAGCACTAGCAATGAACCGTCCCCTGATTACCCAATTCTCATGAGGTTAGTATGAATCTCAGTTTAAGTATTATTGCCAAGATAAGAGGACCAACATCATTTGATCTAATAATTTATTAAAAGAATCATTATGATAGAAACAGCAACATGCATCACATGATTTAATATTTACAGTAGCTCCATGTCATATTTATCACCGCTAGACCCAATGCACAAATAAATGGTGTGCTTCTTGGTGAAAGAATTAGAAACGTGAACGCTGCTGTTACAAACCTGTAATGTTTGTAGGCTGAGGCGGGAGAGCCAATGGTAAAGTCAACCTTGCCTATATGAAGACTTTGACCTATGAGAAACTGATTGAGGGAGAGTGAGAGAGGGAGGGAGACAGAGAGAGACAGAGAGACAGAGACAGAAAAGAGAGAGAGAGAAGAATGAAGAAAGCAACAGGGAAAATCTTCAATGGGACAGATTGCTGATGTAGCAGAACTGAATGGAACTAGACCTTTCACACTAGTGTTATAACTATTTCACCTGAAAATAAATTTGCATGATGATCACTTGTTCATGAAACATTTCTGAATTATGTCATATGAGTACATTTTTGTGACACAGCTTTATATATATATATATATATATATATATATATATATATATATATAT
>NW_026591086.1:35469401-35479261 GCF_907164565.1 Psammomys obesus
ATATATATATATATATATATATATATATATATATATATATACTACTTGAAAAACACAACACACTTTCTGCTCACCTCTTTACTCTAGCTGTTTGCTACTTCTTGGAATACTATCCAATAAGATACATAAGATAAAGCTTCCCCAACTGCTTACACTAAGTCAGAAGATTCAATTAGCAGTTGCCTTTAACCACCCTGCTGTGTTTTCAAAAATTACTATGGATTCATTTGTTTACGGATAATTGTTTATACTTGCAGTTTCCATAAAGGTAAGGCTTTAAAGCCTCTTGTTTAGTGTTATGCCTTAAGCGCGTAAGAACAATGTCTTTTATAAAGTTGGAATGAAGAGTTATAGGAAGGAATGTGTGCTCATGATTACGGCTGCCTCAATCCAAATAGCTTTAGTAATTATTCCTTTAGATCTGCACCATGACAAATCACAGCACTGCATACACTGTGGACTTGATGATGATGTGGAAACCCGTTGAGTTGCCGCCTTCTGGGAAGTATCCTTACCCCTAACTGAATACTTTGGATCTGTGTTTTCTCTTCAAATTTAAGTGTTTGGAGGAAGAAGAATCCATGTGTTTTAAATGTGTTTTAAAATGGGGGAAAACTATATTAATGAAAATCATCAATTAAAATGGTCAATATGCAAATGTTTGAACTTAGTTTAAAACTCCAGACACAGAAACTTGGAATTTTAATTCACAATTAAAATAATAAAGTATGTATTTATCATAATATGATTTAATGTAGGATTTTATAGCATCAAAAATAAACTTTTTTATTGGTTTGGTCATTGCTGTTGCTTTTTGTTACTGTTATTGTTGTTGTTTTGAGACAAGGTTTCACTATGTAGATCTGCCTGGCCTGGAACTCACCACATAGACAAATCTGCCCAAGAAGTCACAGAGATCTGCCTGACTCTGCCTCCTGAATGCTGGGATAAAAGGCATGCATCATCACACCAGATTCATATAATTATTCTTTGGCATGGGAACTAAATTTCCTTCTAGCCTGCAGTCAAGGCTAGATTTCTATGGAAAGATACACAGCCATGGTTCTCCTCCACACACAACTGAGCTACTTTAATCTGTGCGACAGCGTCCTGCTTTTAAAATATCAAGCAAATAAAAAACTGTAGATGCATTACGTGAAATAATTTGCATCTAAAATTTTTGGAAAATGTAAAACAACTTCTCAAGTTTAAAAGGATTCTAAATTGCACACCATTTTCATATAAACATTCATTTTATGATAGTAAATTAAATGAAAATCCTATAGTATGCTTGTAACAAAGTTTCTTGCAAAATGATTTTCAAGTTTGCTGCTATGAATTAGTTTCTCTATTAGCTTAAAGTACTATGGAGTAGGAATAAAGAAAGTAATTTGGGACGTCTATCAACATCTACTTCAGTAAGCTTAGCAAACAAACATTAGTAAGTACTTTTCATTCTATTTACTTACAAGAATTCTTTAAAACAATAAACTTCTGAGAGCAATTACTTTAAATTTATTTTTCCTCTACATTGATGCAGAAAATATTGTCATGCAAAAGGTAACATTGAACTTGTATAATAATAGAGATTTACTGAGGAACACTGCTGATTAAAAAAATTAAAAAAAATTTGAAATACACACTAACATCTTTCCTGAAACACATGATAATAATTATCTTAGGAAAAGGTGGTGCTGACAGCAGCATAAATGATGCCGCCAAATGGAAAGTTAATTTTATTTTAAGGGATTAAACCATAAATTACTTCTTTAAAATTAGCAAGAAAAAATAGAGTCCTTCTAAAGTCAATTTAATCAATTCACAAGAATTTTGCACAAGAGAAAAAATTATTAGACCATAACATTTCAAGAGATTATAGGAGAATCACATTGAAGAGGCACTCTTACCCAGTAACTAATTAGGAATCTGTGTGGCTGCCTTCTCAAATACGTTTGTGTTTGAAACACCTATATTCCAACTTATTTATTGCTATCTCCATCTACAGTTTAGAACATTTCTTGGGTAAGGTTTCCACAATGCTAAGGTGCCCTTTTCTTTAAATCACTTTTTAAATAATTCTTTAATTTTCTTATGGCAGTACTATTGCAGAATTAAAGGATATGGCATTTAATAAATTCACTTTTGCTACTTAATGGTATTTTTCTTTGAGAAAAGAACATTGACATTTTTCCCAGGTTAGCTTGAAACCTTGGAGCTGAAGTAATCCTGCCTCAGTCACCAAAAGTTGAGAAATGTAGGCAATTGCCACATTGCCTCATTAGCAAGAGCTTTTGATTATTTAGCTGTTCTTCTCTTGACCTACCACACATTTTAATGGGTATGATAAAATTGGAGTTTTTGATCTTACATCTTTTTCTTCCCCCTTTACTTTGGGTTTGCTTTAGGAGTTCCTATGAAAAAATATATGAGTAAAAGTGCTAGGTACCACCACTGAACAGAAGTCTGACATCATCCAGAATGAATCTATGCTCTCAAAAGTCTTTTGATCCTTTTCATGATAACCTCTGGACCAAATGACTATGATAGAGCTAAAATAGACCAGCTGTCTTCAAGTACTAGGAGACAAAAATGAGGATTTGTTTGGCACTAGCTTGGGAGAGTCAGATGCCGTTCACTGTTCAGGTAAAGCTAACTAACTGTATTAGACACATCATAACAATGTGACTGACTGATAAAAAGTATAGGAAGAACTATCTAGTGAAAAAAAAAAAAAAAACGCAGAATCTCCAAAACAATCCTGTACAACAACAGATCATCTGGAGGAATCTCCATCCCCCTTCTCAAGTTGTACTACAGAGCAATAGTAATAAACACTGCATGGTATTGGCATAAAAACAGAAAGGAGGATCAATGGAACCGCATAGAAGACCCAGAAATAAACCCACACACCTATGAATACTCGATTTTTGACAAAGAAGCCAAAACCATTCAATGGAAAAAAGACAGCATCTTCAACAAATGGTGCTGGTCCAACTGGATGTCTACATGCAGGAAAATGAAAATAGATCCATATTTATCAACCTGCAGAAAACTAAAGTCCAAGTGGATCAAAGACCTCAACATAAAACCAGATACTCTAAATCTGTTAGAAGAAAAAAGTGGGGAACAGCCTAGAACTCATTGGCACAGGAGACAACTTCCTGAACAGAGCACCAACAGCACAGGCTCTAAGAGCAACAATCAATAAATGGGATCTCATGAAACTGAAAAGCTTCTGTAAAGCAAAGGACACCGTCATCAAAACAAAACGACTGCCTACAGATTGGGAAAGAATCTTCACTAACCCTTTATATGACAGAGGACTAATATCCAGTATATACAAAGAACTAAAGAAGCTGAAAAGCAGCAAACCAGGTAACCCAATTAAAAAATGGGGAACAGAGCTAAACAGAGAATTCTCAACAGAGGAATATCGAATGGCAGAGAAGCATTTAACGAAATGCTCAACCTCATTAGCCATCAGGGAAATGCAAATCAAAACAACCCTGAGATTTCACCTCACACCCATCAGAATGGCCAAGATGAAAAACTCAAGGGACAACACATGATGGAGAGGTTGTGGAGAAAGGGGAGCCTCCCCCATTGCTGGTGGGAATGTAAACTGGTACAACCACTCTGGAAATCTATCTGGCACTTTCTAAGACAATTAGGAATAGTGCTTCCTCAAGACCCAGCTATACCACTGCTAGGTATATATCCAAACTTTGTCCAAGTACACAAAAGGGATACTTGCTCAACCATGTTTATAGCAGCTTTATTTGTAAAAGCCAGAACCTGGAAACAACCCAGATATCCATCAACAGAGGAATGGGTACAGAAATTGTGGTATTTTTACACAATGGAATACTACTCAGCAATCAAAAAGGAGGAAATCATGAAATTTGCAGGCAAATGGTGGGATCTAGAAAAGATCATTCTGAGTGAAATATCCCAGAAGGAGAAAGACAAACACGGTATTGACTCACTTATTTAGACCTATAAGATATGACAAACATAATGAAATCTATACACCTAAAAAAGGTAATCAAGAGAGTGGACATGGGGTAAGATGATCAATCCTCGTTTAGAAAGACAGATGGGATGTGCATTGAACGTATGACGGGAGTCTACTGAGCGCATCTGAAAGACTCTAACTAGCAGTGTTTTCAAAGCAGATACAAAAACTCATGACCAAACCTTCAGCAGAGTACAGGGAATCATATGAAAGAAGGGGAGTTAGTCTGATGGGGAAAGGATAGGAGCTCCACAAGGACCAAATATATCTGGGCACAGGGTCTTTTCTGAGACTGACATTCAACCAAGGACCATGTATGGATATAACCTAGAACCTCTGCTCAGATGTAGCCTGTGGTAGCTCAGTAACCAATTGGTTTCCCATAGTGAGGGGAACAAGGACTATTTCTAACAGGAAATTAATGACTGGATCTTTGACCTCCCCACCCCCCAAGGGAGGAGCAGTCCTGTTAGGCCACAGAGGAGAGCTTTGCAACCAGTCCTGAAGATACCTGATAAAACAGGATCGCATGAATGGGGAGGAGGGCCCCCCCCATCAGTGGACTTGGAAAGGGGCACGGTGGAGATGAGGGAGGGAGGGTGGGATTGGGAGGGAATGATGGACTGAGATATGGGTGGGATACAGAGTTAATAAAATGTAACTGATAAGAAAAAAAAATAAAATTAAAAAAAAAGAAGTTCCTAATACTTACTCTCAAAGTTATTTTTTTCAAGTTTTGAAGTAGATATTCTTCCAGTCATAATACATTATGTCAAGATTCGAATCTTTACTCATAAGTATAACTTTAGATTGGGATTAAGATTAAAGAATACACCACGAACACCCAAATAGCAATAGATGTGTAGAAATATACATCCGTACCTGGTGGATAAATGCCAGGACTGGGATGCCTAAGTCACATGTTTGGCTTTTTAAAGAAATGCCCTCTTCACTGCCATCCCTGTTTCCTAGAAAGCATATTGCTGTGATTACATAAGTGTGACACAGATGAAAGCCTCATGGCTCAGCTGCTTGTTGACACTGGTCACAGCCAGAGGTTTGTACTTGTTTGCATTCATTGAAATCAATCTGGCAGATATGCCACGGTTCCCAACCACATCGCTAACGTTTTTATCCAATGACCAATAATGCCGACATGTAACTTCTCATGCGGTTATGTAATATCCATATCTCTGTGACAAAGAACACTCACCAGTGAGTGTTTAAAACTTTCAATTAATTTAAAAAGATATTTTCTAAAAACAAACAAACAAATAAATAAATAAATAGATAAATAAATAAATAAATATTAAAGTCCAACAACAAACATAAGAAAATATGGTTGTTGTAGTCCAACTCAGTGACCACAAGAGCATTGCTTATGTTTCCTGACAGTCCTTGGTTCATTTGAAGGAAAAAAAAAAAAACTTATTTTAATATAAAAATCTGCTTGGAGGAGGTACATAAGGACTGCTAAAGTATATAGAAGACAGTGGTTTAAACATCATTAAAAAATCATTAAACATCATTAAAAATGAATTTATTAAAAAATTTTGCATTTGAATTCTTCACTGAATCCACACAGCCCAATACTGAAAGTGACTCCATAGGCTTCTAAGCAATTTGCTAACTGCCACAGACACTAATTACCTCATCCCTTAACAGAAACTCAAGGAAAGCTATTTTTGATGCTAAGTGTCCAAATACCCTGTAATGACTATTTCCATCTACAAATCAAACTATTTTTTTCTTTAAGAATAAACTGTACACAATATAACATTTTTTCAGCTTTGTATGATTTTTTTCTTTTCTTTTTCTTCACTACACATCAAGGTAGTCACATGTCATTATAGTCATTGTTTTTTGTTGTTGTTGTTGTTGTTTTCTCCCAAGTCAATGACTCAAAAGGAGACTGGCTTTGAACTCACTATGCAACTGACTTATTTCCTGGAACATTCCTGCTTGAACCCACCCTGTACCAGGATTCAGGTGCTTCCCACCACACCTACTTGTCATGTGATCAATCGTGCATTTAGTCAGTGCTTCCTAGTTTAGAGTTTCTACGCCCTTATCTCTCTTCACCACAGTCATTCTTCTCAACACTAAGAATAAGAAATCTACTCATGTTTTTCTGCCATGGCATGCATACAGAGGTCTGAGGACATTTACAAGCATTTGGTTCTCTCCTTACACCATTCGTGTCTTAGGGATGGAACTCAGGTTGGCAAGTTGACAGTAGAAAGCTTAACTCAGTGGGAATACTTTTTTTTTTTAACTGAAATGCTTTTATTTGCATATCAGACTTTTAAAATAAATAAATTAATTATAATTTCTTCACTTTATAGCCCCACTGCAGATCTCTCCCTTGTCTCCTCCCTCTCACACCTCCCTCCTTCTTCTCTCCCTATGCCCCTTCCCTAGTCCCCTGAAAGGGGAAGGAGTACTTTCTAATGTGAATATTCCCTCGAGACAGACTTCTACATTTCTCCAGAATTTCTAAGTGACATTTTACAAAGAACATTTTCCTTCCCGATTAAAGTCATGAAAAGAAAATATTAATATCACATATGTATCTAACCCTTCTTAAGGTTATTGACTCAGTATTGATGAAACTGATGGAATAAACATTGTTCTTATCTTGGTAGGTAAAATTCCAATAAACAGCATGTTTGCAAATATTCAGATTTGAAATAGTCAAAACAGTAGCACATAATTTTCCAACTCATCCCTATTTCTTTTTCAGTATTTGAATTTTTGAAAACATGTGTTATGCTTGTTTGGAGCTCTTCTATTCTTCCATTCTGGCAAACACAGAAATGAAATTAATTTCCTCACAGTTGTGAACTATAGTATTTTCTTTATGATTTAATCTGCTAAGCACTTTCCAGGGAACACTTTTACTTGGCTTATGGCAATTTTCTACAACTACCCAATTTTACTCTGAGCAAAATATGAACTATTAAAGTGCTTTCCCATTGTTGGATCACATTTCAAAGCTTAAATTCAAAGACTGGCGATATGGATCTGTGGGTGAATGTTATTTAGACATGAGGAGCTGAGTTTAGAAGTCTATCGCCCATGTGAGAATTCAGATACATCCATGCATTTTACTGAAACTCCAGGGCCCGGAAAGGCAGAGACAGGAGGGTGCTGGTGAGGTCTGGCAGCAAGCTCAGCAACAGAGTCAGAGAGAACCTCTGTCTCAAGAAAAAAGGCATAGAATGGCAGAGCAGTGCATCTAGGTTAGTTACACTAGCCACTCTGTGCATACATTTTGGCATGTGTACCCTTACATACATATACCTGGTACCTGCCCACATCACACATCACTCCAAACACATTAAAGCCAACCAAACATGGCTCACCCTCTAGGATTCCCTGGACATCTATTTCCAACCTAACTCTAACATTTATGATGAATCTTCTTCCACAGTAAGCATTTCCATTGGTTGCTTAAACTGGTTTAGAAAGTCTTTCAACAAATGATAATGTTCATTGTGAGATCTGTAAAACACGTATCTGTGGGATGTTTCAAACCTAAGCCTTGGTGAGATGCTCATCTGAAGGCATCTCACAAGCATTCCTCTAACGGAATTCCACACCCAGTCACAGTTCAACACAATCACATTTGACTCTAAATAATCTAGAAGATTGAGACTGTCCATTGTTTTTAGGAATTTTACTAGGTTGAAGAACTTCAAAAAAATTAAGCCATAGTTTATGCTGCTGTGGAAAGTATAGCTTTGGGATGACAAAAATACACATATATACATACAGGTTGCATAAAGTAAATACATAACACAGGCCACAGGCATGAACTACACACTACAGGAATACTCGCTGAGAAAGTGTGCAAACTGTACCTTAGTAGAGGAGGTGTTTACTGAATTCAATGCTTGGTTGTCACCATGTTGAATTGTTACCATTTTTTAAAAATAAAGAATTTGGGGATGGGGTATGGCTCAGTGATTCAGGAGTTACCTAGAATGCAAGAGGGTTCATCATGTCAAAACAAAATATATTAAATGTAAATTAAAAAAAAATGTAGTAAAATAAGGGGTCTCGTGTTTTTATGTTGTGTTTGCTTGGTCCTAAAAGCATTTTCCTTTTGTATCAGCCAAAATGATACAGACTAAAGAAATAGAATAGTTAGCTCTAAGCTCTCACAATACTTGAGGTTCGATTTGGCTCTTGGAATATAACTGGAATTTAGAAGATGGAAAAGGAAGATCATAAATACATGAAAAGAAATTTACAGAAAAATAATAATTATGTTCTCCCTTCTAAGCAAAATAAAGTTAAGGAAATGATTCATAAACAGATTTTCCTAGGAAAAGGATTTATTTGTAGTAAAAGTGGTAGCTTTCATGAGGAAGGAAAATTAAAAGTAAATTACTATAAATATGAAGCTGTGGGAAAATTTTGGAGCATGAGACCTTTCCCTGAAAATAATGGTAGAAATCTAGATTTTTTTTTTTTCAATGAATGCAAGCTGGGACATCTCTGTATTCTGAACATTTGGAAGGTAAAGATAAAATGACCAGAACACTAAGTCATCTTCAACTATGTTGTAATTTCTCAGGCCATATCCTCATGGATTCAAATAATAGCTAACTGAAAATGTTTGGAATAAAGATATTCTTTGCATTGAACAGGGACAGGCTTTTTCTTTCTTTCTTCTATTTTGCGAACAATGTAACGTAACACACCAAGTCTGCCTTAGGCAGTAGAAATGTATAAGTGATAGGTAAAGAAGATGAGAGTAAGTCACATGTCGTTGTGAGACCATTTTCTGTATGGGTCTTTGTAGGGGGTCTTGGAATAAGAATCTCCCTAGGACACAAATGGATGATATTTATAATTATATGTAAGTAAATACATCAATTGATTATCTGTTTAAAGTATGCTTTCATGAGTATATAAATATTTATTACCTGCAAAACAGTTTATTTAAAACTGCTATTACATCTTCACAACCTTTAAAAAATTCACTTAAAGAGGAAACTTTAAAAACTTTTAGAGTTCGTTTATGGAAAACGCAACTTCTGTGCTTAGTGCATATTAGAGCTTTTCAACAAATTAGGACATGACAAAGGGATCAAATGCACCCTGGTGGGTTATTCCCCATAAAAGTAAATAAGTGTGTCCTTTTGTAATTGGAAATAATGGTTCTAAGGAGAGGAAGAAAACATGATTTCAAGGCCATTGAAGAGTAAGCAGTATATATTTAGTCATACTGTAGGCTGAGTTTTTGAAAACATGTTAAGATTTATTCCTAAGTCTTCATGCACTGGGAAAATCTGGCCAATAATAAATTCAGAATGCATAGCCATAAAAAACAGAGAAAATAGCATTAAAAATAAGTATCAAACCTTAAACTGCGACTAGGGATGTAGAATTGATATGAAAAAAATAGTTCTGTCTCTCATTAACGCAGTTAAACATTAGTATGGGTTATCAGGGAAGGTCTCCGTAGACTCCTTTCTGGAATACTTTTAACATCTGAGAAGCACTCATTTATCTTGAAGTGTTGAGGTAAGTCTTTTCTGCAGGAAGGGAAATGACTAGGTGACCTCTGAAGTCATGTCATACTTTGCTTGTTATCAATTGCCTTATTTAGTTATCCAAGCAGCTTTCATTTAATTTAAGGGGATCATTAGCAATATTAAACTTTCTACAAGTTAGCTATCTCCCTATTTAATGTGCATCGTGTAATTTTAATCAAAGCTATTTTCCAAAAAAGAAAGAGAGAAAGAAGAAGGAAAGAGAGAAAAAAAGAAAGAAGGAAAGAAAGAAAGAAAGAAAGAAAGAAAGAAAGAAAGAAAGAAAGAAAGAAAGAAAGAAA
>NW_026591086.1:35479271-35489987 GCF_907164565.1 Psammomys obesus
AAAGAAAGAAAGAAAGAAAGAAAGAAAGAAAGAAAGAAAGAAAGAAAAAGAAACCTTTCCAACACAGAAAGAATAAGCATTATATTGGAAATTTAAGATTTAATTTTTCAGAACAAAATTTTAAAAGCAGGTATTTATAACAAAGTATCAAACAAGAGTCATTGTGATAAATATACAATTCAGACAGTCCTGATGAGACACGATAGCCTAGGGTCAGATGGAAGAGGAGAAGGACCACCCTTATCTGTGGACTGGGGAAGGAACATGGGAGGAAAAGAGGGAGGGAGGGCAGGATTGGGAGGGGACAAGAGAGGGGGTTACAGATGAGATACAAAGTGAATAAATTGTAATAAAAATAAATAAATAACCAAATAAATAAATACATTTTAGAAAGGAAAATATAAAAGAGGAAATTTGTAAGTAAAGCTTATCTGTCCTCATATGTCCTCTATATTGCTCATATAAATAATGTAAATAGTTGAGCTCCCTTTTTTGTTACATTCTATGTAAACCATAATCATCTTTATCTTGACATAGGTAAAATTTCAAGGCAAATGATGCAATCAAAAGAGTAAAGGTCAATAAGGAATTCCATAATAAAGATCAAACTCCTCTCTCGATCCTAAGATCCGCCACTTCATTCATTAAGTTAAATAGTAGTACTCATGGTAAATATATAAGAATTTCCTGTTTTGGAAATAGTTTTTAAAGGACTTATAAACTATTTTTTAAACATATATCTAATGTCAAATTTAAAACTTCATTACATTTTTCAATAAATAGTATTTTCCTTAGGACTTCGGGGAAAATGATACTTCTTCTTGAAATTATATTTTCTTGAATACTAAATCACATTTAAAAATAAAATACAAGCAAATGGTAAAAAGGAACATCACCAAGTAGTGATTGCATTTGATCTATTAATATTCCACATTATGTGTATCAATAATAATTTTTTTAAAAAAGGAACATCAGAGCCCTATTGCCTTGGTCATATGATTTTGCAGTCTTATGAAATCATGTACAGAATAAACTAAATTATACTGACACCCTTTAGAATTAATAATGGGTAAGTATTTTTAGAACAAAAATTTCCACAGATTTAGTAGGTTAACATCAAGGTTTTGAAACCAAATTAAATGTTCACATACCTTCAAAAGATACTCATATATTTCTCTGAGAAAGGGCATAATGGCCCATTACACATTTCAACCTGTTTAAATTTACATAAACAATTCCTGAATAAAATCATAAATGGAAATTATTGAATAAAAATATTTTAGCTTCTCTCTCCCTTCCATTATTGCAATTATTTCAGCATATTTGGTCAAAGTTAAATTATTTTAAAGGAATTATTACATTTACCCTTCCAGACCAATAAACAATCCTTTCCCACCATGCCAACCTTATAAATTTTAATTTTTAATGTGGAAGGAATGAAATAACGCTTTAATTGAAATTAAACTAATCTAAATTCTTGCTGTAATGGTTTTAACGTCATCCATCTCTGTCCAAGGATTACCTACAAGAGATAAAAGGGAGCAGGCAGGTCTTACGCATTTACAAACTATTGTGAGTTTTAATTTTTCTCTGTTGCAATGTTTAATTGGCAAAAACAGAAAGAACCCAGCAGAAAGAGAGGGCTCATGGAAGGAGTAGGTCCCAAACCCACCCTCCCCTTTTCTCTCTGTTTTGTAACCATGGTAAAACAATAGAAGTGAACTTTGTGTGAACTTTTCTCTTTAAAGGACTGGGTCCATGTTGACCTAGCAGGGCAAGCTGGAACCTGATACTATCAACCTCAGGGCTGCTAAAGCAATCAGGTTCAACAACTGTATACCTTCTGTAATGCCATTCTGCCACAAAGTCCAGGCAAAAGCTAGCTATTTCTAGAAAAGAATTTCTTTCTATTGTTTCAGAGATTAATTCAATGGACTAAACGTGCATAAAACAAGGAATGAATGGTAGCTGACAGAAATATAATATTGTTCTCTTATAATTATGTGGTACCGAAGCACACTGATAGATAAGGTCTAATCCAACAAAAGTACTATATAAAGCCCCTCAATACATAAATAAGAACAGATGGTTTAAATCATTATAGATCTAAGTGATCTTACATTTAAGTCCAGTCATTTTATTAAATTCTCATGGTAATCTGTTTTTAAAAGGTAACATTTTTGGGGGAAAAAAAAACTTTTCTAAAGGCAGTAAAGTTAGGAAGACACAATTCATTAAATCCACTAATTAAAATAGGGGTTATATCTGAAAACTAAAACATGACCAAGAACTGAATGCATAGTACAGCATCAGTCACATCTCCTGTAGTTAAGGGTATTGGCAATCCTGACATAAAACTAGTTTTCAGAGCATGTTACACTCTAATGAAATAATTGTCTTAAAAGAGTGACTTTATCCACAAACAAATAGGGAGAGTAATAGAATCTCCAATGTTTATAAATGAGCATAATAATATATATTATTTTTAGCTCATTTATAACTTCTTTTAAACAATTATAATATTAAAAATAACAATGATGTAATAATGAGAAATTATTTATCTGTCATTATTGACACTCATTCAATAGTCCGTATAGAAATTTAAAATGAATATGTTGTCACAGTAATACTTGGTTTCCTTCAACATCAATGCTTACTGAAATGCTCAGTTACAGTGTAGTTCTTTAATATTTCTCCATATGAGTTAGTTGCTATTGCATGGCCTCAGAAAAGTTTCCACAGACTCCAAGCATAAATCTGAATCTTGTGGATGATGCCTTTGCCATGGTGCCAGAGCACTGACCTAGCCTCAACATATCAATAAGAAAGAATTATCGTTTGGTTTGACATAATAAAGGAATTTGAAATACTAACAAAGCAGAGATAATTACAAACACACAAACACACACACAACACAACACACAAATCCAAAATGAAGAGTGCGGCATTAATGTTATACTTCATGCTACTTTTCTAGAGTAAACTAAGAAAAGAGTCCTCCTTCTTAGCAATAAAATATGTATGACAACAGTCTTTCCACAGGGTAACTTGAGTAAGTCAGCTCTTCATTGTCCTTTAGCCTTGTAGGTGGATGAAATGTACAAGGGATTTTGTACAGCTGTATGTTAAGGTGTAAGTGTTGAGCACATTTTAGAGATGACAATTGACTAGAACTGCTAAAATACTATTTCAACACTACTAAATACAATCAAGACCCTTTAAGAAAACAGAGAATTGGTAGCTTTCTCTAATTCTTAAACAGACCTTCCAAGTAATGACATGAAAAAATCATTGAACTGCAGGGAAACTGTTAACTTTGCTTTAGAGCTACCTCTTGAAAATACTTAGAAGAAACATAAACAGGTGTTTTTAAGGATCTGAAGTGCATTAGACCAAGAAATACAAAAGACCCAGATAATAGACCTAGTCAGCTAACTGCTGTTGTTTGCACGCTGGGTCCAGAGAGTTTCTTTTTCCCCAGTTTAGAAACATAAAGAGTTAAGGCAGTGATGACTTTTCTATGGAAAGGGGAAATGCTAACATATTCAGACTTTCACTGGACTAAGTAAAACATCTATCTCACTTAAATCCCAACACTGTACTGCAGATATTTATTCCGCTCCTCAGAAGAGAAAATCAGAGCAGACTGGCCCAATAGCATGGCTCATAAATTTCAGATCTCCGTGTCAGATCGGTGGATCTGTGACTTCAAAGCCTGTGCTTATTCCATTATAGCCTGGCACCTCTGGATAATAGGGACAAAGGTCACTTTGCCACGGATCAAAAGACAGAAGGCATCATTTATTACCTGTCTTTCCTTGGCAAGTCACTTAGCCTTTTGGAATACACAACTTCCCTTCCTTCTCAGGGTGCTAGAGTGGATAAAATGGTAAACTCTGAGATGAAGGCTCGTGAGGCCTTATGTTGTTATAGAATGCTCTGCTAGAAGCATGAACCAAGAGAATCAAGGAGAGACGCAAGTCTGTCCTTCCTAATGTTCAGTGGCACACTCTTCCCATTTGCATCTTCCCTACTTCCACCTCTGCTTCACTTTCTCCATCCTGTTGGATTTCTCTGTGTGACGACATCACAGGAAAATTTGATATCCATCCATATCCATTAAACTGGCCAGTTTTAGTAGATTGTACTGGTGAGTACCTTGAACTGCATTTCCATGATTCAGCCAATATGCCATCATGCGTACAAATGGCCCAATAAGAGCAGACAACTTCATCCTTGATCCTACCCACATTCCCTTCACTGTCATCCCTTCTCAACTTAATGACCAGCTAGGAATCTGTTTCCTATATATTTTATACAATAGAAGGATAGTAGTTGCCCCTGAAAATACATAGAAAAGTAGTATTATCCAGACCAAGCGCACACACATACCCTTATACAATAATTATGATTTAAAAAAAGAAGTCGTGAATTTGAAAGAAAGGAGCAGTATACAGATGAGGAGGCAGAAGGAGGAAAAGAAAAGAGGAAATGATGTCATTATAATCCCCCCAAATTAAATAAGTGATAAAAAAAATCCAATTTGCCCTCTACTAGGGTGCTTGTTGGGTTCTAAAATATTATGTGTGTTTTCTTTAGAAAGTAACAAAAAATCTATTTCTCAAATCAAATAAACTGTAGACATGAAAATTATTTCAAAATCATCAATGATCAAAACAAAGTTCTAAGAATATGAGGATGATGAAGACCTTTTCAGCAGAGTCCCCAAAACTGCTATGCTATGGGTGTCATCTAGACTTTTCACATGTGACTCCAGATGCCTTGTGTACAGTTCTTGTCTACTTTAAACCTGCGTCTCATCTCCTGTTGTGTTCACATTTCTAGTGACAAATCGCCCCAAGGCCATAATCAAGGTGGTCATCCAGTCTCGCCATCTCTTCCAGAGTCCTTTACACTGCTCAGTCCTCAGCTTCTTTCCATTCTACCTTGTGTATTTTTCAGCCCACCCTCCTCTTCATTCCTGCTACTCGGCCTTATCTCAGGTATTTTTCTTTGAGTCCTCGCAGATGTTGAAAATGGCATACCTGATCCTTATGTAGTGAAAATCATAACGCCTTCAGTGTTTTCTGAAAGTCTTCCAGGTTTCTTATCACAGGAGTCAAAGCCCTCTAAATTGAGCACTTCAGCTCCTTTCAGGCAAAATTTTCCTATCACTCGCACCCTGGCTCATAGTTGACGTCTAATTGCTTCCATATGTCCATGCTGTACAGATAGTGGCCCCTCAGTATAGAATATCCTTACCTTCACTTGTCCACCTTAAGCCCTATATTAATTCTCCTCAACTCCCTCCCAATCTTTCCAGTTCCATATTGCTTATGAGTTTCCCCCATTACCATAGAGGCATGGAATATTCTATAAGGTTCATCATACCCACATAACAATTCATATATACTTTCTGTTCAAGAAAACAAACTCTTTAGCTGTAGAATGTATATTCTACACATTCCTTCTTCCCCAAAATCCAATAGTCTCATAACAGAAAGGAAATTAATATTACATCAGATTCATGGATGTGAGAAAGTGAGAAACACGTAATTATTGAAAAGGTACACAGCTTTCATATAACTAATAGGATATTAACATGCAGGAATTGCTGGTTCTAAACAATTACCATCTCTATTTAGATTGAAACACCTTATAAAAAAGTCATACATTAATTTTAAAAAATCTATTTTTATTTTTATTGTGTAATGAACAGTATTATGTATTTAAAATACTAAACTGAAGCAAAATAATGTGGAATCTTATGAGCAGTAAAATTTTAGTTTAAAAATGTTTTTACTTGTTAAATATTACAAAATATGAAGTCATCAGTGCCCTTTAAAATCCTTTCAGCAAGAATTCCCTAATTGTACTTCCCCTTTATCTCACTGTACCAGTAAGTAAATAAATTAACAAAATAGCTTTTATCACACAGAATAACCTTTTAACTGAGGGATTATCTATGGTTTATTTTTCATTTCTTTCACTGCTGATAGCAGTTCATGCCTCATTGATTAGTTTGCTAAGGTGGTGACCAGAAATGAAAACACAGTCTCTCAGAGAGTTTGCAAGGAACACACACACACACACATACACCAGTACACAGAACACACATTCTTTCTGTGCTCCTATGCCTGTTATTTAGTTTTCTGAGGGTAGAGGATCGGAAATTATATATATATATTTATGTTTATGTGGGTTTACATTACTTAATGTGCACATATGACTCTACATCTTTTATATTTCCTTCTCTCTCACATTTTAAGCTTACATTATTCCATCACAATTTAATTAACTTGTCCATTTTATAATTCTCTGGGGGAAAGGAATGTGAAGTCAAAGAGAAAAAAACATACCTAACAATTAATAAAGACTTCAGTTGCAACATTTTTATTAGTATTTTACGTAAATCTTCCCTTAAATATAAGACTTAATATACATATATTTGAGCTTAGCAGTCATATCATTGTATCTAACACTCTTTCATCTCCACAATTAAATTCACAGTATTTCATTTGTTAAGTAGGTGGATATGAAACAATATAACATGTATTCACTAAAATAAGGACAACCAGGGACCACACCATTCCTAATTTACCTGTTGCTAGCCAGAGCCTCTGATGAACTCTGTGCCTCCATGTTTAAAAAGGTCTGTGAACACTTTGCAAAAGAGCAACCGACAATTTAAAGACTTCAAAATCCAGAGCAAATAAAAAAGCAAAGAGACAATAAGCTCCTATGTGGAAAGTAATAGCTTCACAGGGTACTTGGGACAGAAAAGAAACTTTAAAATGTTTAGAAAAGAAAAACCACATCAAAGGAAGCAGGAATTTATCTCCTTCACTTGTGAGTTCACAGATATTGGAAAGAGTATTTGATCAAAAGTAGGGAAGGGCTCATTGACAGAAGCAAACAAGCACGTTCCTTGGGATATTTGTTCCTTCAGTGGTCAGGAAAAAAAAAGCTATACGAATTATTTAGTTTAGCAGCAATAGGGTATAAGAGACTTTGAATCTTCAAGATTTTTGCTTCTCACTGTTAGGTCCTCTCTGAGTCTACATTGTATTTATTCCTTGATCTGTAATTCCCACCACCAACTCTAGCTGATTATTAATACAAATATATTCTATCTCAGCGTGTTTGTTCATTATTAATAAAGTATTTATGTCTTCTGGATTTAGGTTATTTTGATTCCTGGATGCTTTAGCAGTCTCCAGCACTACTTACCGTATTCATTGCTTTGTAATAAATGTCATCAAGAAAGAAAAATCTGGATAATGACCCAAAAAAGCTTTAGGAAAATGAAGGACCTGACAGTTGTCCTGTCTCACTCCCAAGTCTGCAGCATTTGCATGGCTTCTGGATGAAGCCATTGCCTATGCCATATATACTTTGCAGTTTTGTTTTCAACAATCTACTAGACTCCACAAAAATATAATTGATAAAGGTACAAGCTTGAGTTATGAATATTTGTACTTAAAAATAATTGCCACTTCTGTGTGGATACAACCTCTGGTATGATTTCTTAAGAACAGAAATGAATGAGTTCTTTGTAGTCTGCCTTTGAATGTTGCCTTTGACCCACCCTCAGAACGGCTCATTCTATCATGGGATTTACTGTTTTGGGGAAACCACAGGACACTTGCCTTTCTGCAGAATCTCCTAACCTCCTCTTTTTCCCCTTTCAGGTTTCTCCCATATTCTTATAATTCTAACTACTTTTGTATTCACATTAAGATTTTATACACAAATAAGAAGAACATAAGCTATTTGCTCCACAAGTCAAAGGATTTCCAGGGGCATTCTCAGTTCTTTGGTGATGTCTGCGAACTTTTAAGATGAAATATTTTGAAAGTGGTCTTCCAGAAAAGTCTCATTAAGTTTTGTATTTCCACTTGTAGCTCTACAGTTGTCTTTCTTTACTGGTCATTTCATCAACAATTGAGAGCTTGTTTTGTAGTGGGGGAGAATGCCGTTCAGACAGACAAAATTAGAGAAGAGTATTCTAGAATAGAGTTTTTAGTTTAGCAGGACAGAGACATCATCTCTAAAATGAATCTTAAGTGTTAGCAAGTTGCCAGCTATGGGGTATAGCAGAAAATGTCTTAAAGCCAATGGCCTAATGTAAAAAGGAGTGTTGCCTGATCAGGAAATTCAATGTACTTGTATTAAAACATGATCGAGTGAGAAGTAAATAACACCTTCTAGGAAAATGTCAAGGTTAAATGTTCATACTTTTGGCTCTATCAGTAATAATAATAATAATATTTTATAGTCTTTCTTCAAATCTTCAATCATTTTCCAAGCATTTGCATCCTCCAGATACAATGTTCACTTTTGTCAAGCGTTGGACAATGTGCCACCACACTCTCCGCCATAATGTCTAGTTCAAGGCTCAGCTATAATCATGTTTAACAAATGTGTTTAACTAACTAAATTAAAATGTAATATAAATGGAATTCGTTCATTTAAAATTCCAAAGCACTACACGGTGTTTAAGTTTTCAGATTCTATGAAGAATGAGACAGGAGCTTTAATGAAATGTGAATCCTTCTGCTTGCTAACTAGCTCATGGTGCAAAGAGAAAAAACATAGACCTGTTTTGTACACATAAATGCTTCCAGTTAATCTCCCTTTGTCAATGCCTCACTATCGATGTAAATGAAGATAAATATAAAGGTAATAAAATGATACATAACATCCTACATTATGGTCTCTGAACTTTTCTTATCAGGACTGTGATGACTTTGTCAGAAAGTTCTTTTCCTTGCAGTGGTTACCCTATATCAAACAATTATCCCTCACACCTGTCGGAATATTCCCACACCCTGATAAATACAGCTCTGATCATGCATGTAAAGAAGATAGAAATCGGTGTTATAAAAAAGCATTTCTGTTTTATTTATTACCCCTAATGTTTGCTGTGGAAGAAGCAATAATGATAACAGTAACTGAGGGGAAAGGAGAGAAAAAGTAACTACTCATGTTCAAGAAACAAATTTAAAGTAGATCAGTAGGAAGGAAATGCAAAATGATTTCCAAGTATGACTTCATGAAAGTATCAATATTCAGATATGAGGCCAGGAGCTTGATCCTACATCTGAATAATCTCCCAGTAAATTTTTCCATTGCTTTTTTTTTTTTCCAACTGGGATGACAACTGTCTACCCATCATAATATTAAGCAGACATTTAGTTCCACTGATGTGACCATCCAAGAGATTAATGCTGACAGAGCTAAATTATACAAGAATTGAGAAATGTGATCCAACAAAGCAATGATAATTATCACTGGAGGAGGTAAGAGATGAACATATTTTCATCTACTAAGGGCTCTGAATTAAAGGGCCAACCACTTAAACGCCACTTTTATTCATTTGCTAACTGTGGGTATTCCAAATTCCATAATTATATGACACTGCATACATGAAAAACAGCATGATTTTAGACACTTTTGATAGCTATGTGGCAATTAAGAGTCAGTGCATTTTTCATTTCATCCACTATTTCCAAAAAACTATTGATAATATCATTACCTATAGTCACATGAAGAATTAAAATGAACTAGTTGACATTTTCCCCTCTGTTTCACTAAAGCACCAGTACAGTGAGTTATTTTTAACTTTGCTGTTTACTTTATGTGATAATTCAAACATTCGAACACTTCCCTTTTCTAAATTATTTTGTAAAGAAACAAATATGATATTCATCTTAAAACAACATTTTAAATAAAAGTTCTTAATATTTTATTAAATCATTTCATGTCTTAGGAGAATAAACATGAAAAGTTATGAATATATTCTTGAGTGCTTCAGTCATTTCTCTGAATAGTATGTGTTCTATAATGCTTTTATTGTATGTACAGTATTGAGAAATATGTTGTTTGGCAATTACTAGTTTTATATATAAGTTTTACTTCAGTGTATGTACCTTGAAACCTAGTATTTCTATTTTAGAAAGAAATATTTCTCCAGCAGATGCAGTTACCAAATGCCAGTTTTTGTGCATTTTTATTTTATAAACAGGTAATAGATGTGGAATAAAAATAAACATTCTGTCTTCCTGTTGGCTTTTCTTCATGCTGGTCTAGGTGTGTTTAGTGAGTTGAGAACACATTGTTTTTATCTGTACCTAATTAGTCCATTTTTCATGAAACCTGTTGAATTCCTAGCAATACAGAATCCTCCTACATTTTATGTGTTTGGGTAAAAGATACAGAATTGTTTATTTTTTCTTTAAAATAAATTTATAGAACAACAATCCCTTTTACAAATGGGCATGGTGGCCCATCCCTGTAATGCTAATGTTAGGGAGGCTGACGCAGTTGGACTGCTTGGACCACACACTGAGTTCCTACACAGCCTGGACTATAGGGGTAACCATATCACAAAAGAAAACAACAAAGCAAAACATCTAAAAATAAATACAAATTGCTCAAGGAGAAACTCCTATAGTTTCTGAAACAAAGCACTCCTAGCTAAATCATTTTCAGGGCCAGCATTCTTTGATCAAGAGTTTTCTTGATTGAGACCAGGGCATGGTGGCACATGCTTTTGATCCCAGGACTCAGGAAAGAGAGGCAGGCATTTGCTGTGAGATTCAGGCCAGTCTGGTCTATAAAGTGAGTCTAAGACAACCAGGGCTACACAGAGACACCGTGTTTCAAAAAGAAGAAGAAGAAGAAGAAGAAGAAGAAGAAGAAGAAGAAGAAGAA
>NW_026591086.1:35489997-35520611 GCF_907164565.1 Psammomys obesus
AGAAGAAGAAGAAGAAGAAGAAGAAGAAGAAGAAGAAGAAGAAGAAGGAAAGAAAGAAAGAAAGAAAGAAAGAAAGAAAGAAAGAAAGAAAGAAAGAAAGAAAGAAAGAAAGAAAAAGAGAAAGAAGAAAGTTTGCTTGATTGAACTTGAGGCTTAGTATGGAGTATTCCAAGATTTGAAAATAACTTGAAAAATGTCATTGCAGTGAGCATGGCTGGGAAATTTTGTGCATTTTATATGACTCCAATATAGCATATATGTAGCAATATATCATTTCCTCACTTATTATTTCATGTCCTTGGAACAAGAGTGTGAAGGTTATTGACAAAGAACTGGAAGTACAGTCATACAACAGCAGTGGGCTCAACAAAATGAGCAATAAGATTTGAGTTTACAGGCAGGTCTCTGGGCTTGGTATCTGCATCCATGGTGATTAAACATACCATCTCTCACCTTCTTCATAGGCTAATTTACAACAAATAGGGAGATGTGGCCTAAGAAGGACAAGAGATTTGCTTGAATCTACCTTCCCTCTGTGCTTACAAGAAAGGGTGGTAAGATTCCCTCTGTTAATTTGGAATCCCCACCAAGTAATCTCCAAATATCATAGATATGCTTCATTTGTGTTTAAATACCTGTTTTCTTTATAACTATACTGTCATTGTATGTAGCGACTAATTTTAAGACATGGTCTTACTGTGCCGCCTAGGTTCTTCTCCGAGTCATGATCCTCTGGCCTCAGCTACCCTTGTGGGATCATTGTGCCTCACCGATCATTTGTCTTCCACTATTGTCAGGAAAAATTCTTTGCATAACTTGTTAAAGAATGCAATATTTAATGTAAGAAAAAGCTCCTAAATTCATCACAATAGAGATAGCAATTGTGATTGAAAACAATACAAAAATGCAGGATATTCAGCTGAGATATCGATCTCAAAATAAACAATGCAGTCTTAACAATTACTAACATAAAGCTTAAAGTAAGTATGCTAAAACAGTACTGGTCCTCTAACAGGGGAATGGATATAACTGAATTACATAGTTTTGTCTGATTGCACATAGACACTTCGGTTTATAAAACTATGCTTTTGTAACTAGCTTTGTATGATAGTGGTTCATCATTTTCTTCCTTTTTTACTTTTACTTTCTTCCTTCTTTCCTTTCTTTCTCTCTCTCTCTATTTTTTTTTAATCTTCTGGACCTGCTGATCATAACAGAAAACACAGTCATCGATTCATAGGTCTTCAAAAATAGCCCTATCTTAAAACCTCAGCTGTGGATCAAGGCTCTCACTGAAAGACTGAAAACTACCATTCCCAGTGACATTATACTGAGTTTCATGAATGAATTACATTTAAAACTCTGTTAACTTTATCACTTAAAACAGAAATGTTTCCCTATTGTTTTTTTTCCTCACAGTTACAGGGGCACTTGTAGCATTAACACTCAGGACTTAGCACTCACTTAGTTGGAACCTATGGAGCCCTGAAAGAGTAGACTCAGTATGATTTTACAAAGAAACCTTTCAAATGGGAAAAAGAAAAGTATGGTTTTGTAAACAACATATCAAATGTTTATTGCAATTACACCTTTCAAAAAAGTAGATTCTCAACAAAAAAAGCAAAATTTTTCGTTGTCATCTAATAGATAATTGATGAAAAACTATATTCAAGTTCAAAGTGTTGATGAAAATTAAAGAGTAAAGATTTCATGGAAGTATGCATCTTTTCAGTCTAAGTTTAAAATGCAATTCTCCTTCTTAAATATCGTGTATAGAACTCTGTAACTTATCGTCTTGTTTCATTAAATATTATGTGTCAATTTTGATAAAAGAACAAACTGGTTAAGTGGACCCTGTTTTATTCAAATTACATGAGGTACTTAAATGTTTAGCTGCCTTCCATAATATTTTATTAAACAGTACTTCAATAATAGGTTATTTTGGAAAAGTTATAATAACTTTCATGCAATTAAGAATAGCACATTATAACAGAAAGCAATAGTAATTAAAAGAAATCAAATTTAGTGAAAGATGTAGAAAATAAAGAGAATCGCATGCATTTCATTTAGGACTTATCACTTTATCTGCTGTTGTTTAAGTAAAGCAAAGCATTTGCTTCTTATTAAAATGTAGGCTAAGTTCTTTGCCTGGTTTCTGCTTTTGTGAAATGCATTGCTTGAGAAACAAGTCTTCAAAAAACAGGGCCTAAAAAAATCTACTACTCAGGGTGCCTTTGAGGATATTTAATTAAAATCTAATCCTGCATTCATTAAGGCTCACATAAATTAAGCTGTCATTCATAAGATTTATGGATTCTCATTTGCATATTGCATACAATTCATCAATTACTCAAGTATGAAAGGAGCACATTTCCCTTGGAGCTGCCTGCTACCCTGCCAACATTTGAAATGAGGGAAAGAGCAAGACTGTCAGGCATTCACACAAACTTTCTTCCAAATGTCTGCTCCTTGATTAATCTAATTTTCTAGATATTCCCTACAAGATATACCAACAGCTCTGCGCACAATTCTATTATTTCTCCTGTCTTCATCACCAAAATACTCTAGTCTTTGAACACTTCTTCATGTCTGAGTGATTATTATTTATTTGCTAATGATATGGCATTGATGATTTCTTGATGTTAAAATGTCTTTTATGGGTACAAATAAGAAAGCTGTACGTTTGTTGATTTTTAACGTTAATATTTTGCTACCGATGATCTATCTTTTCTGCTATAATAAATTGTGAATACGGAAATGGCTAGGCAGGGTTGTATTGCTTTAGAATGCACATAGCTCTTGTTTTCAGAATTGTCACCTCTCAGAAGAGCCTAAAACAAAGCCAAGTAAATCATTGGTTTTATATTTTACAAAAATAGAGTTCATTCAGTCTTCGGCAACTATATGCTAAGCCACATTTCACAGTTCTAAACAAAGCAGTGACCCAGGTTGGTTTGTTTTCACTGTGCATGAAGCATACTGTGTTAATTCACTTGTCTTCTCTGGGGAGTAGATCTTAATTTCAGTGGCACAAGTTGGAAGTAACAGTACCTTCCAGACCACACTCTGGAAATGTTCCAGCAGGCGAGCGATCAGGTGTGCAAGCTAACACAAAACACACCCTGTACCAAGTACTTCTACAATAGAATCACTACATCCATGATCCAGAATCCTCAAAAACTCCCTGTTCCTCAAATGCTACTTTTTATGGTTATACAGAAATAAGCATCCCTCCTGCAACCAAATTAGTTTTTTAAACATTCAACTTGAATCAAATGTTGTCTACTCCAACAGAAATTAGTGATTTGTGAGAGATGTTTTTTTTTCCTTTCATTTATGTGAAACAATAAAAAGTAGCATCTGAGAAGTAGGGAGTTTTGAAGATGCTGCTTCATCTATACATTGTGAAAAGAGATATACTTAGGATGGCATCATCAGCAGACACCCAATGATCACCAATATAGTCATAAATATTTTCACTTTACAAAAACCGAACTCCAAATGGGTAAGTAGTCTGGATTTAAAAATAATTGTCACTGGCTCCTTTATACAAATAGATTTGACATAGGGAAAATAAGGGACTTTAGAAATGCAACCACAACAATGAGATCATTTGCATTCTCTCTTTACAAAGTGACTTTCCAAGCTGAAAGCAAGCAACAGTTAAGTTCATGGTTTTATTCATTCAAGGGGGATGGATCACCACAGTGTTCAGGGATCCATGCCTGAGACAATACTGAGAGTATTGTCTGCCTTTTAGCTCTTGCATTCTCTACATCTCAGTTTTCTCAGCATGAGCTGTCTACTTTATTCTACCCAAAGTAATGTGCAATGGAAAGAGAATTGTCCTGCTCTATAACAATAAAACGTTTTATTTATCTGTCGAAGACCACCTGTTTGTGATTTGTTTTGGACACAAGAATATTTTAAAAACATGTAAATCAGCTACCTTGTAAAAATTAGTAGAGGATGAATAAGAATTATTTGGGAGATTTTATCTTTTTATTCACTTTGCTTTGCAGGTTGATGAAGAAACCTCAAATAACAGACAAAAAAAAAAAATCTAAGAGTGATAGCAAAAGATAGGAAAAATACATGAGATCACTAAGGGCACCTCTTCTAAGCTAAAGATTTCCATTAAACATTGGTACAAATTAAATGATGCTGTTTTGCATTTTGGAATGAAGCAAGTTTGCTTAAAGATATTGTTTCAATGGAGTGTAATTTTTTTTTACATTACCCACATGTAAGCTTTGATTAATAACCAGAATTTAAGTGGTATTTCTGTATCCAAACCCACGTTTTAAGTAACACATGAAACCTTTCTCAAAGGTTGCAATCTCAAAAGACTGAAGAAATGTGGACTGTGTAAGGTTACCACACCATTCTGACAATTACATAAAGAGCTACATGCTACAATGAGTTTTAAAAGGCAGAGTCTCCTTTAGGAAGAGTAAACATGTTAAGGAAAGAATTAGCATGGAATGACGTTGGTAAGAACCGAGCTCATGATGATTCCTGGTTACTAATCAGCATCAATACCTAAGAAATAAAGAGCTCACAAAGTGCTTCTACTGACCGCACCCTGTTTATCTGACGATACTTAATATTAGCTTCCCTACAGACTGTAAGAAACAGAGACAACACAGCACAATGAGAGAGAGAGAGAGAGAGAGAGAGAGCAGAAGGAAAGTTGCCTCACAGCAGCCGGCAGCAAAACAAGCAGGTGCACATTCAGTTGTTCTGAGTTTCTGAAAGGTGAGGAAGCTTTCTGTCCCTCCAGAAGAAGAGCATTAGGTAAACAGTGTTATGCAATAGAAAGCAAAATAATAACTTCTCAGAATTATTTATGAGGCCATAAGGCAGATTAAACCTGAAATGAACCTAACAAACAGGCAGTACTAATTTCACCTTCATTTAAAAAGCCTTTGGTTTAGCAGTGTCTCCTAAATGCAAAAATATGGGAGGGACATTTTGTCCTTCACCTCAAAAGAATCTTTCTGAGTGATATTGAATATGTGCATAACTTTAATAAAGCACCATATTATATTGAAGTAAATTCTTCATGACTGAATTAAAGTGGATAAAAAACTTTCCTCTCTCTAAAAAAGAACAAAGTTTTAAGAATATACAAAAGCCACTGCCTAGTGGATACCAGCCTTTTGATTTCTATAAAACCTATTCTCCACAAATCAAGTATTTGAATTATTGGCATATTACCCTTTTCTAACTTTAAAACTCTCTATTTAGTCAGGAAGATCTCTGTAAAGTTGAGTCTAGCCTAGTCTACATAGAGAGTTCCAGGCCAGGGTACATATTAAAACCATGTTTAACAAAACCCCTACACAAACAGAAATAACAGAAATGAATAACATTCTGCAAAACATATGCTTTCTATCATAAAAAGCAAGTCTAGTCATTTTCAATATATTGTGAAAAACATAGGAGTTATAAATTCAAGGTAAAACCTTCACTCAACTGTAAAATGTTTATTTTTCTTGCATGTCATTTATATTTTCTTTGATATGTCATGCAAAAATATTTAGATATCATAGATAAATATTCATATTTTATTAGTTTGTACTTTTTAATATGGAAACACCTAAAATGCATCTTATATACTAGTAATTATATTTAACAAAGGGAAAATATAAAACTTATGTTTAACACACATAAGATTTTTAGTTCCCAATAATTTTATTTATTATAATATAAGTTATTATTATAGGTTAACTAGAATTACACTAGTTTGTTTTCTGAAAGGCAATGGTTTTGTTTAAGCAATACTGAGGACTACATTTTCTTAACTTCACAATAATGTTGTGACTTTTTAAAAATTGTATTCAAGTCATATTAGGAAACTAAAGTGAATACTTTTTACTTTTACTAGATTATAATAAACTTGTGTTTTAATTGAAATAATATACAGTGACCATAGTAACAATTACATACCACATGATAGTTTACAAAGTAGCATTATCAATGTTAAACTTTTGAAATAATCTGACATTTTGAAATAGCTTCAAGTTAATGTAATCAAACTCTCTGTATGTCTAACAATCATCAATAGGTAGTAGTGATGGGATCTGACATGTCTGAGCTAAGATGTAGTAGAAGAAGCAATTCTGATCTTGTGTGTATCATTGTAGTTATATGTGTTTTTAAGAAAAATCATGCAATTGCTCTTTTCCTAGTTCCTAGTCTATTTAAAAGTGATAAAGAGTATCCTATTTTCCTAGTTTCCATAATGGTAACATTACCTTTCAAATAATAAGATAGACTATGGCACAATAATTGCTTGGATTGAAAATACTGGAACATTTCACGGTTGGGTACTACAATTATTTTGATGTCCTTTAAAGGAATGTATACATGTATTTCCTAAAACTTTACTTTCTATCAAGTATAAAATCATACTTTAACAGTCTTCACAAGTTAAGACTAGATTTCAAATGGAATATTAATTTTAGGCTTATTGTTCCAGTTTCCTCTGAGCTTTTTTCATTTGCCCTTTTGAGTCTGGGGAGAATACTCGTTAAAGTTCTGGTCATACAAACATGAGGACCTGAGTCTGAACTCCTAGAATCCATGTGAAAGGTGGAAGATACAGAGTCGTTGCTACCTCTGCAACTCCATATCTGCTAAAGGGAGACAGACACCAGAGGCAGGAGAGCGCCCAAAGGGCCACAGGCCAGAAACTTCAGTGTATATGAAACCCTGTCTCAAATAAGGTGGAAGGTGAGGAGGAAAATGCAAGGTTGCTCATTGGCTGTGGTATGTGAGATGCACCTGCATACACACAGATGAATATGCACACACAAGCGTACGCATACACACACTCACACAAATACATATACATACTATGTACACACACACACACACACACACACACAAATGCTCCTTAATTTTATGCATGCTCTAGAACTAATAGGATTTGTAGTGACCTAAATTATCTGAGTAGTACATAATATCGCTAAGGGCATTATTTTTTTATTTAATTTTATTTTTTAATTATTAGTTACATTTTATTAACTCTGTATCCCAGGTGTATCCCGCTCCCTTATTCCCTCCCAATTCCACCCTCCCTCCCTCATCTCCTCCCTGCCCCTTTCCAAGTCCACTGATTGGGGAGGACCTCCTCTAAGGGCATTATTTTGATCTCATAGTTTCTAAGATTTCCCTTTATGAAATGCATATCATTTAAATCCTACCCATGATTCCTACCATCCAAAGGCTGTGAGAATCTCTGTCCATTGACTATGTGCAATTCCATCTAGGCTGATGAAGCTGAAAGAACACTTCTTTTCCCTACTTTGAATATTTTTGCAAAGTGGACAGGTGTTTTTCCAAAGGTGTTATTCAACCTCTCTCTCTCCCTTTGCTATCTTTTTTTACTGTTCTGATTCAGGCTTTAATTTAATTACCTTTCATCTTTGCTTTAAAACCATCCATTGTTCCTAATTCCCTAGGGTAGAGGTCAGCAAATTACATTATGCAGGCCAAGTCTTGCCTACCTGCTTTTCTAAA
Organism: Psammomys obesus; assembly: GCF_907164565.1. Taxonomy (NCBI): domain Eukaryota; kingdom Metazoa; phylum Chordata; class Mammalia; order Rodentia; family Muridae; genus Psammomys; species Psammomys obesus. Next base: position 35,497,525 of record NW_026591086.1, read on the forward strand.
TTCAGCCTTGCTGGAACTCAGTCAGATTCCTTTGTTTGTGTTCTAGGCATTACTGTTTTCATACTCTGAGAACAAAGTTAACTAGTTGCAAGTTAGGTCAAACAGCTTGCAAGCCTGTAATATTTACTGTGTTGTCCTTTTAACCAACATGTTGCCAACTGTCTCTTTCAAGATACACATGAGAGTTAACTCTTTATAGTCTAGACTCTCATTAACATTCTGCTATCAGGTCTCCACAGTTTCTTTCGTTTTATCCCCCATAATCTCTCCAACATTTCTGAAGTTACTCAAATCTTTCTTAATTTGGATCCCCCTTTCTATTTCATTGCTAGAGTATATCCTAATAACGTGAAATGATCTTTTGACCTGAAACCATTCTTAAAGAGACATTTCTATTTATGGGACCAAATTTGATAAATTGAATACTTCACTAATATATAATGAAAATTATTAATTTTTTTTCCCTCAGAAAATAATTTGGATAACACTAAAAGTGCAATCCTCTTAAGTGTAAAGAATCTGTCTGATAGGTATCTCAGTATACTCGTTTTTTCCTAAAAATAACCTAGTGATTAGCAGTTGAATATCATAGTGTAGTATTTTATGGAGAATGGCAAATTTTAGAAAATGCTTCATTTACTACTATATAAAATAAAATCTGTACTTAAAATATCTCATATAATATTACTTCATAAAAATATTCCTACCAGACAAACCAAAAGGTATATATTTAACTATGCACCACTTCCTCTCTGGAAAAGGCATTGTTCATTTCAGTTAAGACTCCTCACCATGCAGGCCAGATGATGAGGGTCCTATGAGTAATTAAGGGAATATATTTTCACTTTCCAAGAAATAATACATCTCAAAAAATTAGTTGTTTCAGTTAAAAGTCAAGCCAAAGTTTTCTTGTACACAACAGCGTAGAAACTTATATTTATAATGATTAAAATAAATAAGTTAGATTGTTGCTGCCAGTGAGTTCACAGGTAACCATGTAAATGGCATCTGCAATGATTTCTGGATAATTTCGCTCTCTCTTCATGTTAATAGTTCATATAAAATATACTTTAAAAATTTATCTTTCTGGTATTAGCCACACTTGAATCATCCAAAGTTCAGAAAATATCAATAAATGGGTAGAAATATAAACATTTTCTAAATATCAACTGCAACAGTTTTGAAAAACTGTAGTCTAGAATAGTTGCAGCTATTTCCAATGATCCAAGAATAATTGTTGAAAATACAGTTTAGAGGAAGAAATATATTATCTAAGATGTCACATAGGAAATACAATCTAGAGGCAATAGTGCTGGTGAACGTAGAAAATATGAAATTATAATCAACAGTATTAAATAGCTGATGAAATGAGGAAGTGAAGGGAAAGAAGAGATTTTATTATTAATGCTAAAATATTAGGACCTTGGATAAAATAAAAGTGATCTTGTTAGAAACAAGATGAAGTAACATGATACTTAATGTAAGTAAAGAATAACTTTAATGTATCTTGATATATGACATTTCTTAGGTAACTGCTGCTCAAATGCCTGTAGTGCTGAGTCTACAATGAGAGTGTAGAAATCTTCTTCATAGATATCTTCCATGATATCTTAAGAAAAAAATGACTCTCAGTTACTCCCACATATTTTCAAGGTTCAATAAATTTTCATCAGTAAGACATTTTTACCATAATGTGCTGTTTCAATGAGGAGTTTCCTACCACAAGCAGGAAGCATCAGAACTCAGTCTTGAAATTCACAGGTAAAACACATTTGCCGATGCAGACAGAGCAAGCAGGAACAATAGGTATGCCGCCCCAACAGCAACAACAACAAAAAAACCTATTGCATAAGCTATACTTACATTATTAGAGTACAAATACAGAATTCAAGAAAAGAAATACATGGTGATAGCATTAACTTGAATAAATGAAAAATTATACAATATAGATAATTTTGTCAAATTTTGGAGGAGAAACAAAAATTGAAATAAGGTAACATCCAAAGCAAGTTGACAACCAACATGTTGAAAGTTATTAAAAAGAATTTAAATTTTGATGGAAGTCAGCATACAAAAATTTTGAATAACACTAGAGCTGAGGGGAAAAGGTGAATCTGCTACCACTGTTGAAAAAAATTACTAAAAGAAAGAAGGGAGAGAATCATAATTTTCAAGAAAGATATATTTATATCTACAATACATATTTAAAAATAAATATGACAAGACTCTTTAAAACATTTATAAGAACTACCTAAAATTTTGAAAAATAAGAATTTAATAATATAACTCAGTATTTCAAAATAGTATCAGTCAACATGTAATCAATATAAAAATTAGCAGCATTAGCCACTAATTTTTTTTACATTTAATTTTTTACTTCATCTGTTTACATTTCAATCTGGGGGCAGGTTATGCCTTGATATGTATGCGGAAGTCAGAATACAGTTTACAAATCAGTTCTTGCTTTCTGTCATGTGAGTTCAGAGTTTGAACTCAAGACCTAAGCCCTGGAAACAAGTGTTCTTACCATCTGAGTATGCTGTTGCTTCACAGCTGTATTTTCTAAAGCTGGTACACACTGATACATACATAAGACCTGCATTCAAGTGCTCAAAAGGGTCAAGAGAGTAGTGACGTTCTTACAGGACACATAAGCTACACATAAGCAGGTAGGAGCAGACACGGCTTTTGAAGTTGTCACTTGAGAGGGAGGTTTTGTTAGTTAGTCAGTAAGAACTAGTGCACATGTAAGCCTTCCTTTATTTTCTGTTACTAAACATAAATAGAAAGGAAAGGAATGTTTAATTTAAAAAAAAATCACAAAATACTGTCTGCAATACCCTTTATAACTAATCAAGAATAATTATTTGAAATAAGATCTTAAACTAAAACTCTCTGAAGCAGACCACTTGAGCTTTAAAAGATGTAGTATAAAAGTTAAAAGTAGGAAACATTTCCATGATTTCTGAAGTCAAAGACACAATATAAACACTGAGCTAAAATTGGCTTAAGAATTTCAAAACTATTCCTCATGAAATCATAATTATATCAACTTGTACAAATAAAAGGTCAAGAACTTCCCAAATAATTGCATCCAGACATTGTCTCCTACCTACAGTCCCACACACAGAAATAATTCAGCATCTATTGGGTTTATCTCTTGCTCACTCTATTTCCTCAAAACTGATGGAGACAGCCAAATCACACATCTGGTATATCTTCTTTAAACCATTTTTTTTTCTAACTACCTACATCAAATAAAATGAGTTCTGAGTACTTCATTCTTTATCAGTCAACCATGTACAATTCACCATAAAATAAAGAACAAAAATATTACATTAGCTCAAGGAAGGTTTCATTCAACAAAGTTTTCCTCAAAGTATGTCTTCCATTTTGTTGACATTTCAAAATTAATTAGCATCATAATATATTGAAAAAATGTTATCTTCTTAAATATGCAGATATTGGTTTAAAATTTAAAACCATGTAGATATCTAACCTTGAACTACTTTCCTTGAAATTTCTAAATAGTATTATGATTTATTTATGTTTCAAATGACTGCAAGCCAGAGGAAAGATTTGCTCTTGCTAACTCGATTCATACGGAGGATCGATGATCAAACAGTTAAACGCCAAAGCATAAGGTAATGCCATCTTTAAAAGTGGATGACATAAATTTGTATCTGCTATGCCATGTATGCATGTGTACATATTTACCATCTATACAGTATTTTGAAGTGAAAAGTTATTGAAATTCCTTCTTATTGATCATATTTTCTCATGACAATATCATAAGTTTTACAGGGGTTGTCATTTTTGTATTGAAAGCATTTAAAAATAATAGATTTCAATGTTCTACTCAATAGCATTACAATTATATTAAAACTATCTACTTATCCACCATTTAGGCTTGACACTTAAGTGAAATGTCTAACTCTTTCATAATGATTGACAATAACAGTAGAGAGTCAATATTAGCATAGTGCTAAGATATTTTTAAGATAAGACAACAGTGAGTGTTATTAGTCTTCTCAATAAAAGTCAATACAAACTGTTATTACACAAAGAAGATACAATAATTCACTTTCTTACCTCTATAATAATTTGTTAATTAATATGCCTATTAATTGCTATACATGTAATTTCTCCCAAGATCAAATATTGAAATAGGTTCTTTGAAACTATGCTTATAGCACTTTGGCATAGTCTTTTATTTCAGAGTACTTAGCTATTAGAAGACATTCAATAATTGATTTTTAAATTTTGATTATTGGAAAGATAATAAAGGATAACTATCAACAAGTAAATTCTTCATTAGATAATAATAAGTAAAGATAAATGGCAAAACTCAACCAAATGTTGTTAGGCAGGAGCAATAGTGAAAATTGTTTAGGGACTATCCCAAAGTGTAGTTATTAATTCCATTCAGTATTGCATTTTCATTTTAGTATTGAATATAAAAACCTAACAAAATATATCTCCAAAGTGCCTGATAAAATTAACTGTGACTATGAAGACATGTCTTAAAAAAATTATTTTAAATGCTAATCTGGAATTTTTAATTCATTATTAGTAAGGTACAAAAATGTATACAACAGCATTACTAAAAAAAAATTAAAAAGATAATGTTGTAAAATAGTTGAACAAGTTCCCCAAATCTTGCATTATAATAATACTTCCTCCATTGTGTTCCCAGCTCTCTGAAACATAAGGAGAGATATATTTATTTAAGCAACCTAAAATAATTTTGCTCAATTGTACAGTGTATAATTCTCAGGAGAAAAAAGATGTCAAGACAAAGGAGAGGAACTATCTGGCAGTGTGGAAAAAAATGCTGTGTTTTGTAGTTTTGCCTAAGAAGGTAGAAAAAATGTAAATCTTTTTCACATCAGAGAATTTTTCCAGAAGTGAATAGGTAGAGTGATCTGGGCATAGCATACTCTTAGATTAAACTTACATCCTCTTCTCTTAAGTAGTATCTGCTCTGCCTGTGTCATTTCTCTAAAGATACTGATGAGGCTTGTAGCAGAGACTTTTCCTCAAAGTCACATAACAAATGGGAGTGTTGAAGAACTGACTGGAAGATCAGACAATTTTCAAATTGAATAACCCTTGCCGATGCCCTGCTGTTTACACTGTGGTTTACAGAACACGGTAGGAAAATGAGTTTTTCATGATGTGGAGAGCAAGACACAGAAATCCCTAAGGCAGAAGCTAAACAAGAGGGCACAGTACTCTAAACTTTCTGCCGTAATTATTGGCGAACTTATTGACAAGTGAGTGCTAAGAGACCAGACACTAGAGAGAAGAAAATTTCGGACATATTTTCTACGGATGTCAAAACAAAGTAAGCACTATATATGTAACATATTAGGAGGAAAAAGAGGCAGAACTGGGAACTGGAATGGACCTGAGCTTCACAGGTGTGTGCTCATGAAGAAATGGTAACTTAGATCCCAGCCTGGTGGACTGGAAAGCCACTATTAGGATAATGAAATAGGAGGACCCAAACACTTGGCTAAAGATTTCATCCCTGTAGTATGCCCATCCTTACACGTAAGATAAAGAAAAGCTCAGTTTCTTGTCTTCTAGGCTGCTATATGACAGAGCTCAGGAGTGAGACCAAACTGTAGGCAATTCAACGAAAGCTAAGAAATGCATAACCTAGTTCCTTAAGTGATCGGCAATTCCAAGATGAAACTATTATTTTACTTCAACTTACATGATCATTGTTTGGGGAAATAGCCATGAGTGTTTGATGCAATTTTAAAGTTCCCATTTATGTTTCTTAAACTGGTGATTCAATTCTTTTACCAATGTATTTTTTTTCATATAGCTTCTATTTCCCTTAATTAAAATGAAAGTCAACTAGAAGCACAAAGATGTTTATCAAGTGATAAAAGCAACCAAATCTTGGAAAGAAAACAAATGGAAAATTGAATAAAGAAAGCAAGGTAAAGTTGGTTGGTCACCTGTGATCCCAGCACTCTGGGAGGCAGAGTCAGGCAGATCTCTGTGAGTTTGAGTCCAGCCTGGTCTACAAAACAAGTCCAGAACAACCAAGTTTATACAGAGAAACCCTGCCTCAAAAAATACAGAAAAAAAAAGAAGACACGGTTGTTTTTCTTCTCATCATTTTACTTAATACACTTTTTTTTAAACAAAAACTTCCCTTCCAAATGGTATGAAAAGCAAGAATTAGAACTTGAGCTATTTAATGATTTGGAAAATATCGTTGATGAACTTATCTCATTATATATTTTCATGTGTAGTGAAATATCATCCAACTATAGAAATAGAGAATTTCAGAATCTTACAAAAAGTAGTCTCCCAAATAAGGTACTTATAATTCACAGTCTTCTGATGCAGTTTGTTCATCTTCGTTTATTTTAAGAAAAAAAAAAATATATATATATATAGTAGAAAATTCCATGAAGTAAAGTGTGGAAGCAAAAGCCGAGGAAACCTGAAGAAGCCAGCATTTCAAGCCTCACTATGAGAAAGTCCAGTGGACTCATCCTGCACACATTGAGGACCACCTATCTGAAAGCTGTAATGCAGTAGGAATTTCACAAGTCTCTTGTAAACATGAAAAGGATGTACATAAACCCATTTTGCTCTGTGAAGAAAACAGGGAGTCTTAAAATTAATAAGGCCAACCCATGAGAATAGGCTAAGATTATTCAATCACAAAATTAATAGCTACCCTGAATAAATACATTCATGAGGGCCCAGTTCAGTACACGCTATCTTTATAGGAACCAAAATTAGATTTCAGACATCGCAACAAGAGCTTTTGCAAAATGGGACCATTTTAGGTGAGTATAATATCATATGATAAAAGTGTATTGTTGGCGTGAGTAGACTCCAGGATTTGTCTTTCATACTACATTAGGTTATTTCTAGTAATCCAACACAAAATATATGTAAACCTCTGTTGGAAAAAACACCAGAGTTAAATTTAGAGCTTTGTTTGTTCAAATACCTCTGGCAAATGCATATGTCTGAATCTGTTTTCTCATATCCTAAGTGGCAATAACACCATCTGCATTAAAGACTGCTGTAAAAATCAAATTAAGCCGCATGTCTAAAATTAGGTTATGAATGACATGACACTAGGTGTTATATAAGGTTGTTTTCACTAACTTACTTTTCAAAAAATTCCCTCTATGTCTCATCTCTATTAAGGGATTTGTCTTGCTTTGTTTTTTTCCTCTTCCTAGTGCTGTTTCATCATCATCAACACATATGTTATAGATACAAGTGTCTACAGGAAATGCCCTCTCAGATACATAATTATCAAAGAAATTTCAGAGTATTTGACCTCATAGTTTAAAAGAGATGAAAAGGGAATTGTCATATCATAATGTGTGCATTCTAAAGGATGGCTGAGTTGCAAGGCTCATGGAAGGCTGGAGAAAACAAAACGACATAGACTTCAGGTTTCCATCAATATATCTGTTTGATCTAAATGTGACATCTAGATGAAGAAAGAATCTAGTGTGAGCCTTACTGGAGAACCAATCATGAAATTAGTGCAAGACATATTGCACCTCCTTTATTCTGTGGCTCTTGCCTAGGTGATATGCTCTAAAGTAGTTCCTTTACACTTCAATAACTACTGTGCGACTACAGTGCCAGATGCTATCCAGGAGATCCATTTTCAAAGTGATGGAATGGCTTTCTGATGCAGGTTCCCACTTCTCCATGACACACAGGAATATCATTGTCTTTTATAGTTGGACACAATTAGAATGATATTTCAAAAAGTAAGTACATGGTAATAAGTGCCATGGTTTTACACAAAGTGGAAAGTTTTGTGTGAAACCTATAGGAATGAAGAGGAAATCGTTGACTGGGACCCCAGCAACCTGTATGAGAAACTTCCTGTGCCCCTTCTAGCCCTCTTTTCAGGTAAGGAGACATTCCTCATGTGACTAAACCCTCATATCTATCCTGATTGGAACGTACTTGAATAAAATAATTAATTCCTTCCTTTTATAGATAAAGAAAGCATGAGAAAACTCCATGACATTCACAAATTCGAATCTGTTGGCCTGGAGAAGTAGTTCTTTTTAATTCATCACTTAACGCTACTAATAACAATTGGTTATCCAATAACAAATGGCCATCCTGTAAATATATACATACAAGTCACATTGTATGGATTGATGTTCCGATGAAAGCATTCCCAGAACTGTGCAATTAAGGAATAACCCCAATTTAAAACAGGCACACAGGGCCGCTGTCTCGTGAAAGAGTAATGAGTAGAAGACTTGTAGGCATTATGTCATTTTGTATATGAAACAGAACTTCCATAAATGACACTTCCTTCCGTCCCAAGAACTCAACACCCGGGACAGTACTGACTTCATTTAAAACAAACAAACAAACAAATTTACAACAACCACAACAAAATCACCATGAGAAAGCTAAGTCTAACTTAAATAAAGCCAAGTATCTGAAGAGATGTGATCAAGAAAATGGAGCCAGTGGTTGCAAAAATAAGAAACTAAAAAATAACAGCAGCCTTATTTGTAATAGCCAGAAGCTGGAAAACCCAGATGCCCCTCAACTGAAGAATGGATGCAGAAATTGTGGTACATCTACACAATGGAGTATTACTCTGCAATGAAAAATAAGGAAATCATGAAATTTGCAGGTAAATGGTGGGAATTGGAAAGGGTCATCCTGAGTGAACTGTCCCAGGAGCAGAAAGACACACACGGTATATACTCACTCATATAGATATAACATAGTATACACCTACTAAAAACTGTACATCTAAAGAAACTAAGCAAGAGAGAGGACCCTGACTAAAATGCTCAATCCTCATCCTGAAAGGCAAAGAGGCTGGATATCAGAAGATGAAGAAAACAGGAAACAACCTAGGAATCTGCCACAGAGGGCCTCTGAAAGCCTCTGTCATGCAGACAATCAAAGCAGACGCTGAGACTTATGGCCAACTGTTGGACAGAGTGCATGGAATCTTATGTAAGAAGTGGGAAATAGCAAGCGCTGGAGAGGATGGGAACCACACAAGGAGAGCAACAGAACCAGAAAACCTGAACACAGGGAACTTCCCTGAGACTCATACTCCAACCAAGGACTATTCATGGAGATAACCTAGAACCCCTGCACAGACGTAGCACATGATAGTTCTGTGTCCAAATGGTTTATATAGTAAAAGGAAGATGGACTGCCTCTGACATAATCTGATTGGCCTGCTCTTTGATCACCTCCTCCTGAGGGGGGACCAGCCTTACCAGGCCACAGAAGATGACAATGCAGCCACTCCTGAGGTGATCTGATAGACTAAGATCAGAAGGAAAGAGAAGAGGACCTCCCCTATCAGCGGACTTGGGGAGGGGCATGAATGAGGAAGGGGGAGGGAGGGTGGGATCAGGAGGGGAGGAGGGAAGGGCTTATGGGGGAATACAAAATGAATAATGTGTAATTAATAGTAAAAAAATATAAAAAAAAATAAAATGAACACCTTTCATTTTCCTGCAGTTTTGTGGCAACCACCTTTTCTTATTGTGAAGTTTTATGCTTTTTAAATTTATTACAATTTATTCATTTTGTATCCCTACTGATTTGGTTCCCTCTCTTTTCCTCCCAATCCCACCCTTCCTCCCTCTTGACCCCCTATGCCATTAGCCTAGTCCACTGAGAGGAGAGGTCCTCCTCTTCTATCTGACTATAGCCTATCATGTCACTTCAGGACTGCTGTATTGTCTTCTTCTGTGGCCTGGCAAGGCTGCTCCCCAATCAGGGGAAGGTGATCAGAGAGCCTGACATTGAGTTCATGCCAGAGACAGCCCCTGTTCCCCTTATTAAGGAACCCACTTGGAGACTATCTGAGATTTAGGTTCTCTCCATGAATGTTGCTTGTTTGGGGTATCAGGCTCTGCAAGGTCCCTACTGCCCAGTTTTCTAGCTCTGTTCGTCTCCTTTGGAGCTCCTGTACTCCTCAGGTCTTTCTATCTCCTCCTTTTTAATAAAATCCCATCCACTCTATGTAGAAGTTTGGCTAAGAGCCTTAGCTTCTGCTTTGAAACCTCTATGAGGAGAGTCTTTCAGAGACCCTCTGTGCTAAACAGAAAATTCTCAATAGAGGAATATGGAATGGCAGAGAAACATTTAAAGAAATGTTCAACAGGCTTAGTCATTAGGGAGATGCAAATCAAAATGACCCTGAGATTTCACCTTACAGCCATCAGAATGGCTAAGATAAAAAACTCAAGTGACAACACATGCTGGAGAGGATGTGGAGAAAGTGGAACCCTTCTCCATTGCTGGTGGGAATGTAAACTGGTACAACCACTTTGGAAATCAATCTGGTGCTTCCTCAGAAAATTAGGAATAGTGCTACCTCAGGATCCAGCTATACCATTCCTAGGCATATATCCAAAATATGCTCAACTATACAACAAGGACATTTGCTCAACCATGTTTGTAGCAACTCTATTTGTAATAGCCAGAATCTGGAAACAACCCAGATGTCCCTCAATGGAGGAACGGATTCAGAAATTGTGGTACATTTACAGAATGGAATACTACTTAGCAATTAAAAACAAGGAAATCGTGAAATTTGCAGACAAAGGGTGGAAGTTTTATGTTTTTGAGAGCTTATTTTCAGACCCACTCTGTGCCAGGCACAGTGCTAGGCAGGGAAACTAGAGAGCTCATGAGTTCTGTTCCCTATATCCCCTTCCTTCACCCCCCCTCCCACTTCCTCACCACTCTACAACAAGCTTGGCATCTACATGTAAGTATCACCTTTCAGGAAGCATCCTGGCACTGGATTATCATTTCTGAATGTCGATTCATCCACTGCTATCATGCAATAATTCTTTCATTGTGTTTCTCTTCCTAAACCTTGCCTGAAGAAGTATAGTTGTATCTTGCCGAAATGCCACACCTGTATTGTTCAATTAATATATGCACATATAAATGAATAAATAAAAGGAACCTAATGATCTTACAAAGAGTAATAAGAGAAGTAGGCATTTCAAAGAAATGGACTTTGTAATAGTATAATGTTTCATTTAAAAATGCTTTCATTGTTAACCTTTATAAAAAGTAATGGGCTGAGCACGGTGGTGCATGCCTTTAACATCTGAATTCAAAGGAAGAAGAAGGCAGATCTTTGAATATAAGGCTAGCCTGGGCTACAGAAAGAGTTCCAGCTGGGGTTACAGAGATACCCTGTCTCAAAAACAACAACAACAATAAAACTACAAAAAAACAAAAAAGAAAGAAAGAAAGAAAGAAAGAAAGAAAGAAAGAAAGAAAGAAAGAAAGAAAGAAAGAGCTTGCTAATTACTTTTAAAGGTTATCTGTTTATTATTTTTAATCGAGTAATTAAATGGTAAAGTGGGACCTAAGAGCACTGATCAATTGTACCAGTATAATTTGTATGGGAAATTCAAAATTTTAGTAATTAGAAAAATGTAAATTGACTTAAAAACTAAGAATAAAAATATACCGCATAACTGTTACCTAATATTTGTATTCTATATTTAATAATTTAATTATTGTGATGAGAAAACACTAGCATGCAGTTCACATAATTAAGCTGTGTAATAATTAAATCTGAGAAGGGTGTGAGCCATGAGTGAAGCACACACATTGCTGTCCCAGTTAAAACAGAATCTTGATAACAAACATTAATTGAGAAGAGACAGCTTAAAAAAATTCCTAAGTGAAACATTAAACACAGTTATCTGATGTTTATGTTTTTCTCCTTTAATAATTAATGGAATGTAAATAGTCAGGGGAGGCTTAGGTTTAGCATTGTAACTAACCACCATTATAAATGGCAGTCAGATGTTTACATAATACCCAGAACCTTTCTGTATAAAAGGAGGTTACAAATCTGCCCCCTTTTCCCTGTTCAAAGTCAAAAATAATGGTGCCTGATCCCTGGAGCATTCACTGCAGGAGCTGTTTGCATATTCAGTTATTGTTTCTGCTGCGTCAGTCATCTGTTGAAGTTCACTCTAATGTGGCCCTGATCAATTCTGCCAGCTGTGCTTAAGTGCTGTTTGCTATAATAACATCACGCTGCATTCTTATTTGGCAACAACAGCTATGACAGCACCTAAATGCATGGAGAAGCCAAGATTTTTATCACGAACACAGATCAAATTGAAACTGTTTACGGAATACAGTGATGTTCTATTTCTGTCCGTTCTAGTGAACACCAACAGCTCAATAATGGCTTTGCAAAAGATTACTACTCTGCCTTTTCTAATGATTGAGATCTTGTTGACCTAAATCCTCAATATGATACAGAAATTATTTTGCAATTATACATCATAATCTTAATCAAATGGTTAAGTGTCTAAGCATGTTCATTTACTTGGAACAAACATTTCTTCCCAGAACCTCTTAGTATAAGGCATAGCATGTGTAAACTATCTGAAAAAAAAAGTGTCTTCAAATATATTTAGCAGCTACAAGACTGATATGAAAATAAGAAAACAGGATCTTCTAACAGTACCAAGTATATGGTATATAGGTCAAGAAAATATGAAAAGGTATAGTTTCTCATGTCATGATTTTTTTCACCTGACTTTAGGCAAAAACAACAACAAAAAAAAAATCCAGATATGCTTCACTAAAACAACATTTCACATAAAACCTCACAGAGAAAAAAAAAAAACAAAAAACAAAAAACAAAACAAACAAACAAAAAAACTCACAGAGACATTGCCATAGTACTTCTTGAAAATCTTTCTATGTGTGTTCTGTCATCACTTATCAGCCAAGTTACAGTAATCTCATTGAGACTTTGAAAAATGCCCATTCTTGTTTCTGTGATTCATTTAACATATCCTTCATAATAAGCGTGTTGTAAATACCAGTGCTGACAGAGAAAAAACAGATTAGTCACAAAATGTCATCTCTGAGGTTTTAATCCCCTGAAAGCAACAGCAAATAAATGATATGTTTTCAAAATAATAATAAAAAAAATGTATGGATTTTAACCTAAGAGTAGTCCACAACTCATACAGCCTCGATAGTGCCTTTGACCTCTGTGCATTAGCAGCAATGCAAAATCACGTGCTGAACATGCACGTGCCTGCAGCTGTACTTTCTCCAATTGCCAACTAAGAGGCATACATTTGATTTCGAGTACCCACATCATTTCGCTTTTGAAAACAGTGAAGCTACAAACCACGACTTCTCTCTGTGCTCCTGCTCAGTTTATGAGCCACAGTTGAAACTTTCGTAACTGGGAATGTTCCTGAAGAGCAACTGTTCCTACACTTTTTACTGATGCTCCTCCATAGTTAACACTTACTTCCTCAGATGGAATCCTTGTTCCTAAATCATTTTTTAAGGTAACATGACACTCAGGTAAAATCATCAGGTTGTTAGCAAGAACACAAAACAAAAATAATCTATTCAAACTGCTTAATCTAGTCACTGAAGATTGACAGTATCTTTTTATATTTTTGAAAGCTCTTTTAACATTAAGTGAGATGTTCTAGTGGAAAGAAATGAAAAGCTTTCCACATATAAAAGTCCATCTTTTGCGTTCTTATTCGCATCAGATAAAGCAAAGAAGCTGGAAGCCATAGCTCAGGTACATCTCACAGGAATAAATTCAAAACATCAGCATCAGGGCTGTCAGCAGGTGTGAACGAATACTAGAAAAGAGTAACGATACGCTCAAAAGAAAACTCCAGAAGAGCTAAACCTCACCTGTTTATACCACTATGCATGGAGTAATAGAAAGGCCGTCTTATTACTAAAGGTGAAGCTATCCCAGCTAGAAAGATAAGCGAACCACTGCAAATATTGTGGTGACTGTTCTGTGAATGAATTGGCGCACCAAATGACAGAACTCTCTCAATTCCACTTTCCAATAACTCCAAGGCACTAGGGATGTGACAGTATGATGAATACCACAACAGACAGCTCCAATATGGTACCATTTTACCAGATCAATATCTCACTGCAATATAAGAAAAAAAAGGAGCTGATATTAGTCTACACAGTGTATTACAGATGAGGTACATTTCTTCTCATTGCACTCATGCTGAACCAAGGCAATAATTCACAGATCCCTTAAAAGGTTCGTGCACCACCATCACATGCAAAATAAAATAATATAAAATAAAATAAAAGGGCTAATCTTTATTTCAACATCTGATTCAGATGTACTAGTTTAAAGGAGGAAAAAAAAATGCAAGACCTTGATGCCTTTTTTATTAACTACCATTTTTAGAGAGAAACGAGTAGTAACATTGGTGTGTTCAAAGTGCAAAATTACATAAATATGCATAGATTACTGACATTGTTCTGGTAACAGCATGGAGGAAATTGTACTCATATTTTATAGCCAGCTATCCTTGTCTCCTAACAACTGAGAGATTGCTTGGGAGCCTTCCCCATTTTGAGAATTTGAAACATAATCAATTCTCAATCATCAGCAATGGTTTGTCCTCTCTTAGATTGTTCCACGTTTCCTTTTTTAAACCAAAGTCACTGTGGTCAGCTACTTTTACTGCTGCCAACAGCTCTGACCTTCTATGCAAGAAATGTTGGTATCTATGTGGACCAGTCACTCAAAAGGAATATAAAGTAATCCTCATGTCACAGTTAAAATATAAATGATTAAATGCCTCATTGTTTCAAAATCTCCTAATTGATTCAGGCTACAGGAGAGGCCATTGTGATAACTAGCTCAGAAGGCAACCTATTTGGAATTCATTTGCCTCGTGATTGTGTACCTTAATATATGTCTACATCCTCCATTCAAGCTTTTCTGCAGTTTTTCTCTATTTTATCTCTCTTTTTCATATACACCCTCAGCAAAATACCATTCCCTGAAATAGTCCAAAACTGATCTCGTGACACTTTGGAATAGAAAACTTCGCACCTAGTTCCCTGATCAGGGTTACCTTTCTGATCTTCCAGCACTAACCGTGCTTCTTTATGTGGGTACTCTCAATTAGTATCCTAAAACTCTGAGACTGGCTTTGTGGCTTGTGTCCACCGACAAATAATGTACCTCTCTTCTCCCGTCCTAACCTGTGCAGTGAAGTGTCTGTTCAGTGGTATGTAAAATTCTTGAGAGACAAGGTAGTTAATTCTTTCCTAGAGGATGTGCACTCCCAATATTTTCCTAGTTGCTGCCAACCTGAAATACGAATTAGGTCAACACTAGGAGTTTTGTTTTACAGATGAGGAAAATGAGGTTTATTGAGGTTAAATGGCTTAGCCCATTGACCCAACAGCTGTCAGAATTTAGTCACCATTCTCTGGGCCAGTGCTTTCCAGCCCAGATTTTGCAATACCCTAGGGTGTCTCACATTTCCTGAAGTATTTCATGAAATTCGCACACAATTAAAAACAAATATAGGCCAAATTATAACTTCCAGACATGACTGGACAAACAAGACACACGTGTATAACCCATTTCAACACTGAAAACATGAGTACTGCCATTCTCTGTTACGTTACTGTATTTCAAGTGGGTGGTAAGGAAAACAAAGCAATGAGGGGAGATAGTGGGACATGAGTCAGTCATTAAATAATTTCTTCATTTGTCTGTATCAAGCATTTTGTCAGACTCTCTCTTTCTTTCCCTCTCTCTCTTTCTCTGTCTCTCTCTCTCTCTTTCTGTGTGTGTGTCTGTGTTGTGCACGTGTGTATGTGCAGCTGAGGATGGCTTAGGGAATTTGAATGTTCTTGTCACAGGCTCCTAAGAGCTGGGTGAACCATGATCCGTGGCACTGATATCATATTTTCTGTAATTTTACCTTTACCTAGTCAATGGCAAAAACCCTGATAAAAAGTTTGTCATAAGATACTGCATCTTTTACTCTTCCCTTTAAACGTTAGTGAGAAAATTGATTAATTTTGTCTATAGGTTTTGTTTGATTATCTGTAGGGAAACACTGTACACTGAGATGCTTCTTGGAAGTGCCACTTGGCTAATCTTTGTCGAGATTTACTAGTAGCCCTCAAGCTTTAGAAGCTTTGCTGTGTTTTGAATATCTGTCTATCTATCTATCTATCTATCTATCTATCTATCTATCTATCTATCTATCTATGTATATAAATATGTTGTATAGATTTAATTTGTTTCTTTGGTTGGTTGATTGGTTGGTAAGCTTGTGTGTGTATATATGCATGCAACCTGTACCTGAGCACTCCTGAGGGAGAAAAGACAGGCAGCTGCTGCCGGTTCTCTCTTTCTACCATATAACTTCCTGGGATTTAACTCCGACCTTTGGGCTTGGAGGCACATTTCTTCACCTTCTATGTCATCCTATCTGCTCTACTTGTCTTGTGTCGTGTTGTTTTAAGAAGTTGTTAATAGAACGTGGGATAACAATACAGCTTTTGTTTGATTTGATTTCATTATCTACCATATGTAAGTAGAGGAAACAGATACTTTGAACACTGAAGTTGCCATAAAGTTAGATACTTCAAACACAGAGCAGATGAGTATAGATGTGGAAATGGTAAGCCATTTTTATAGGATCCATCTAATTGTTATAATTGCTACATCAGTAGGAATACCAAACCAATGTTGTTTTGTTTCTCTGTCTGAGAAAGACACGCATCTTAGTTTTCTCTTTTCCCACTGAATAACTTTCAAAGCTACTAAGATCCTAAAATGTGTGTGCATGTCCCATGCCCAGTTAGTAAAGGAGTCGTATGAGACTCCATACGTAAGAACTGCATATCTTTAAAATGACTCCCATAAGAGTCAGAAATCTGGGGATAATAAGTAGTTGCACCCTACTTGGAAAATATACAATTGTAACCTTCTACAACTTGTTGTTAAATGCCAAGTCTAACTTATACACAATGTCTTCAAATTAAATTGGTTCTATCCCTTAACCCATCTTTCTCCTTTCACATGTATTAGAAGCATTTATTTGAACCATAGCATTAGAAACAAATATATTCAAGCGTTTACTTTTATAAGTATTATGCTACAAGAAACCAATGAAATAGAGTATTTACTGAGTAGCACCAATTTGCTGGTTGAGACATTATGGGGCAAAATTATAAAAGCTGTCAATACTGAAGATATGAAAAAATGTGTTAAATTATATAAATTTGAAAAAATACTAAAATGGCAAACTCAAGATACTTAACTGTGAATTTGGACCTAGTTTGCATATATTTTATTTTTCTTTTTTAATATCTTGGGTCTCAGAGTGCTTTTTATTCCTCCTTATTGTTATCATTTCAGAATTTCTATTTCTCAAAGGATTTAGATAATGGTTGATAAGTTAATTTTTAGGACAAAAATAGTAAATATTTAATTTTTGAAAAATTTGTTTTATGTTCTTAACCATTGAGCCACCTTTCCAGTCTTTTGAAACAATTTCGAATTATATTGTATCCAAGGCACTTTGTTATACATCTTAATAATAAAGATCAATATAGGATCAGACCCCTCAAACACTGAGAATTGCCAGTCTGAGATAGAAACTGATGTGAAAAGAGATTGTTTAAAAACAAAAATTTTAGCTTATAAAACTATTATGAAAATTAGAAACATCCTGTATCTAGTATGAGCATCTGAAGTCCTTGATCAATTGTCTAAGGTTCAGGAAATCAAAGCTCCCAGTACATGTGTGGAAAGCTTGTTTTAAACCATGAAATAATGAATTCTTATTAATTGCTGATATGCCTAGCTGTGACTTGTCCTTACACGCCTGCCTTTTGCTTTTGAAAGTGTCCTGGCGGGTTTAAAGGGTCAGATAAAAACAATGGCTCATATAACAAATTTGTAACCACAAGGAAAAATGCCTTCATATACTGCCACTGTTTGATTAGTTGTTAAGTAAAATTCAATGCATAAAACATGAAAAATACATATTGAAAGTTTCAGTAGAAAACATGTTTGAAGATTTTTGAAAGGGCTTGTTATTGACATAAAGCAAAAGTAGTTTATTTAGCTTGAATAATTAATACTATGCCTCAGTAACTCATAATAAACATGCATTTAATTAAATGTTGAAATATCACTTAAATCAATACATAGTAATTCAAAACTCAAGATCAAAAGCAAAATTAGGAAAAAACTGTTTTAATACCCTAAATGCCATAAGCGCTAGATCAAGAGCAATATAAAGAAATGATTTTCTTTTTTGAAGCATTTTCTTTGAGGCTGTAGGAAAATAAATGGACCAGAGGCTGAGCCCTGGCTCTGTAGAGTCCTCACTGTCTCATCCAAGTAAATCACACTCTCTCTAGGGAGCATTTTTCCTAATCACTGAAATGGGTTTGTAATAAGGCGAATGCCACAAGCCTCTTGCTGAGAAACTGAAAAGATTGTCAAAGGAACTTGGAAAGTAGCACATCTCAAGAAAATTGTGCTTTTCATGAATGGCTTGCCGACCTGCATTTAAGAAGACACAACATGGTTCTTTAAATCTAGGTCTGCAGGAAACACAGAAATTTAAAGATAAACATTCACGCTTCACAGAATTTCTACACTGCATTTAGAATCCATAAGCCTTATGACCATTTAGGATATTTTTAAGTTAACCAGTAAAGACAGATGCCTTGGGACCGGATCAGAGATTTAAGGCTGTCTGTTCATGGTCAAACATTGGTAAACACTGTTTAAAGTAGTGGACGACATTAGCCCAGAGGATTGGGCAGCTGCTCTTTAGAGAGCCATAAACACTTAGTGTCTGATGGGTTTGATGTGTTCATTTCAAACAGACTAGCAGGAATAGAAATGGATTTTTATGTACAGAACTGACAGCGTTAATATTTTAAGCTAACATTAGTATAAAGAAGAGGGAAAACGTCTCTGTGGGAACCCAAAGAATCATGGGGAGTAGGAGCTGGCAAATGGCACAGCATATTTTATGCAGTATATATTCCATATGTATCAATGGCTTCCAGCACCTTCAGGAAGGTTAAGTTTAAGTGATAAGGTTGTGCTAACAACCGTGCCATCACGAAAGTATCTTTCAGATCCTGAAATCTATGCATGGAGAAAGAGCCCTAAATGTGTTTATATAATTACTTAAGCAATAAGCTCCAACACCTTGAATGCAAATTTAATCAAAATACAGACCTCGTCTCTCCCTTTACATGATACACCTGAACACAAACCGGTTCATCTGATCTTTCTGAGCCCTTGATGTTAAGAAATAAATGAAAAGAGGCGAGTATAAATATCTACTGTATGACAAGTTGTCTGAGTGACACATAACTTCTACCTCTAATTTCATTCCCACGTTGAACTTTAAGTTCAACTTTAAGTTCGCCCACTGTTAAGGCCTGTTTTGAAGGAAGTTACTATGCCCCTTCGATGCTGCAAAAGGTGTAAACTCGCCCTCCCAGGCTTTATGTTGTTGCTAGGCTTTGTCTTTTTTTTTTTTTTTCCTATGGTCCTGTTTAAATTCTCACCTTGCTCTGCCCTTGTCATCAAGTCGTTCAGGCACAAAGCAGGGAGCATGGGGAGTGTTTACTCATTTCCCAAGTCCATTATCTTACACATTAATCACTGGTCTGGAACTTTTGGACAATGCTGAATCTGTTACCTCCATGCCCCCTCCCCCCGGCTGCTTTGCTTGTGTATCTGACAGTTCCCCATGTCCAAACTGCACTCATACTCAGTGACCTTTTTGTCTGATTAACTATTTTTGTCTCCTACAAAAATTTTAAAAGAAGAAGAAAAATGGTTTGCATTAGTAGCCCAGAGAAAACATGGACCAAAACCGGAAGACGAAGCGCTAATTCTCAAGCTAGTGCTTTTTCTTTTTGGAGAGATAGCTTGGGGGGAAAAGGGGGACAAGTCTTCCAAATATTGGTTTACGAAAGACTATCTCTGTTGAGACTTAACTCACTTCTCTCGGCCTCCTTCGGTATTATCAAATATCCTTTCCAAAACAAAACATTACTAAGAAACTGAAGTTGACTCTCTGAAAAACCGATATATATATAATTTTTTAACGTTGAAAGCAAAAAATCTTTACTCTATAAAATGACTGTGGTTCTTGCATAACATAAAAGGCTGTTCTGTGAGACTGAAGCATAGCCCAGGTCACGATTACCAAAGCAAGAGAAATAGATGTAAGAAAACAGGACAGCTGGAGGCTCTTGAACTGCAGTTGTCAAAAGATTTGTTTGTGAAACATGCATTTTATTGCCTTGTATGCATGTAATAATGAGCCATGGACAACGGCAACACCGCACTTAATGACTGCATTTCTTGTTTCAGCCAGTTTCCTTGTCCTCTTGCAATTAACGTTTTCCCAGATCACCCAAGGCTACTTTGTCAGGGGAGAAAAAAAAATCTGAAATTCACATAAATGAGCAATGTCAATAGTTTAGAAAGAGTTTACTTAGAGAACAAAGAGCCCTTATGAGGCACTAGTGAGAAGAAATGGGGAAAAAATGAGTCCTCACAATGTAAGCCTTTTCTTAAAGCGACTTGTTATCAAGCAGTTCGGGATAGTCCTTCGAATCTGCATTAAAATGCATTTCATTCCATTGACTCATTTGCATTAATTTCTCCCATTATATCTGAAAATGGCTGAATGTCTACCCAACACAATGCCACAGCCTATCACAGACTACCACGGAGGCCCCAGGTGCCAATTTACTCTTCTTAGTTCTTTTCATTCTGTTTGCTGATTCTGACAACTGGAGTTCTCCTCTCAGTCCAAGGGACTTTTCAATTGGATTTGCTCGTGGTGACAAAATTGTTGCTTTGCCGAGAGGAGGGGGTTCTTTGATTGAGCGTCTATCACGCTGCCATGGGAAAGCGAGAGGGGAATGATTCTCAGTGGCTTCTGATTTCCAGTATTTGTTCAGCATTAGGCCCACTTATCTCCAGAAGAAAAAGCAACGTGTAGAAAGAAAGTGACAGGCAGAAACACACTCACTGGCTCGTTCATTCTCACTGCACTCTGTATTCAAACAAGGGGGACCTATTACACTGAGCGCTCCAGAGCAGCCTCCCTCAATTATCACACTTAATCCTTATAGCTCTATAAAGTAAATATTTCATTACAATTTCAAATAAACAGTCACCCAATCTAATGAAGCAAGAACTCAAAGTGGCAATGTCATAGAACTCGTTACCATCATCAAAGGAAAGGACACAGCCCTTCCTAACTAACAATGAGAAAAAAAAAATGGATACTGGCATATTTATGAACCAAGGGGTGTTGTAGTTCTAAGGTGCCCCCTCCCCGTGCCACTCACTAATTTATTTTTGCCAGTGCAATTCAATTATCAGCACTCGGTTAGTCTTTTTTTCCTCTGTCTTCCTTTATTTCTCTTGGCTTTTCACTCCAGGCTCTTCTCTGAGTTCATTGTCCTAATCACCCAGTGCTTCCACACAGAGCACACCTGACACTTCAACTATCAATCTGTTCATAACATCAGAGAATTGGCAAACAGTGCTTCATATTGAAGAAATTTATAGAATACAACAGGCTCATCTTCATAGTCCATTGTCCCTACATCAATGCTATCATACACCCTTCATCTTATAGGGGTTTTATCGGTTTTCCTCTACTGTGAGGCAAGAACATCTAAAAATAACTCTCAATTCACCAAATCTTAATAATTTGAAAAAAAGCTTGAATTGAATAAAGATAAGTAAATTAAGCCCTTAATCAAATGTTGAATTACCTCTATGCAATTCTAACTCTCATTTTAATCCTAATCTTTGCTCCTTTGAGGAATCATTTTTCTCAAATTATTATTTTATCCTTCATATTAAATATTCTGGTGATAGTCATTATATGTTCACACTTTGTGATTTACTCCATTGGACAGTACAATGTGTATAATAAGGCCGTTTTGCCTATACTTGACAAATCTTATTAGAAGGGTATCCTCCGTTATGCAATAAGGCACAAAACTCTTGGAGTTAACTGGGACTACAAGACCTCCTTGTTTCTTCTCAATTAGAAAATGCTCTACTGACCTATCTTGTAATTAACCACTGTTACCTGGGAAGTTACAAGAGGGAAACACTTGTATTTTTTATATCCTCTGAAATTATAAAGTACTTTCTCCTTTAAAATATTACCAGAACGTCAAACATTTCAGACAGCAGACACTGGGTGGAATGAGAACATAAGTGTTAAAATACTTCTGAGCCTTTGGCAGTTTCGGAGACGAGTCATGTTTATCCTCCTGTACTAAAGTTACTCATGTGCAATTGCAGCTGCTGGGGCCATCTTTTGAGAATCTAGCAGCTGTAAGCTTACACAATATTTATGATGTGTGAAGTAAAAGTAGGAATGGGGACCCTAAGAACATTATTAGAATAAAGCCGCCTTTGAAAGTTTTAACATTCTTTTGTGAACTTAATAAGAGTAGACCCAAATGAATTTTATATGTGTATATGCAACCCTAAATTAAATATATAATGTTAAATAGAGATGATGTAAATAGAAGGCTGCAACCACTATTGACACTAATAATTTTGTTTCATATACAATTATTAACTCATCTAATAATTAATGGCCTTAAAGGCCAATAAGATTGAATATATAATGTTAAGGATACAGACCAGAAAACTGAAACTAGGTAAAGTAAACTTTCTGGTTTAAGAGACAGACTGGAATTCCTATCAAATACTGTATAGAAATCTATACTCAGGTTAGTAGCTCAGACAGGCAAACTTCCCCAAGTAAATCAAGTCTCAGCAGATAAGTCTGTATCAACATATCCAGAAAATAACCTGTTTGTTTGGTCCCTAGTATGTCTTAAGCTCTCCTCTAGGCCTCGGCATTCATGAGGTAGAAGATAAGCAAACTGTCTACTACCTTCCAAGTGAGCTACTGCACAAGCAACAGAGCAAGAACAATGCCAGGGCTACGCAAGTACTGCGAAGAAGAGCCCAAAGTATTGAAAACATCTGATTAACACACAATTAAGGAAAACCCACCTCAAGATGAAAACTTAAAGGTTTGATTTTTATATTTCAAATTTTATAGTAGTACTATTTGGCCAAACAAATACAATATGTTTTCTCAACCACTGCTGTTTAGGTAGAAAAATAAATAGATAGATAGATAGATAGATAGATAGATAGATAGATAGATAGATAGATAGATAGATAGATA
>NW_026591086.1:35520621-35522494 GCF_907164565.1 Psammomys obesus
ATAGATAGATAGATAGATAGATAGATAGATAGATAGATAGATAGATAAAACTGAGAAATGTTTGTGGTTAATCAGCTATATGTAAAACCTGTGCTCATAATACAGATGTGAAGCTTAAACCTTGACATACGTTGGCATGACGCCTCAGGTGAGCTGCTCTGGGACATGTCCGGATGCTTTAAGCTCCACGAACCTGTCATCAGAAGCAGTAGCGCTTACACCATTCCTGTAACCTCTGTCTGAAGCTTCCTCTCTGTAATAACTCAGTTAATAATGACCTGTGTTACTGAGTGACTATCATAGTATTGAGTTCATTTTGGAGACTGTATGCCAGCTGTAGAGCAATTTCGAGCAAATCCAGATGTGTTGGAGGGAAGTTGGAAATTCAGGCATATGAGTTGCAGAGTGTGTGGCCTCATCGTTTCTTGTTCTTATCAGGGAGATGGGACGTGTTACAGGCTCTTTCTAAGATCTTCTTTTCTCAAATGTGACTGGGCTGATATTGTTGACAATGAATCTGTGCTAGTTCTTAAAAATGTTGGTTGGTTAAAAATGTTAACTGCTTAATGTTATACTAATGTCTCATCAGTGGTGTTCTAACTTGAGACTGAGTTCCGTTCCTTTAGAGAACATTCCAATATAGCAATTTTAACTAGCAAACATTTGAACAGACTTTTAAAATAAAAGGGGCAGGAGCATCCTTGATAAAGTCATATGTTCAATAGAAAAAAAAAATGTTTCCAAATTAGTTAACACATAGTTCCAAATGAAAAGCACCAATTTTTGGAGAATATATCATTTGTTTATCTAAGAGTTTAACAAACATTTATTGAACACTTAGCTTGTATATATCCTCCTTAGTCACTGATACAGAGAAAATGGCTGTGGAAAAAATATTAAAATCTGGATAATCAAATATTGATGATTTAAGTAATAACTTGGTGATATTAGTAATATTTATATTAAAATTATCTCCTTTTAGAGATATTTCATTTTAACTAATGTTATTCTAACCATTGCATTTAAGATCTTCAGCATTACATTACCATAACCATAAAATTTAGGGCTTCACTTCATCTACCACCAAGAACTGGTGGCCAAACACAATGGGCTACCCCTTAAGAGACTCCTTTATTCATCTTCTGTGGATATCAGTTCTCAGCACAGTTTCTTTCTATTTTCACATGTAGTGATGTTATTAGTTTAAAAGAGCCTTCCCACCCCTACTTTTTCTAGACATTTTATGTTGTCCAGCCATATAAACCAGATGCTTTAAAACTACTTCAACCAAGGGCCATGCATGCAGAAAATCAAGAACCCCTGCTCGGATGTAGCCCATGGCAGCTCAGTCTCCAAGTGGGTTCCTTGGAGTAAGGGGAACAGGGGCTGTCTCTGACATGAACTCAGTGCTGGCTCTTTAATCACTTCTCCCAGAGGAGGGGGGAGCAGTCTTACCAGGCCACAGAGGAGGATAATACAGTCAATCCTGATGAGACCTGATAGGCCAAAGTCAGATGGAAGGGGAGGTGAACCTCCCCTATCAGTGGACTTGGAGAAGGTAATGGGAGGAGATGAGGGAGGGAGGATGGAATTGGGAGGGGGCTACACCTGGGAAACAAAGTGAATAAACTGTAACTAATACAAAAACATAAAAAGTTAAAAAAAAAAAAGAAAAAAAAATCTTCACTGTGTCCTTATTGTTTTCAAGTAAAATCTAAACTCAAGAATATTGTGTATGTAGCCTAGTGACAATCTATCTCAGTCATCTTTCTGGTGTGTGTAAGTGTCTCTGTGTGTGTGTGTGTGCCTGAGAGGAGAGAGAGAAATGTGTGTGTGTGTGTGTGTGTGTGTGTGTGTGTGTGTGTGTGTGTGT
>NW_026591086.1:35522504-35610144 GCF_907164565.1 Psammomys obesus
TGTGTGTGTGTGTGTGTGTGTGTGTGTGTGTGTGTGTGTGTGTGTGTGTGTGTGATGAATGCGTGTGAGTGTACAAGTGTCAGGGTGGGCCTATGTAGAAACCTAACAATGTGGATGTTTTCTTCTATTGTTCTTTATTTTATTCTCTTGAAACATGGTCTCTCAGTGAACCTGAAGTTAACCCTTTTGGCTAGGCTGGGTACCTAGGCTCTTCTATAAGCCACTTGTCTGTTTCTCACACTGCTTTGCTCCAAAGGCAACCATGTTGTGCAACCACGCCTTTACAGCCAACCACGCCTAGCTTCTGTGTGGGTGCTGCAAGTTCAAGCTCAGGTCTTTGTGTCAACAAAGCAAGTGCTCTCTTATTTACCGAGCTGTCTTCCCAGACCCTGTCTTCAGCCATGTATAAGCAGCAATCGTGATTATCACTGTATTTGTCAGGTACCTTAGAAATGCTTAGAAGTATTAATACTGCTCAGCTATCAAAAAATGTGGCTCTCAGACTCATCATTTCTCCGACAAAGTTCTATATGACTTGTCATGTCAGATGCGCATGTAAATGTAAAGCTTTTGCTCCCAACCATGCTCTGCTCTCTCCAGGTTACCCTATACACATCTTTCTCCCATCTATCCTCTTTTCACTAGGGTCTAACTGCCGTCCTAGTTCATGTCGACTTAGAAGAGCATTACAATCTATAATCACTTGAGGGGCCTTTAACACTCCAAACAGCCAGCTTCATTCGCCACTTTCACCTCATGCTTAGCTCATCTATAGCAGGCCTTAGGCAATAGTATTGTTTGAACCAGTCAACTTCTTCCTAAGTTGTAGCTAGGTTTGAGATAATGCACAGCAAAACTAGATTTTACATAGTAGCAGTAAATGTCACCATGTGACTTCTATTTTCTCTGGCTCCACAGGTTATTACTATCATATATAACTGTCTGTCCTGGGTGTGTCTTAGTTCCTTCCACGTGGAAACCTCCTTAGCATAATAACTGACAACTGATGTGTGTCTGACATCTCAACAACAGTTTGTAAAGTAAAAACTTCATGAACAAGACTTGTCAATTACGCTGCAAATATTTTGCAGGAATTACTCGTAGTATCCCACTAATTAAAATATTACATTTTGAAGTTTCTAGTGTTGCTCAGACTACAGAGGAGAGTTAAATGATGCATGAAATTGTTAGTATGCACAAAGTTTCTCAGCTCAGGAGAGAAGGTAGAGCCCTCCCATAACAAATATGGGGCTGGGGATTCAAATCACAAGAAAAAGG
Source organism: Psammomys obesus (assembly GCF_907164565.1). Taxonomy (NCBI): domain Eukaryota; kingdom Metazoa; phylum Chordata; class Mammalia; order Rodentia; family Muridae; genus Psammomys; species Psammomys obesus. The sequence continues at coordinate 35,523,783 of NW_026591086.1, forward strand.
TTTGATTCCTTTCTCATGAAAGAAAAAAGATAGTCTCAGTTAATAATCTATAAAGATTTTGTTTTCAACAAAGCTTTTAGCTATCATATTACATACATTTTGTAGAAATGTATGGAAAACTATCGTATAGATAATGTAAGAGAGCTCTTGTTTTTGTTCTTATCTTCTGGCTTCAGATAAAGCAGATCTTAAAATTAAACCCTTAAACAACTGCCATTTTCACCCAGTGAGAGACTGTATTTCTCAATAATTAATTAGTTAATCATTGGTAAATTTAAATATCATATTACTTAGTAATTAAAATATCATGATATTTAACACTTTATCAGGAAACTGATGTAATGCTGACCTAACTGATCTAAGCCATTAATAAAATGACTTAACAATCTTGTGTGATGCGTTATCCATACAATTGCTGAAAAAATAAATTTCAGGAGATTTATCCATAAGGTTTTACTAAAATTTTCAAGAATGTAAACGCCTGTGTTTTCACTATTATGTGAAAAATCTAGTTTCCAGTATTGTGTGGAGCAAGTCAGTAGGGGAATAAAATACATAAGAATATAAAGAGAATCTGAATGCTCACATAATAAAAATTAATCATAGTGAATTGCTTTGGGGAGAATCATACACTTGACCCACATTGAAGACTGAAATATTAATCCATTTCTGTGACAGAGATCAAGCTTCAGCATCGCTTTTTATCCTCCTCATAATAGAAGCAACAGTTGTAAACCATAATGTTATAGTTCAAACAATGCCCCCCCTAAGACTTCAAATTTATTATAGCATTCATCTCCAAGACAAAAGACCTGGTGTAGGAAAAAGCTCTTTTTAGCAGAAAGCATGGTTGTTATTTATGGCTCAGATGCAAAGAATGAATTTGGGGAATTTATCAGAGATGAAGGTATGAATTGTTTTAGCTTGTTCTTCTCTCTCTAATCCATAAACCATTTTCTCAGCCACCCAAGTGAATTCTAATGGAACAAAAACGATGAAATAATATTTTCCTAGCCCTTTAACACTTTTTATTCTGTATAACTTTCAGTGGAATAGTAAGAATATAGCTTTTTTAAAAAGATAATACGAGAAGAATAAAAACAGTACTTTGCAATAAAATGATTTAGCCTCACAGGCAAAATCTAGCATTTTTAACAACTTAAGCTTTTACATACTTAATTCTGGATACTTCTGTTATTATTGGTATTATTATTATTATGGCTATCATAATTATCTTTTCATATGTTATATTCTCATTAAAGTAATTCGAAAGATATAAGCCTCATTATTGACTCTAAAACCCTGATGGTTCTATCATGGTGCTCAACCATTTTAAATATTTTTAACCAGGAGCAATATATTCATTGTCATTCTTTTTCAAATAATACTTGCCATAATCAAAACAAAGGTGACCTATAATCTACTTACTTTCTTTCCTTTCTGACTGGAATGAGTACAAATGTAAATAATAAAAAGTCCAAGAGCTGGAGTGTAGCTTAATGAGAGATCAGATCCTTTGCATATCTTGACCAGGCCCTGGATTCGATGAGGAGAGGAGTGAGGATATGGGGAATTTGAGAGGAGGAGGGAGAGAAAGGCTATTTCTTTTTTTTTTTTTAATTTTTTATTAATTACACTTTATTCATTTTGTATCCCCCCATAAGCCCCTCCCTCCTCCCCTCCCGATCCCATCCTCCCTCCCCTTTCTGCATGCAAGCCACTCCCCCAGTCCACTGATAGGGGAGGTTCTCCTCTTCTTTCTGATCTTAGTCTATCAGTTCTCATCAAAAGTGGCTGCATTGTCCTCTACTGTGGCCTGGTAAGGCTGCTTCCCCCTCAGGGGAAGTGATCAACGAGCAGGCCAATCAGATTATGTCAGAGGCAGTCCCTCTTCCCATTACTATGTAACCCACTTGGACACTGAACTGCCATGGGCTACACCTGTACAGGGGTTGCAGGTCATCTCCACGAATAGTCCTTGGTTGGAGTATGATTTTCTGGGAAGTTCCCTGTGTTCAAATTATCTTGTTCTGTTGCTCTCCTTGTGGCGTTCCTGTCCCGCCCAGCTCTTACTATTTCCCACTTCTTACATAGAATTCCATTCACTCTGCCCATCAGTTGGCCATCAGGCTCAGCATCTGCTTTGACAGTCTATACTGCAGAAGCTTTCAGAGGCCCTCTGTGGCAGGTTTCAAGGTTGTTTCCTGTTTTCTTCTGGCTTTCAGAGGCCCTCTGTAGCGGGTTCCGAGGTTGTTTCCTATTTTCTTTTTCTTCTGATGTGCATCCTCTTTGCCTTTCAGGATGGGGATTGAACATTTTAGTTAGGGTCCTCTCTTTTGCTTAGTTTGTTTAGATGTACAGATTTTAGTGGGTTTATTCTATATTGTATGTTTATATGAGTGAGTATATACCATGTGTGCCTACAGATTGGGAAAGAATCATCACCAACCCTTTATCTGACAGAGGACTCATATCCAATATAAATAAAGAACTAAACAAGCTGAAAAGCAATAAACCAAGTAATCCACTTAAAAAATGGGGAACAGAGCTAAAGAGAGAATTCTCTGTAGAGGAATATCGAATGGCAGAGAAACATTTAAAGAAATGCTCAACCTCATTAGCCATTAGGGAAATGCAAATCAAAACAACCCTGAGATTTCACCTTACACCCATCACAATGGCCAAGATGAAAAACTCAAGGGACAACACATGCTGGAGAGGTTGTGGAGAAAGGGGAACCCTTCTCCACTGCTGGTGGGAATGTAAACTGGTACAACCACTCTGGAAATCAATCTGGCGCTTTCTCAGACAATTAGGAATAGCGCTTCCTCAAGATCCAGCCATACCACTCCTAGGCATATACCCAAAAGAGGTGCAAGTACACAAAAAGGACATTTGCTCAACCATGTTTGTAGCAGCTTTATTTGTAATAGGCAGAAGCTGGAAACAACCCAGATGCCCCTCAACTGAAGAATGGATGCAGAAACTGTGGTACATCTATACAATGGAGTATTACTCAGGGATGAAAAATAAGGAAATCATGAAATTTGCAGGTAAATGGTGGGACCTGGAAAGGATCATCCTGAGTGAGTTGTCCCAGAAGCAGAAAGGCTATTTCTTTAATGTTCAGCCAGGGAGAGCACCCACGTAAGCAGGAAATGTTGGAATATAACTCAGTATCATGGACAATTCATTCATCATTCGTGTATATTGATTTTCTAAGATGAAAGGAAAATAGTCAATGAATGTAATAGAAAAAAATAAAATATATTCTTTTTCTTTCGACAAAATAAGATGCTTATATAGTTTATTTTCTTGTAAAAGTTCAGTGCTTACTGTACTGCACTTCAGAGCTCAGTAAGCAAACTTTACAGGTGTCTTTTTTTTTCCTAATTCAAAATGGACAGGCTACTACAGAGGAAATAAGGGCAGCTAGCATAAAATATAGAACGGTCTTTAATCACTAGTGCTTTCATGATCATTATTTGGTTTGCATTACATTACTTCTATTTTGAGCCAAATTTCTTTTAAATTGTTCAAACAGCTCAAGAAAAATGTGGACTGTGTTGAGACAGTTTTTTAACATCATAATTTGCGAAATTGAGGAGAATGGGAGGCTGTGTTACTTGATACCTCACTTTTTATTGCATCTTTGCTGAGGGCTAGAGAACTGCCTTTTAGTTTCACTACTGTAAAGCTTTTGCTCCAGTTTCTGTCTGTATTAGGATATGTTATCTTGTCTTAGGATCACAAGTTAATTCATTTCTATGAAGACATGTTGCAGTTATTGTGTTTTTATAAATTCATTTCAATTTGGTCGTCAAAAATAAACGTGAAAAAGCAATCAGTGAAACCATGTGAGTTTGTTTCAAGTTAATACAGACAAGAAACTTGAGTCAGGGGACAAGATTAATTTGAGAATTGAGTATCAGTGAAGGGTGCACTAACTTTGACCTATGCACACAAACATCTTACCTAGAGCCCCAAATGTATTCATGAAAGCCTTCAACATCTGATACATTCTAAACAAAATATTTAGCCTAAAGTTCATTTTAGTAGACACAATTGCTAAAAGTGATCCTCTTCCTCTTCATAAAAAGAGGGTTGTGCTTGAATAATTCTCAAATCTTTGTAGAATCAAAACACCTGTGGAACATCTCAAAAGCAATATGCTTTCAGGTGTGAGACTCAAAATTTCTAAAATTAGACCGAAGAAGAACATTGCTGGTTCTTATCAGGCTCTTTGATGGATAATAGTGTTGTTGATGTTGTTGTTTTGCTGAAAAACAGGAGGTATGGACATACACTTTTCGGTTTGGTAATAAATGCAATAAAACATATATCTAAATTATCAAGATATGATGGCTTGAGTGATCTTGGGAGAATTTATTCTTTGTGTTTCAGGCATAACAATAAACTTAACAGTTCTTACAGGTTACTCCAACTTTAACATTTTTAATCAATAAATGATATTCTTCAGAAAGTGTAACTGACCACATATATTGGCTATTGATTGAAATTTATAATGGGTGACGGGATCTTGTGCATAAGGCCTCTCACAAAAAAGCAAATGATTTACATGAAAAAAAAAAGATCCTAAATTTTACTATACATTCTTTTCTACAGACAATATTCTTGCTCTCTCCAGGAAAAGGCAAGCTATAATACATTATGCTTTAGGATTCTAATCAGAAACCTATAAACAATGTATAACTTACAAATGTCCTTTGGTGTATTAGAATATTTTAGTACAGCTTTAAAATTTTAAATCAATGCCATTCAGTCCGTATTATTTATCTTCAATTTCTCCATATTTTAAATGTCACTGTGTCATATTAAGCAATAAAAAGTTTAAAAGATTGTAACCTGAACTTAGAAAAAAATGCATTTGTATTGCTGGACCTGAAATCCTTGTCTCATTATGTTTTCAGTATGAGAATGTCCTGCTTTTGCCATCTTTATCACTTTGAAGTTTGAACTTCATTTTTTCCATTGGTGAACAGTGTAAAAAACCACAGTGTTCTCTGAAGCCCGTAAACGTATAGAAACTTCCCACATTTGCCAGCTGAATATTCTGCCATCTCTTAGAAAGTGTTTTATTATGTATTATAACTGAAATTATTTAATATTATTCTTCAAATTTTAATATTCTGTAATCATGCTTTAATTCTACTAGGTATATTTTAACCTGTCCTAACCTGGTAACATTTCCCCCCAGTCTAGGCTGAAATACATAAACGGAAAGGTTGTCAAAGCTGATGTCACTTCATGAGAAATGACGCTGGGGATGGGACCCAAGAACTTGAGCGTCAAAACTATTTACTTCACTACTGAGCTACATAGCCAGATCATGGTACAAAATTCAGCTAAATTATATAACAGGTATTATTATAATAAAACTATATCAAAATATGGTTATGTGATGAATATGATTTATCTTTTAAAATGCTCCTTAATCAATATTATCGTTAACTTTTTCTTTCAGAGATAATGTAAGTTCATATTAAATATTAAATAAGGCTACTAAATTTTATGTACTAGTAGCTCATGATTCAGAGTAGCCAGTGCCAGTATCATATGGATTCTGCCATGAGAATACTATTTTTGCTGTAACACTATTCTCATTAGAATGGAATTTGTGTTAACTTCCCTTCACTAGGACTTACTAATAGGATTGCTAGCAATTATTATACTGAAATGAAATCAGCACAAACTATTAGATCTGTTTAAACAAGTTAAAAATAAACCTTGATTAAATGTTCTTTTATAAGAAGCTGCTCATTAGGGCTACATGGCCTTCAGAAAAATTGCTGTTTCATTAACATCAAAGAATGGACTGAGTTTAAACTTGCTCAACTAAAAGGAAAGGTAGAAAATAAAGCTTAAAATGTTTTCTATAATGAAATTTTAGAAGTAATCTTCATCTTAACTGTTCTCTGTTTAGTCATTATAAAGAAATAAACCCTTAAGAACGATAAAGATTAATAATATGGATTTCAAAGAACATTATTAACAGAAGTAAAAAAAAACAACAACAAAAGATATCTATTCCAAATGATACGTTTCTTATAAGTTGAAATGCAAGCCTGCCTTGAAACAGTCACTTGGATATTGAAATGCAAACAAATTTATCAGTTTAGGTATCCTTGTATTAAGGTAAAAAAAAAAAAAAAAAAAAACACTTAACTGGTAACTCTTAAATCAGAGGAGAACATACAGTACCTCATAAAGAACCCTAGAAGGAAGTGTGAATATATGTTACAGTGACTCAGTATGCATCTAGGGCCTGACTCTGTGAAAGGTATTATGTTTATGATAGATAACAATAGGATTAAGATAAAATGTTGCAGAGTTGAGTCCATTGATGTTGATAGATAATAGTGACCAATGAATGTTAGTTCCTTTTATTGTAATGGTGTGTTTCTGTGCTTGTTTTCTTTTAACTTTTGTTGTGAAGTTATCTATATCCTGTGTTTTCTTGGGTGAAGTAGAACCCCTGCACAGATGTAGTCCATGGCAGCTCAGTTGCCAAGTGGGGTCCCTAGTAAGGGGATCAGCGACTGTCATTGACATCAAGTCAGTGGCTGGCTCTTTGATCTCCTCCCTCTGGGGTGAACACCCTTACCAGGCCACAGTGCAAGACAATGTAGCCAGTCCTGATGAGACCTGATAGGCGAGGGTCAGAGGGAAGGGGAGGACTTCCCTATTAGTGGACTAGGGGAGGGGCATAAAGGTAGAGGAGGCAGGACTGGGAGGAGATGAGGGAGGAGGCTACAACCAGGGTACAAAGTGAATAAACTGTAATAAATAAATAAATAATAAAAAGATAAGATGTAAACTGTGAAATATTTTGAATATGGTTCTCATCAGCAAAGAAAAGATTTGAGTAAAATTATGATTTTTTTTTTTTTAGTTTGCTAATACTACACCTCACACAATCACTCACACACACACACACAAGCATGCAAACACATACATGCGCACACTCACATCCTTCATATAGGGGAATGTAAGCAAGAGTAAGGAAAGTGAATGTTAGTTGCAGCTTATCTTCATAGTTGAGGGTGAGAACAGGATAAAACGTACAGGCTTGAATTCGAAGCTCAAGAAAGTCAGTCATCAAACATTGAAAGTAACAATAGGGTGCCAGTTAAAGTTCATAGGCTATAGAACTGCTTAAAAAGTAGAATTACCACATTTTATGTTTTTTTTTCATAAATTATATTTTTGAATAGTCTATGTACTGCATTGTTCTAAAAATCACTACTATGATTTAGTAGTTCCTCCATTAGCTTGTTATCCTCTATAATATGCCAGCAACTAGCCCTTGCAGTAACATGACTATGTTTAGCTTTAAAAATATAAAATAAAAGTCTTTTGACTTAAGTAATTAATATCTCATAATTAAACATACAACGATGTAGACAATGGATCCCTTGTAAGTCTGTGAGCATGCCTAAAAGCAACAAAATCATACTTCTGCTGAAGCATTTGTGTGTGTTTTGCACAATTTTTAAAAGTTTAACCTCTGTAGATCAATGTGCTTCCTTAAAAGACTTTAATAAATTAAAGTGCAGAGAGCTTTTTTTCACCAGGCAGAAAAAGCTGATGAGACAGGTTTAGTTTAATCTCAGGCAATAGAAGTCATTAACCATTCTCTCAGGGATTAAAATATAGCTTGCCCTTTTCTTCTCTCACTTATCATTAGCATCACTTTAATCTCCTAGCGTTTCACACTGCTATTTTAATCATTACTTACTGCCTTTTGACAAGTGCAGAACATGCTTTTTCTCATTGAGGCAATATCCTGGTTTTAGCTGACAAATGTAGGACATAATGTAAAAATATCAAAGTGACATCTCTTAAACACACCTTCATCATAAAAATCTCTAAAGTTACAACATTCCTTTGTCTAGTATTTCCATGAAAATTATCATTTGAAAGGTTTATATCTTAAATAAAGAAAAAAAAACGTTTTCTTCTAAATACAATAAAACTAGTTTGAAAAAGTAATAAGCTAAGGAAACAAGATCTGAGAATAGGCATGGAAATGGAACTAATTCTCTAATTCATATGGCCATGAACCATTACATATTTACAAAACCAGTCTGCTGTTTTAGCTTTAAATTAAAACATTAAATTGAAATAGCTGCCTGATTATCATTTGATGCACATGATCATCTAGACATAATATCAAACATAGATTGAACCCAAATGAATCGTTACAGAGATCATTTCTTATGCTATCTATTGGGTTCTGCAGATCACCAAATATTAAGTCATATTTGAGAAACTGAGGATGTAAATAACAAGACAGCAACTTCAATAGCATAGAGCATTGTGAAAGCACATTAAGAATGCTACAATCAAACCATGCTGCGTTTTCTAAATTGTTATTTTAAGGAAAATAAAGGCCATATGATATTTGTTACTTTTTTAAAAGTCTGTTGACATCTGCTTCGATGTAGAGAAACTCTTTAATCTCATCTACCTAAACCCGAGGATGATGACAAATTTAAAACAAGTTACTTGGGATGAAGGAATTTAAATTTTGTATGTCTTTTTGACATAGGTATTATAATTGAGAAAATATATCTCTATATATTCTAACATCTCCATAATATTCAATAGTAAGTTAAAGATAATCCAAAATTAAATATTTGATAAATGTAAAACCTGACGTTTTAAAGTGAAGCTCCAATGTTTTTGGCGCTGATCACTCACACTTGGCCCCAAGCCCTTTAATCTGGTCCATCTGTAATGATCTCACAGTACTTTCAACCATTATTTAACTGTAAGAAGAAAAAATATGTTGCTCTATATGTTTCGACAATAAAATCCCTTCCTAAGCTTCACAAAGCAGAACAATTCATTATTTGATCTCTTTCCAGGTTCAAAGTCTGTCTTATTACAGTACTTCAAAGAAATGTGTAATCAAAGACAAACAGCTGTGAAAACAATCTTTTATTACTTTATTATCATTGAGAATATATCTTTGGAAGAAGCCAATGGTAATGGCATACAAATAATCTTCATAAAGGTTGTTGTTTTGAGTTTATTCACAAACTGTGCTCATTTATCTTTAAGGCTTTAATTTTATTTTCTATAAATAGTGCAAAGTCTGGTTGTTTTACTGTCTGCTACCCTAAAAACCACCCAAAAGAACAATGGTGACTACAACAAAAGAGTGCTACACTCTAACGTCATACAAATGTTTTTAATAAACAAATTTCCAAAATGATATTCAGTGAAATGACCCTTCGGGGTTGACATGTGCCTGGAATGAAATCACATTTTCTGATGTTCAGACTAGTCAGTGAGACCCTCTGGTGTATGGAACTACATGGTGGCTCCAGTATACTATTTCTACATAAAATGGAGCACCAACAAACCCTTCTAAAAGCAGATGCAAAAATCAAGCAACTGGCTTCCTCGGTGGTAGCTCTACTGCCCACATCATTCCCATATTCTACACAGCACATAAAAATTGGGTCTTAATTAGGAATAGCCCTTCCTCAAGATCCAGCTATGTCACTCCTAGGCATATATCCAAAAAATGCTCAAGTACACAACAAGGACATTTGCTCAACCATGTTGTAGCAGCTTTATTCATAATAGCTAGAACCTGGAAACAACCCAGATGTCCATCAACAGAGGAATGGATACAGAAATTGTGGTACTTTTACACAATGGAATACTACTCAGCAATTAAAAACAAGGAAATCATGAAATTTGCAGGCAAATGGTGAGATCTAGAAAAGATCATCCTGAGTGAGTTATCCCAGAAGCAGAATATACTCTGTTATATAGTATATAGTCTGTTATATGGTATATACTCTGTTATATAGTCCTGTAAGATAGGATAAATATACTAAAATATGAGCAACTAAAGAAGATAAGAAAGACCCAGGGTAAGATGATCAATCCTCACTTAGAAAGACAAATGGGTTGGATATGGGAAGTAGGAGAAAACAAGGAACAGGACAAGAGCCTACCACAGAGGGCCTCTGAAAGAGTCTACCTAGCAGTGCATCAAAGCAGATGCTGAGACTCATAACCGAACCTTCGGTAGAGTGCAGGGAATAATATGATAAAAAGGGGAGTTAGTATGACCGGAAGAGGACAGGAGCTCCACAATGACCAAATATATCAGGGCACGGGGTCCTCTATGAGACTGTTTCTTCAACCAATGACCATGTATGGATATAACCTAGAACCCCTGCTCGGATGTAGCCCATGGTAGCTCAGTGTCCAAGGGGTACCCTAGTAAGGGGAACAGGAACTATTTCTGACATGAACTCAAGGACTGGCTCCTTTACTTCCCCCCATTCCCGAGGAAGAAACAGCCTTGCTAGGCCACAGAGGAGGACATTGCAGCCAGTCCTGAAGATACCTAATAATCCAGAGTCAGATGGAAGGGAAGAGGGACCTCCCCGAGCAGTGGACTTGGGAAGGGACAGGGAAGAGATGAGGGAGGGAGGGTGGGGTTGGGAGGGAATGAGAGAGGGTGCTATGGCTGGGATACAAAGTAAATAACCTGTGACTAATATTAAAAAAATAAAAATTAAAAACATAAAGAGGTTAATGCAAAAAAAAAATCGGGTCTTATTTCTATTTTGTAGAATGAATGGTAGTTATTATCAGCATAGTAGAAAGACAATGTAATGTCAAGTGCTTTTTGTATGGGTATGACTCCCTTGTTCTGGAGACTTAGATAAGATGCTATAGGTGTTAGAATTGGAGTGATGATGCTCTACCATCCTTCCTATAATAAAGAATGTACACATAGAAGAAATAAGTATCTGTCTGGTACATATTATGTAATAGAAGCCTTATGCACTATTATGTGTTGTATTGATGCCAACTGTCTAAAAGGCATTATTGTCCAAACTGACAGGTATAAAAACTGAGTTTAAGAGGTTAAGAAACTTATTTATTTTTGGATTGATGTAACTCCTAAGTAATGGTACTCTTTGTACCGGGCTAGAACAGTCTTTCTAGGAACACATTCTACAATGCTCTTCAAAGAACTGATATTCTCATAAAAAGTCCCAATCTTCTTCATTAGTCCCTAAGTCATGACTACAACAATCAGGAATAAAAAATGAGTCACTGCAACTCCCTTTGAAGCCAAAATGGTGGGGGTTGGGCATAAATCAGGTGGGAATGTATTCACTCTGCAAGCACAAGGGTCTAAATTTGTTTGCATGAACCCATGTGAAAATGTCTAGCATCACAGCATACACTGGTGATACCAGAGTTAGGGAAGCAGATCTCAGGGGTCTGCTGGCCAGATAGCCTCATCCGTTTGGCAAACTCAGAGCATTGAGGTAGCCTATCTTCAAAACAAGGTGAACAATATCTCACAAAGAATACGGAGATTGACCTCTGAACTCCGCCTACACATGACCCACCCACATGCACCTGTGTGTGAATGAGCACATGCGCACAATGGAACTGGTAATTCCGCCGTTGGAAAGTTTTTCCTTCCTAAGCATTTCTAGAGCAGTACAAGGCATAGGGCAATGCAGCATCTGCACCACAGAAGAGTTAAAACCTACTGTAGACAGGCTACATTGAACAGTTTCCTGGATGGAAATGGCCAGATAACGACAGCCATGAGAGTGCTCTGATCAGATGGGGAATAGACAAATTTGGACCTGGAACTGAATTTTAAAATCAAAGGCATCGGTCAACTTCACTTCCTACTATGTCACCAAAATTAAATTTTAAGTGACTTTTCGTTGTCTTAAAAGTTCCGTCTCTACAAACCTATGTAGGTGCTTACAAAACACAGAATTGAAGAAAACTCACATGCTACCACTAGACTTCAGTTTATCTCTAGCAGTCTCTTAGCTGAAAATGAAAAGTCCGAATTGAATAGTTAACGCAGACTTCAGTCTGTATTTAAGGTTATCTGAAGGAGATTGACAAATAATGAAAAAAAAAAAACAGAGCTACAACAGGTTACACATAGAACAAATTCGCCTAAAATTTCTTATTCTTGAAGATAAACTTCATTTGAGCTGAGGGACTACATGAATGCTCAAGTTGGGAGAGCTTGTCCATCAGCTAAATCCAGGACACCGAAGAAAACAAAATAATGTCTGTAGACTGGATCCTTGGTGGAACAGCTAGGTTCGGAGTTACTGGCTACTAAGTAAATAGCATCAGAATCGGAGATGCATGTAACGCATGACTCAATTTCCATAAAAGTTAATTTCCTGACTTTTCAGTATGATTGCATCAAAAGTTATTCAGTAAGAGAGGCAAAAGAGAGCCAGGCACTCCAGGATCGGAATAATTAAGCAGCAATTTGACCAAATATTTCCTTCCTTCCTGTGTATTTCTGAGTTACTATTACATTCTAGATTTTAGCAGAAATATTTTAATGGGCAAAAATCTATAAGGGAAATAGATTCACAATCAGGATTGGCAGCAACATCATGGGGTCACTTTTTACTGTTATTTGTGAGTCATGTTCAAGAGAAATGTTGGGTTTTCAGGTCTTTAAAATGTCAGACCACCACTAACTTCTAATTATAATAATTTTAATGTAGCCAAGAATGTAACTTGGCTTCTGAATATAAGGAATAATATAAAAAAATGTCAGAAGTGTGACATCAGAATGTAGGTATTTTAATGGAATTGTTCATTAACATATTGGTTATAAATAATTTGATTGTTTAATATTAGATCTCTGTTTCTTGTTTGAATGACACTATGATAAGCAATAAAAAAACAACTGATAACTGATTTTGAAACCCCTCTGAGCTTTCATCTTTTGCCTTCATTGCAAATACAGCATTCATGAAATTATAGGAAGCTGCCTTGTACAGCTGTCTTTTAGCTCTTTGAGAACATCTTCTCACTTATCATTTCGTTTCTGAACAAAACGTAGCTGAATGCTGCTATTCCACATTGAAACCTTGGCGTCTCTTTAACCTGTCAAATAAATCCTGTTGCTTTTACCTTGTCACTCATTGGTAACATTAATCCCCCCCACCTTTTTTTTTCTTTTTTCCTTCAGACAAATGATTTTCCGTTACCCTCATCTTACAGCAGGTTCTTCCTTCTTCACGTGGCACTGAAATTTGCCTCTAAACTGCAGGTGCTTCTTACTTCCTGATACTACATCTAAAGAACTTTAGTTAAGTTCTCACCTGTGTGATTCTCTGCCTCAAAAGTCAGTCCACCAATATTGTGCCCTTTATTCTGTTTTCCCTTAGTCTTTTTTTATCCATCACATAAAATTCTAGTCTTAACTACATTCTCGTAATTTTCATGCACGTTCCCTGAAACAGGAATTCGGGTAACACTGACACCTTCTAAAGGGAGACGGCACCGTACAGTAGAAAGACATACAGTTTAGGGACCATGGCATCAACACTGGGTCTCAGTTTCCACATAGGTAAAATGGGAATACTATTGTTTATCCAAATCCTGTGGTGATTGTTAAGATATACAGACAGAAATTTTAAAATGCTCATGGTGCTCAGTCAGTGCTAATCAAATTTAGTGACATTTCCCCTCTTGTAGTTAACTGTGGGTGAATAAGGAATGATATGCCTTTAAATATAGCACCATAGCCCACTTTCCTCAATTTATGTAACTCTGTTTACAATTGCCCTGGCAGAAGACAACATCTATTCACATCACCCCAGGAATTAAAAATTCAAATCCAAACTCAAAATTGGGAGATTAAAATGCCATACACACAGGCACACACCCCAGACTTAGATATACACACCTGTAATGTAAAAAGTAACCTTAAAAATGAGGTGATTTTTAGACACTGCTATGCGTACAACCTAAACACTTGAGAGCAAAACTGATAAGAAGGATTAAAAAAAAAAAGATTCTTTTTTAATGGAATCATGTAGGCCTTTGCTCTAACTGCTCCTCTTATCATCTCCCCACTCACTTTCTAGATGTCTCCAAACTCCAGTACAGCAACTTCTCTTTCTTGCTCATTCCCATTGCTTTGTGGTCACCTCTTCTCACTGCATTCATCATCTAATCTTCATCGTTTCCCCAAGGGAATCCCAAGATTGCAGCTGACCACAAGTACTATCTGGCCTAACTTCTCTACTTAACTGAGGGTTACCTAAGAACAAGCACTTCTTTTTGTACTGGGGGCAACCTGAGTCCCTGCTTCAGTTCCTGGTATAGAGTGGTACTGGACAAATACTCTGTGAATGAGACACTGAGTGGATGAAGACAATGAGGATCAAATGGAATGGTATGCGTTAAAAGGTTCTGTAAATCATGAACCATTTCATGCTCTGTTCATAACCTAGCCTAAGGAGAAGAGTCAAAAAAAAAAAAAAAGAATGGAGGATATGACAACTCTGCTGTGACCTGAATAGGAACCAGAGGTTCATAAAAAGGGCTGGGGACTTCCAGATAATAATCATGATAACCATACACAAAAACTAGGAGGTTAGAATGAGTTTGGCAAGTCTAGGGGACCACACCATGGTCACATTGCAGTTTTTTTTCTCTGCGTTGTAATATTTCATATTAAGTCACTCAAAATATATAGTACCTGAGATAAATTGTTTCGAGGCAGGGTTTCTCTCTGTAGTCTTGACTGTCCTGGACTCTTTGTAGAGCAGGCTGGCCTCAAACTCAGAGAGATCCTCCTGCCTCTGCCTTCCCAAGTGCTGGGATTACAGGCGTGCATCACCAAGCCCAGTCTGAGACATTTTTATATTGATACAGCAGTTACATTTCAAATGACTGTAAAACACTCAAAACATTTTAGACTAAATATGATATTATATCCCTAGACAAATATGGAGCATTACGAATAATGGGTATGTAAAACAGAATATGGTATATTGTTTAAACTTTACTCGAAGTTGACAACTCCAAAGTTAATGGTAGAAAATAATTTTGTTTCAAAGAAAGTACTCCTCTCTCACCACCTTTCAACACTCCTTCTTCTAAAAGAAAAAAAAATAATCCCATCATTTAAGTAAAACCACAATTGGTGCTTTTTGTTTTGTTTTGTTATCTTGGTCCACTTGCTGTATAGTAAAAAAAAAAAAAAAAAAAAAAGTAAAATATTACAGAGAATATTCAATTTCCTGGAATTTTCAATTTAGTTTCATGCCATGGTTTAGAATGCAAAAACCCTGGAATTAGGAAAGAAGTGAACCAGAAAGTATGTTCCATAGACCAGTGAATTCCTATTATGCCTGTTATTTCTAGGACTCCTACATGGCAAACCTGAGCTCTGAGGACACCACTGTGAATGTTCATGGTTTCCCAGAAAGGAGGCAGCCCCTCTGTCCTAGAAATTTACCATGAGACAATGCAGAGGTCAGAACTAGAGCACTCTCCTGAAAAAAAAAAAAAAAAACATCTAAGAATTATTACTTTTCTTTAAAATGTCTCTTTCGTATGATTGCAAAATCTATCTAGTCTGAGCAAAAAGTTTCTACAATATATCAGCTAGCAAGTTCAGTTGGAGCATTTTGAATTTATTTCCAATTTCTGAAACAGACTACACATGAGGTTTATGGGCCTCTGTATATGTGCTTTAAAATGTCAAATAGAATACAGAAAGTTTCAGTGTCACTGCACTATTTAACTTAGTGACAATTGCTCAACAAATATTGTGTACCTCATAATTCAATTCATTAGATTCAGACAAAATGAGCATTATCTCATTCTTTTTTTAATCCCATTCTTTATACTACATTCTAAGCATCATTTTAGTGAAAAATGAATATCCACTGTACAATCTTACTAGCCACCCCAGCATCTAATTTCTTACAGTGGCGGTAAAAATTTATATAGAGTTATCACCCTGTATTAAAGTGAATATATTTGTAAATTTCCCTGAGAAATCATCAAATGCAGGACTGTGCTGATATTTATACTTGTTTCCTTCTTGAGCATTCTACTGTAGGCATTAAACCAAAGTTTATTAACTGAATTGAATTTCTTAGCTCCGCTTTGGGGAAGTGAAACCAGTGGCCAAGATACTTATCTGTGGCAGTTGTGTTATGTTTGAACTTTAGGAAATAGGTATAATGTGTTATACCTATTGCATGCTACTTCTGCAAGGTGTAGAGATGAGATATTGGTTAAACAAAGTTGAGAGTATTTTTACTTAATTTCTTCCCAATAAAGGAACATCTCTCCTAAACAAACAAACAAACAAACAAGAGAAAACAAACTTTTCATCAGCATCTTGTATGGCATCATGATGGGAAGAACAGATAACCAGAGACTGGCACTGAACAAGAGAAACAAATAAAGATCAAAAGAAAGATGTTGAATTTTGAGTTGAAGTTTCTGTGGCTGGGTTGGTGTTCCTCTCCCTCTACTAGGAGTCTAGTCTAGTTAGAGGGTGTCCGCTTCTGTCCCTATGACCCCTCCTAGTAAGAGTCTCTGCTAGAGTCCTTCTCGTATCCCACTGACCCAGGAGCCTAACCTGAGTTAGGTCTCAAGCTTATCAGAGATGCCCTTGCTCACAGTTTCTTTTTTCTCTACAGAACTTTTGTCATCCTGCCCTCATTCTCCCCAGGTCTGATCTCCACCCTCATATCTCTCTGCATTTCCTATCCTACCTTGTTCCCTCTCAACCATTACCTCCCTTGGATACTTCTTGTTACTTATCTTCTTAGGGTCTGTGCATTGTTGCATGTTTACCTTGTACTATAAGGCTAAAATTCACTTATCAGAGAGTAAATACCATGCATGTCTTTCTAAGTCTGGATTAGCTCACTCAGGATTATCTTTTCTAGTTCTGTCCATTTGCCTGCAAATTTAATGATTTTTAATAGGTGAGTAGTATTCCATTGTGTAAAGTACCACAGTTTCTTATCCATTCTTCAGTTGAGGGACAGTTGGGTTTCCAGTTTCTGACTATTATGAATAAAGCTGCTGTTCACCCTGCCTACAAAATTTTCAGGGATAAAGATAGAACAGAAATAACAGAGACTGAGGGAAAGTCTAACAATGCTTGGCCCAACCCGAGACCCACTCCACGGGAGAGAACCACCATTTACCGTACTCTGTTATGCTTGCAGACAGGAATCAAACACAGCTGTCCCCTAAGAGGCGCAACCCAGCAGTGCCTCCAAACAGATGCTGAGACTCACAACCCAACATTGGCTGAGAGCGTGGGGAGCCTTGTGGAAAAGCGAGGGGAAGGAAAAAAGGACCTGGTGGTGATAGGAGCTACACAAGAAGACAAACAGAGCCAAATAACCAGAGCCAAGAGGGGCCTGCTGAGACTGAAGCACCAACCAAGGACCTCGCATGGACTGGACACAGTCCCTTTACATATAGCTAATGGGCTGCTCAGGTTTTATGTGTATCTCAAAACAAAGGGAGTGTGGGCTTGCTATGACATGGACTCTCTTGACAGCTTTTCAATTACTTCTCCCTTGAGGGACTGCCTTGCCAGGCTACAGGCAAAGAAGACACACTTGGCTCTGATATGACATGATGAGCTGGGGTGGATCCACTGAGGAATAGGAGAAGGGAATAGGGAGAAGAAGGGAGAGTGAGAGTGGGAGGTGAGGAGGGGTGGGGCGAAGACCAGGATATAAAGTGATTTAATTAATTGATTGATTAATAGATTGATAGATTGAAAGATGGTGATCCCTAGAAGCAAATGAATGGATGCGAACACATGCCTGTCTACACAAGCACGCTTATACACACAATCGCACAAAGGAAGAAATTGTGATAATTTAGGGTGCCTAAAATATTAGGGCAGCTAAAAAAGCTTGGGTCTAATGTGTAAAACTAAAATTATCACGCAAAATAGCTAACCATTATTAACCTTATGTAACCATACTTACAAGTTAAGTCTTAAGAAAATCTGTAATGACACACATGTATGAAAATATAATATTACCTATAATTTTGTAAGGTACTCTGAAAATTAATTTTTAAAAATTATGTTAAATAATCCCATAGAAACAGAAAACATGAAACTCAGTTGCTACATAATTAAACCTATGCTTTCCTATGAAAATATAGACAAGGACCCTACCCCCCAAATGGAAAATACAAGAATTTAAGCTATAGAAGGAAGAAAGTAATTCAGTAATAGCTTTTGGTGCTTATGGTTTGGAGACTATACCATGTAATACATGAGAGATGAAAAAAAAAATGTTCCCATATTTCAGCATCATGGCCTTCTGTAGAAAGGACCATACAGAATAGATGGCTACAGTAAGTTAGAGAGAAATGCAAAGAGAAGTACTGAAATGTAAATATTTTCCTATGGTCTACTTAAGTCTTTCTCAGGGACCGGTTAGGGGCAGTTTCACAAAATGTCATTGGAACTGGTATTTGAAAACGCCGGAGAAGACAGAATGAAGGAAAGACATAAAAATAGCTTAGGTCACATATATGAGTCTTCTCTTCTTTGGACCCTCATGAAAATAAATGGATAATATAAACTGTACAATAAGTTTCAGTAAGTTTTGTGCGTTAGCTGAAAGATACATATGTACTTCCAAAGCGATTATGTACCCAAAGTTATTGACATGAAGGTAAAAATTTAAGAGAAACAAAAAGGTTGCTTCCTTTATGGCAAAGGGAGGTGACGGTGGATTGACATTTAAAAATCAAAGGTGATAAAAGTTAGCACAGAATTTAGACTGGTAAGGACAATATCATCCACTAAAAGTCGGATATGATAGCTCCAACCTCTCATGCTGAAGAAATTTGATCGCTTCAACTTTTTCGTGTGTGTAAAAGAAACCCTGACCCATACCAGTGCTTTGTTAACACTTTCAGTAAGTAGTTGTATAGAAAATTGACAGAATGCTAAAACACAGTGTTATAAAACAGATAAAACAAATGTTTTCCTCACTTGAGAAAAGAGAAACTATAGTCAGTTTCATTATTTTGGTTGAGAACTGATACACAAAAACAGTCCATTATTCTTTATTTCCAAGTGGTTTTCATCCTCCCATGGAAGGGCAGTATGTCTGGGTTAACAAGTAGGACCTATCTATCACTTTTCATGTCTCTCAAACTATTTCCAATCATTTGAGTTCAATCACTGCAATTAGAGCAATTCTCTTAGAAGTCCAATGCCCTCTTCTACCCTTTGCTTTATATGTTTGAATTCATCTAGACACGCTCATTAGGCAAGGAAAGTTTTGTCATTATGAAGTACTCGAAACAGAGATAAATCCCCTGAAGATTTTCTGATCTATTTCTTGACCTATTTAAAAAAATAATCAGGTCCCACAGCCTTCATCATAAAAAAAAAAAAGAGCCACAAACCAAATTATTTAGAACTCTTGTTCAAAGCCTTTGACATTGTATTGATTCACTGACAATATTTTCTCCTGGTGAAATACACAAGTAGAGTGAAGACCACTAAGAAAAGGAGAAAAATTTAAGTTTATACAAACACAAAATGGAATTTAAGTGAAATAAAGTTTGCTAATGGAGACCTGTGAACACAGTAATGCATCTTGCTTCTACTTTTCAATTTAGATAGTTGCAAATTACAATAATTTTGAACCACTAAGTTCCTGAGTTTTGAAATTTAACATACATAATTCCTAAGAGTTGTTGAAAAATCTTTTCTTTTTTTGTCATATGATCTGACTTCATTTTATTTTTCACTAACTAGGAAAAAATTTAAAAAAACATGCAAGCCTGTCCTTCTTGTCTTTTGGGTACCCATTTAGTGAAAAGAAAGGCAAATTCCATCAGTAACACATGTAATCACTGAGCATGGAAATAAATCACCCTGCTTACAGTAACCAAAAACAATGCCATGTTTTAAAACATGCATTATTATAAAGTCTGTTTTTAGGAAGTTCCATTTATATCCTTAGACTGAAAAGAATAAAACAAAGTTTTGGCTTCACAGTACAATAACTTGCAGCAGTCTATTCATTTATTGTGAGTGTGTATACACATGTAGGGAGTTCAGAGAACAACTCAGGAGAGACATTTCTCTTCCTCCACTAAGAAAAACTCAGGGCTCAACCTTAGCTACTCATGCCTGGCAGCACACATCTCAACCAACTGAGCCATCTCTCTTGCCCACAGTGCTGTTCTTTGATGACAGTACTATCTGTTTGAGGATGTTAAAGTGTTCATAAAGCCTTGTGTACTCTTGCATCCAGGAGACATTTTCAAGTTGTGTGTTGCCTCACTGCTTTTCAGAATAGATGAAAAGATTCTCTAGTGTTCTCAGCTTCTGGCGCAAGGCCTGAAAGCCCAGTGATTGCTAATGGCAGAGTCTTTCAGAGTTAAAATCCCTGCTCCCAATTCCTAGGGAGGTGACTTCATCTTATCTGCACATTGTGATTCATAACATCTATTTTCTCTTTTACTTCTTGACCAACCAATCTTTGCTACTTCCAATCATGTTTAGTACTTCTTGCGCAAGTACATCTGCCAAAATCCCACTGTGCTCTCTAAACAGGCATGTTCCTTTTCTAACAAGCAGAAGACAAAAACCAGATACCACACTATTTGAGATGTACGAAGAGGGACAGTCAGTGGTGAGCCGCAGCTTGAAAGTTCAGGAGTTTAAATACTAGAAGATGCTAAGCAAAAGAAGAAGAGGAGAAACTTGCTGTAAAGGGGAAAATAGGAAAGGCCCAATGAGGATCTGTGACTTATAAGCAAGCCATAGGAATGAAATACGGTCTTGCCAAATAAAATACATACTCGGGTAATCTATTTTAGCTGGAATAACAAGACATGGGCTTTTAAAAACACAATTAGCTTATGCATATGTACATGAAACATCTAAGCCTCGAACAATAAATAAGCACTGTTGTGAATGCAGATGAATACAGCTTCCATATTTAGGACACTTTGAAACCACAAATGCCGAGCAGATGCTATTTCTGACTTGCATGAAAAATACAGAACATGGAAATGGACGTGGATATGGCAGCTTCAAAGATAGTGAGACTGAAAGTTCTTTGTCAAAGGAGAAACAAATTAAGAAACTAATTTTGACTCTGATGATTCAAATATGTTGAATATACCTGTAGACATCACAGCAGCAAGTAAGAAGGTTAGGTAAGCTCGACCTTTGTAACATGGCTGAAAAAATGGCATTCATATCAATAATTAACAATAACCCTTTAGATATATTTTTAATCGTGTAAGGATGGTTAGGACTACAGCACTTTTGTTTGTTGACTATTAAGAAGTCTAACCTCTCTACGCTGGGAGCCGAGACTCTTCATGATATGCAGAACTGAATAGTTTATAAGCTGAGCTATATGAAATTTCTATAAGAATTCCATAGAGGGAAAAAATGTGTTTATTGTGCTTGGTAAACTTACAATACTCACTTAGACAATTCTGTAAAAAGAAACCTGACCCTACTCTTCCTGGACCAAGGAATTTTCTCTGTCACAGGGTAATAGAGCTTGAAAACTTGAGCATCAGCAGGGGAGGCAGGCCCTCCTTAGGCAGCCAGTGTGAGAGAGAGAAAATGCAATTAAGGCTCCCACCAGGGAGAGGGCAGGAACAAAACCTACTTCTGCACACAGAGCCCTTTCTTCAGTGTGAACTACAAGGCCTCACATCTTGTTGGTGAGATGCTTGCACTTAGGACAACACACTTTCAGATTTTCTCACAGCAGATCAAAGTAAATAATGCAGGGGCCGCAAACAAAAGGGAAAACTCCACTGTGCTTACATGAAAAAAGGATTACAGGGGACTTACAAGTGATTGAAGGAATAAATGACAGGTTTTTTTTAAACCATAAAACCAAAATCTTTAAGTACAGCTGGCAAACGAAGTGTAGTTGTGTCATTTACCTAGAGTGACAAGCCACAAGTGACTTCCCATCAATGCAAAAGTTTCTAAAAAGGACGATCTTACTACGCTACGGTATTTCTGTCTCTCTGGTGACGCATGTTCTTTTTTGTCCCTTCCTAGGTCTGAGGAGTTTCAAAGCCTACAGTCATGACAACTGATAAAGGGTGTCATTAAAGTTATGAGCCTTCTCAAATCACCGCCGGAGAATATTCACAGCACTCCTTAGGTTGGAGAGACACAGCATCACTCCACTTCATTTCTTCTCCAGAGGACAGTAATCTGTCATAAAGCTGCTCCACTCCTTCACATCATGTCAACAGCTGGAAACTCCTCTCTGGCATTAAACTTAATGTGAACTCCTTATCAGAGACTAAACTTAAGATTCATGGGTCTGAGGTCCTAAATGAGTACTCCATGCTCATAGTTTATCCTCTGTTTCTTCATGTAATTCTCATTGAAGGCATGTGAGCAGACCATCTCTTATGGGCACATTGACTACGGCTGAGCAAGGGAGCAGAACTCTGGAAGGCCAATATCAATAAGCAAAGGCTAGATGTTAGGGCGACTTGATAATCAAAGAAGGCTTCAAATGGGACTCTGTTCTGAAATCAGTTTCAGATGTGCAGTAGAATTTACTGATCTTTGTTAGTCATATGTGTGTGTCTACATGTGTGTGTGTACATATTATATATGTATATGTGTGTATACATATATAACATATATATGTGCATATCTGGTGTGTTTAAACCTGTGTGCATATGTGAGGCTTAATATGTGTGCTATAACTGATGTACTGATTTGGCAGATGATGTTTGGCCGCTAAGCTTTCCTGGTCAGGGAGTCCGGTTCAGCAGCGGAGCTTGCCTAGCATGTATGAATTACCAAATTCAATCCCCAATACAGAATCAGTAAAAAAAAAAAAAAAAATATATATATATATATATATATATATATATATATATATATTACCCAATGCTTTAAGCTAAGCTAAGAATTGCCTCAGTAAAGCCAGGTGGAGGGTGCGTCAGGATTCTACAGTCTACAGCTGTGAGGGCTGACGTGTTCTGTTCTTTTACACTGACAAGTTAGGACTGCATGAGTACTGCAAACTATTCCTGGCCACATTTGTTGTTTTTGTATGTTTCTGTGTTTTTACGGAAAGCGTAAACATAAACATTTGTACCTGCACATATAATCTGAATCCAAAAATTTAGTATCAAATGAAAGTTTCTAAACTTACATTTTAAGTGTGGGAAGAAACATGTAATAAGTGCTGTAATATACTTTAGAAAGACACGCAGAGAGAGACAGACACCTCTTTCTATCTCTCTGTAGAGATAGCATCTAACGTTACTTTTGATTTCTGATAGGAATGGATGAAACAATCAAGGATATGGGATAGGTATCATTCATGCCTCAAAACAATGTTGTCTCAGAGTTCATTTTAACCTTCCTCATGACTTAGTTTCAGAGAAGAGAGTTGAGGTAGTTGTTGCAGCAACGGAAGAACTTGCTTTTCAAACACAAGTATTCATTCAGACATTAACAAAGTTAATTTTAAATTTGTTTATGTTGGTTTTATATTCCAAAGGTATGCTTACAGGTATAAAAACACTAGCTATACACGTATATATACACACATATGTTATATCTACATGTATATACATATGTATATATACATTTATGTGTATACACATATAACTAGTAAAGGGTCAGTAAATTCTAGGTGACTATGCTGTCAATGTACTTCTGAAACTGATTCTAAAACAGAGGTCTTGTCAAACTAATCCTTGTTTAAAAAAAATGGTCTTTTACTTTTACACAATGAGATACTACTCAACAATTAAAAACAAGGAAATCATGAAATTTGCAGGCAAATGGTGGGATCAAGAAAATATCATCCTGAGTGAGGTATCCCAGAAGCAGAAAGACAAACATGGTATATACTCACGTGGGTACTAGACCTAGAATATAGGATAAACATACTAAAATCTATACACCTAAAGAAGATAAACAAAAAAGAGGACACGGGGTAAGATGATCAATCTTCACTTAGAAAGACAAATGGGATGGACATTGGAAGTAGGAAAAAACAAGTAACAGGACAGGAGCCTACCACAGAGGGCCTCTGAAAGACTCTACCTAGCAGTGTATCAAACTAGATGCTGAGACTCATAACCAAACCTTCTGCAGAGTGCAGGGAATCATATGAAAGAAGGAGGAATTAGTATGACCTGAAGAGGACAGGAGCTCCACAAGGACCTAATATTTCAGGGCACTGGGGTCTTTTATAAGACTATTTTCAACCAAGGACTATGTATGGATATAACCTAGAACCCCTGCTCAGATGTAGCCCATGGTAACTCAGTATCCAAGTGGGTACCCTAGTAAGGGGAACAGGGACTATTTCTGACATGAACTCAATGGCTGGCTCTTTGACCTCCCTACCCCAACCCCCTTAGGGAAGAGCAGCCTTGCTAGGCCACAGAGGAGGACATTTCAGCCAGTCCTGAAGAAACTGATAAGCTAGGGTCAGATGGAAAGGGAGGAAACTTCCCCTATTTGTGGACTTGGAGAGGGGTAGGGAGGAGATGAGGGAGAGAGGGTGGGATTGAGAGGGGATGAGGGAGAGGGCTACAGCTGGAATCCAAAGCTAATAAACTGTAACCATACTTAAAAAATAAAATTAAAAAAAAAGTGAGACAAAAATTGGTCTTCAGACATCAAAGAGACATTGACATGTAAGATAAAAGTTCTATTTAAATCACATTTGTAAAAGAAATATCAAGGATAACTTGTAGAAATTAATCTTCAGAAAGCAGAATAGAGAGTAAGCACCATGTACTGAGTTCAGAAGCCGTCTTTCCCACACGAGTAAAGAAAGCAAAGTTAAGCTTTTAGTGCTTAGGACACAAACTGACCTCCAAAATTATACTCTCTTGTTTACTTTATGAAGCATATAACTTTATGCTGTTAGTGCATAAAAGAAATACGTGCAGAAATTAGAAGGTGTGGTGTTAAATTTTGCAACTCTAAAATCAGTACTCAGCTGTCAATCAACCTATTACATAGCTTCATTAGCTAACTGAATATGAAGATTAGACATCATAAAATATGCAACCCAATTTAAATATAAAATTCTGAATTGGAAAAGAACATTTTTTTCTCTTGAGCTGTTGCAAGTCAGTCCTTTCCATGTAGAGTTCTATGTCTGAGTCTGAAGCATATTTGCATTTTCAAAAAGTATTGTTTTAAAGGGTACATGTTTAGATGTCCTTTCATAAGCAGTTCTTTCTGTAATTTTAAGTGTATATTTTGAAAATTAATATTAAACCTGTTGGGACCCAACCGTCACAAACTAAATACTAAAGGGCATTTAACTCATTAGTAGAAATCTCTATGACATACAGGATTGTGTGTATGTGAGTGATTGTTGAGCAACAAGCCTGGGAAGCAAGAAAATTGCATTTCCTCATAGCATATTGCAACTGCATATTGGACAGACAAAAACAATGCAATCAAATTCTGTTTTTTATTGAGCTTCTATTTGACTTAGTATTCATTTGAAATAAAAAGGAAAGTGTTTCTCAGGATCTGTGACATAGCAAGGCATAGGAGATTCAATGTCAGTGCCAGAATACAAATTTATTAGTCTATAAAATTTGACACTCTCTTATTTATTCACAGAAAGGACAAATAAGATATTTTTTCATACTTACCAGAAATATCTGGGAGTGTTTATATGCCGCTCCATCTGCAGGATGCAAATAGTCAGAGCTGCTTTACAATTCAGTAGGCAACAGCCTGCTGAAGGAAAACAAATGACTTCACAGAGTAACTGCTATTGAAATGCCTTCAGTGTGTGATATTAAAAACAACTGAACAAACAGAGATAAGGGACAAATAGGATTTGAAACAGACTTTTTTTTTTACTTACAGTGCAAAAGAAAAACAAATGAATTCTCCAGTGGAACCTATATACGCCTTTGGTGAGTCCAGTATGAGGGTTTGCTTTGTGTGTGCATGTTCAACTGAAGGATCACTGGAGCCCCTCTAGAGCCAAAGGGATCCACTCTAAAGAGCTCTCATTGGGCCAGACCTCAGAGATGAATCTTGAGAAAAACAGTCATCAACATAACTTTTCTCATGATGTTGGTTTACAGTTTTACTTCTTGGCACACAGCATAATGCATAGATATGGATATTTTTAAAAAAATATGGTGAGAAGAATGATATATTTAAAGAAGGTATTTCTGTTATGTGGAATATAGAGTACAACATTATGTTTTTTATAAATTGATGTATACAAAGTTTCAGGCTTACTTATTATAAGATTTTATCAAAGCTACTAAGACACATTACTGAAATATCTATTTCATGCAATTCAAACTTTCTAACAATGAAGGAGTTCTAACAGTATTGGCTTTGGGAATCAATGATGTTAGAGATTTCCAAGTAATCAAGAAAGTAAAAATCTAAGGAATAAGAAAAGCATTACTTTACACTGATTATTTTTATTTCGGGCTTTGAAGGAAAGATGAAAGGCACTTTAGCTGCTATTTAGTAGGTGTTCTTGTTTTATTCTATGCCCAGATCAAAGCAACTATCTCTAAGTTTACAAAACAGTTCATAGAGGCCTTGAAGTATAAAATCTGCCAAACAAACTCAGATTATTGGGTCATGAAACGACCCATTATTTTCCTAGGAATAGCCAATAACAGAATGGATGACTAACATCCTGATGCGATGATGATTTCCAGACACTTTCCAAAATGGTGTAGATGTGTGTTTAGTTAATGAGCCAAATCTATCTGGACTGGATTTGCAGTGGTCATCCCTTCCTTCAACCTAACGTCTTCAAGCTGACTCTCCATGCCTGCGTTGTCTTGCTATTTTGGAAGGCTGTTGAAATTGATGAATGGACATTATCTATTGCATCTAATGTTGAACCTTTATTTTCTTAAATTGTTTCATAATAGCAGTGTTGAGTTATTTATAGAAATAACAATGCTCTAAGTGAAAGCAAATTTTGGTAATTAATTTGACAAACAATGAAGTTTTTAAAAAAAAAATCAGTTTTTCTGCTTAACTACAAATAAGTGTACAGAGGAGCAGATTACTCCAATGAAGTGTCCTCCTTCCACACAGTCAATAATCACTGAAGTCAGCTGTCAATCGGACTCTCACTATACCACTTCTCCCAAAGCCAGTTTCACTGTGGAAAGCTTGTTCTTACTCCATCAAAGGCTGCTCTGACTTTATTTATTCCCTTGTCAGATTGTACACTTCTTTGACAGTCTTTTTTTTCCTATTATTATTACTATTATTATTATTTACAACTTATTCACTTTGTATTCCATTTGTAGCCCCCTTCCTCATCTCTTCCTATTCCCACCCTCCCTCTCTTCCCTCTCTCTTCCTCCCTTATCCCTCTCCCCTAATCCACTGACAGGGGAAGTCCTCCTCCCCTACTGTCTGACCCTACCCTATCTGGTCCCATCAAGCCTGCCTGGAACTTCTTCCTCTGTGGGCTGGCTAGGTTGATCCACCAGAGAGAAGTGATCAAGGAGCAGGCAACTGAGTTCATGTCAGACTGTCTCTGCTTCCCTTACTAGAAGACCCACATAGACTGAGCTGTCTATGGGCTACATCTGAGCAGGCATTGAGTTCCTCTCTATGCATGGTCTTTGGTTGATGGATAGTCTGTGCAGTACCCCTTGGGCCCAGCATTTTTTTTTTTGGCTTTGTTGGTCTCCTCGTGGGGCTCCTGTCCTGTCCAAGTACTTCTATGTTCCCCTTCTTCCATTAGACTCCCTGCGCTCTGTCCAAAGTTTGGCTGTAAGTCTCTGCATCTGCTTTGACCACCTGCTGGGTGGAGTCTTTTAGAGGAAATCTGTGGTAGGCTCCCTTCTGTTCCCTCTCTCCTGGTGTCTATCCTGTTTTCCCTTCTGAATGAGAATTAAGTACCCTCCTTGGGTTCTCCTTGTTGTTTAGTAGGTGTTCTTGTTTAGGTTCTTCTTGAGGTCTGTAGATTTTAGTGTGTTTATCCTATATTATATAGCTAATATCAACTTCTTACATCTTGCCATTTCAATTACTTTTCCTCTAAGCTCCTTGTTCTCTTGTATTTGCTACTTTACCAGATTACATTACTGGTATTATCTTAACATTCCTTACAATCTCCTACGTGGTCAGCCACAAAGAAATTACCCACAGGGTGTAGATATAATAAACTTCCTTGTATAAGTAACATGTGCTATGGTCAGCTCTACAGCTAAACTTGATTTAAACGGAAACCAGTAAATACTACATAAAGAAGAACAAAGATAATTATGTACTTAAAAGGAAAACAGGATCTAAAATGTTACACACACAGACACACAAACATACACACACACACACATACACACACACCTCTAGAACATAAGCACTGAGGATTCAAAAAGGTGGCATGATTATGACACAGTCCTGACATTATTCTGACTATAATATAGAATAAGTCTTTTATATAAAATATACATTAATATCAAAATAACTCACATAAACAATGATTCTTTAACAACTGAAAAGTCTTGGATATGACCAACAGGACCATACAACCAAAGAAAACAAATTAATCAAATAATATTAATATTATAGCCACGACCATATAAAAGTTAAACAATATATTAGACTGAGATTTCAATCCGTACAGATATTTATATTTTAACTCATTATCATATTACACACTATCCATTAATAAATGAGAATGCTGCTTCAAAAATGGCGTATGCTCTCAAGGGCAAGTCTTCAATCTATCCAACAGTGCCTTTAGGTTATTTTTGAGCTTGTGTCCATTGTTAAAAGTCTTGACAAACAATTAAAAAGAATCTTATTATTTTAATTGGAAGAGCAAAGCAAAACTCCTGAATTCAGCAAAGGAAAACGATTGGGGAGTATAAAATTGTCTTCCACAAAAAAGTGCTAATCATATTCAAATTCTTCAAACAATAGAGTTAGAAAACAATATTATTTTCCAAGCATTAACATGAGTGGCTAAAGAAAACTTTGGTAAATTAAATCAACCATTATTTGAAATCACAATTAATTGTTTGGTGTTATTAAACAATAACATAAATAATGGGTATGAAACCAGGTAATATCAAACTTTCTATCAAAATTATTTGTCTAACAACCACTTTGGAAGTCAATCTGGAGCTTACTCAGACAATTATGAATAACGCTTCCTCAAGACCCAGCTATACCACTGCTAGGTATATACCCAAAATTCGCTCAACTACACAGCAAGGACATTTGCTCAACCATGTTTGTAGCAGCTTTATTCGTAATAGCCAGAACCTGGAAACAACCCAGATGTCCATCAACGGAGGAATGGGTACAGAAATTGTGGTATTTTTTTACACAATGGAATACTACTCAGCATTCAAAAATGAGGAAATCATGAAATTTTTAGGCAAATGGTGGGATCTAGAAAAGATCATTCTGAGTGAAGTATCCCAGAAGGAGAAAGACAAACATGGTATATACTCGCTTATATAGACTTACAAGATATGATAAACATAATGAAGTCTATACACCTAAAGAAGATAAACAAGAAAGCAGACACGAGGTAAGATGATCAATCCTCATTTAGAAAGACAAATGAGATGTGCATTGGATGTATGACAGGAGTCTACTGCAGAAGGCATCTGAAAGACCCTACCAGGCAGATACTAAGACTCATAACCAAACCTTCGGCAGAAGAAGAGTTAGCATGACGGGGAAAGGATAGGAGCCCCACAAGGACCAAATATATCTGGGCACAGGGTTTTTTTCTGAAACTCTTTCTCCAACCAAGGACCATGTATGGATATAACCTAGAACCTTTGCTAGGACGAAGCTTGTGGTAGCTCAATAACCAATTGGTTTCCCATAGTAAGGGGAACAGGGACTCTTTCTGACAGGAACTCAATGGCAGGCTCTTTGACCTCCCCACCCCCAAGGGAGGAGCAGTCCTGCTAGGCCACATAGGAGGACTTTGCAGCCAGCCCTGAAGATACCTGATAAGAGAGGGCCAGATGAAAGGGGAGGAGGTCCTCCTCAATCCGTGGACTTGGAAAGCGGCAGGGAGAAACTAAAGGAGGGAGGGTGGGATTGGGAGGGAATAAAGGAGCGAGATACAGCTGGGATACAGAGTTAATAAAATGTAACTAATAATAATAAACAATAAATAAATGCAAAAAAATTATTTGTCTAGAAAGGACATGCTTAAATTGACTCCTAATTTGTCAAAAGAAATAATCATAATATAAAAGAAAACATTGCTTAAACTAAAGACACGACATTAATGGGTTTCAGTGCTTATGACAGATGGATGGACAGGACTAAACTCACTTCTGAAGCACTGGTCTTGTAATGCCTTTCCCAAAATCTGTGCAAGTCACCACCATAATTTCTGATATTACCAAATTGTGTTATGCTTGCGTTTCTGATTCCTTGTTCTCTTTTGTATTTTACTTATACCTCCTAGACAATGTCTACCTCTAGCTCCTATAAAAGACCTTCAGTCTCTCTCTCAAAAAAAAAGAACAAACTCTGTCTATAATCCCACAGTGATCTCATTTTACACTGAAATTGTTTGTTCAGAGTCAAAGTCCTCCAAATGAAGCAAAGAAAACATTCCATTCACCTCTATATGCACTTAATGTAAAATATAACATAGGGTAATAAATGGTCCAGGATAGTGTGCCCAATTTCGAAAATACAGAAATAAATTAGGTTTGACATCAACAAATACGATTTCCCATCCTATTGTAGGACATACAACTTTATACAAACTTTTTAAGCCCTTCAACATTACAACTCTAACATAGTGTTAATGCCTCTCTCAGAGTATTAACACCATGTCAGAATGCATGTTCTTAGCTCAGCATAGAAACTGGCTCATTTCATCATAGCCAGAATGAATAATTCTTAAAAAATAACAAGTTAGGCTAAACAGCAGGAAAATACTTCTACATAGAGTGCGTTATGAGGGTGAACATCTTGAGCAAGGTTGTGCTTATTTGTTTCAGAGTTTTAAGAATGAGATAGAGTGCTGGGCGTGGTAGCATACATCTTTATCCCTACATTCAGGGGCCAGGGCTGGCATAGCTCTGTGATTTCAAAGCAAGCCTGGGCTCTATAGAGAGTTCTAGGATAGCCAGGGATACAGAATCAAATTTTTAAAAGAAGATTATTTTGTGGAATGTCTTATATTTGTAGACAAAATGATCCTAGAAAACTGTATGGATTCTAGAGTTTATAATCATCTTTCCTTTTAATTCTTAGAAGTAACTCGAATTCCTTAACATCTTTGAGTTTTGTAGCTTTGTTAAAAAAAAAAAAGATCAAAAAACAGTTCTTGTCATTTTTGATGGCAAACTGTAATGAAAATTTAAAAAAAGAAGCATCCCTTACCTTTTTCTATTGGATAAAAATGAAGGAATTATTTCTTATTGACCAAAACTGCAAGCAGTTAATTTTTTCTAATGGTCAAAACCTTACTGTTTCTTCTTTTTAATAATATATAGTACTTCAAATTTGGTTAGTTACAAAGGTTTTGAATTACTAACAAATTTTCAGCCTCAATAATTTCTGCTGGAAATGCCATAACACATTCCAGCTTAATGATTTAAGGCTACAAACATTCCCTCTAGGATGGTTTCCGCCTCTCCCAGGACATATTTATTGTAAATGTGACTTAGTTAGCAAGTAAGCACATGGGAGATATGATATTTAAAAATAATTATAAGGACTCCGGCTAATTAATAAATCACATATAGAAAATCACACAAGAAAAAAATCATGAAGAGTTATTTCTCGCATTGTACAGACAAGAAGTAATATGTTTTGTCCCCCAGGAGATCTAAGAATATTTCAGGATAGGGAAATAGTTTCTCCTATTTATCATCTCTAGTAACTATTATATTTAATGAAGTAAATTTACAATAAAAACAGAAGTCTGCTTATATTTTACTAGTCAGAAAAAATAAATTTTATTTTTTATTTAATCATAGGAAATCTAATGAAAACCAAACCATGCATTTTTTAAAAATCTATTAGTGTTTCTAATATAATGGCTGTTAGCAATTTTCTCACTGCTCTATCTGTGATGTAACAACTGGGATAACTATAGTAGATATCTATAGTAGAATAATGTCATTTTTAAGGTAACTTTTATAAGTCTGTGCAGGTGCATGCACACACACACACTTAAGGTTTTTGCTTACTACTTTAAATATCACCAACAAATATGTCAAGCTTACCCTAAAGCATTTAAAAAAGAAAATGAGTTATTTTCACATGATACATTGCTTGAGACAAAAAGAATGAAGCTGAAGATGAGAAATTTAACCCTAGTAAAAGTTGATATTGCAACTAATAGGACAAAACCTATCAGATAATTTTAGATGCCTATTCACAACCATAACCATTGCCTAAACTGGCACAGCTCTTAAAGGGTCAAAATTTATTATCATTTCTGTTCATCTAATAAGTAATGTTTTGCCGAACAAAACCAATTCCCAATAAATTCTCCCTGTATTTGTGTGCCCTGATTTGATTTAGAGGCCTATAGGGAGACACCATTTGGTAGCGCAGGAACACAGAGGGGTAGGTGGTGCTGAGGACAAGAGTGGCTCATGTGCCAGAAGTGTTATTGTGTCAGGTTGATTTATTGAGTGAGCTTCACTTCGCCGAATGTTCCGAGATATTTATTTCCCTAAAGGCTCTACAAAGATATGAACAGACCCGCATCCACAGATGTCATCATCGCTCATTTTACCGAGTCATGAGATTTTTCTCAACTGCAATTTGTCCATCTAAATTGCTGTAACAGAACGCTGTCAATAGGAGCACCCTCCTTCAGTACCTCCTTCTATGTGAGGCTCAGTTGCCAAATTCAGTACTTCTCTGCAACTTCATGGTAATTAAAGTGACAGAACCAGTTCACTGTAATTGCAGAAGAATTCCTCTTCCCAGACATTACTACAATTGTTAAATTCAATTCTGAGGACCCAGATGGAATGAAACAACTTAAGGGGAACCAAATCAGAATATGTAAGGTCTAACTAACATAGCGTGATCAAACTGTGTACAGAAAAGCAAAGAAAAAAAGAAAGTAGGTTGTGGGTAACTAAAGCCAGAGCTTCAAAACCGTCACGTCTTAGAAAACTATCATCAGCTTCTAACATAGTTAGGAAAGGCTTTAATTTGTCAACTTTCCTCTCTCCAACATCATTATAAATGTAAGAGGAAAGCTAATTTTGTAAAAGGTACAAATAAAAATGTGTGTGAATAAATGTATATGTGCATACATGTATACTTATCTCCTATGAATAATCAAAAGCACTAAGCAAATGTTAAAAACAAAGTTTGTCAGATACAGTCATAATGTCAAGCATTATGACTTTAATATTTTCTATAATTTCCACTAATACCATATTCAGTGCCTAACTAAATGTCAATACCTCTGTTAAATAAAAGCTACATGCCTGTGCTGTACATCAGAATTTTCAGGTTTATTTAAATATGTTAATATTTCTCATTATGCCATTAACAATAACCTTCATCCATTTGTGAAAAACATTTTGCCAGGCATGCACATAAAAAATTAGCAAGTGAAGCAAAATCACCTTAATTTGCTTTGGACCAGCAAATAACCAACTAATTTGCAGAAATCCCTGCCAAGCACTCATATTAAATGCTTCATGCTTATTTTATGACCTCTGCTGCTCTTCTCCTTCCTGGGCCCTGAATCATATGATCATTAACATATTGCAAGGTCTGAAACTTTATTTTTTACATTCTTTAATTAATGCCTGTTTATAGAAGGCCATAGGACTTCAGATCCAGTTAATGAAACTTCGCTCCCCCAGGCCTCTGGGGCCCAATAGAGAGCTCTCTCCTCTGTTGTTTTAGTAGCTTTTTTCCAACTGTTTGTTTATACATACTTAATTGATCTCTTTAGTCCCAGAAGCATTCCAAAGAGACAACCTGTTTTGAGGCAAGCTAAGTTTCCCCCCTTCCTTTATAAAAGCCTTGGATGCCCAAGGTTATCAGTTTTAATTTGGAAGTTGAAGATTCAGCTTTATTTACACTGTTTAAAGCTAAAAGCTGATACTGGCCTCAGAGTGTTTATTTTCACATCCAAATATAGTGGAGGAGATCACAAGTGCATACTGTATATAATTATTTTGATATAGAACTAAGTAATTACTAAATGCTACTATGTCTTATTTTATGGCAGTGAATAAACACAGCTTTATAACAAGTTGAAAATAAAAACAAATCAGGCTGCCAATGCATGAAATTTTCATGGCTCTTCAATTTACACTTTACATATTCCCTATGACAAGAATTTCTATTATCCTATTCTCTTTTTTCTGCTATAATTAAATTAAAAAAGTAATTGGCTGGTGCTGCACACTGCAGCAATGTCTTAATCACATAGACAAACAGTTTTACAATAGCTTACACCATTTGCCACATGGGGCAATGACATTATTGTATCAGAATATAAACCCAAGACAGATAGCACATACCAGCTCTCAACCATCATGCTGGCAAGAATGGAATGCAAGACTCATCCAGCACACTGACTGGCACCTCTATAGTGGAATTCCCAATGAAGTCAAAGAAGCCTAATGCTGCCCATGTGCTTTTTAAAACTTCCAAAATTCCAAGACTATAAATCTGCAAATGTATACTTTATCCCAAGTTAAGAGGGTAATGTAGAAAAGCAGGAAAAATAAAACAAAGGATGAATGAATAAGAAATATGGGCATGAGTCATTAATACAACATTCATTAATTGCATTGGCAAGGAGAAAATATTAGTTCTCTAAAAAAGAAAAACCACCTTGATCGTACAAGATATTTATGTGTCTGTATATTCTACATTGTTCTTCCTAGTGTTCATAGCTTTATTTTCTGTTCATGGTAAGGTTGAACACTAATAGGAGTGGCTTCACCGACCAAAAAAAAAAAAAAATCTTTAATCCCTCCAGAAATTACTAATGAGACGTTCCTGAGAGCTAGGATTGAATCTTGGCTCTTTCAAGAGCTCCAGGGTGGTGCAGGTGAGCACTAACAGGTTTCTTATCTATAAAATAAGGCTAGACCCGGTATCTTCCAACTTCCACTAAATATTTAGTGCTATATTGACAAACTCAGTTATCTGTGAGAATAATAACAGAGGAGGAATCTAAAATAAATTACTGATGATTCCAACGGCAGCAAGTAAGAAAGAAGGGAAAAACAGCCTGTTAAAGAAAATGTGATGTCTTCACAGTACTATGTGGAATAAAATAACACAATATGGAATACACAACACAAACCCTAGGTGGAGACATAAATATATTTTGCCATCAGTTTTGCGGGGGGGGGGGGTATTTTTTTTAAGGAACCTAATATTTTTAAATGAAAAAGGGGCCCCTCCTACTTTTTAAAGTTATTTAGTGATAAAAACAATCAATGTTTACAAGCAACCAACTTTCTCTTGTGATGAGAAAGGAAGAAGCAGAAAATTAAGAATTGCCATAGTAGATTGTCCTAAAGTTAATAAAACTAAGATGTTCCCTAACACACCTACACTTGGTTAACTTTTCAGGTTTCTGAAACCTCACTTGGCTGAGAACACTGAGAAATATTAAATGACCGGATATGATAAAGTAGAAGTCCATTTTCTAAACTGGAACTGGTTTTTCAAAAACTATACAGGGGAGCAAGCCAGATGTGGTGCACGCCTTTAATCTCAGTACTAGGGAGGCAGAGGCAGGTGGATCTCTGAGTTCAAGGCCAGCCTAATCTACATAGAAATTCCAGGGCAGCCAGGGCTACACAAAAAATAATCTTGTCTCTGAAAACAAAAATAGTGAACACAACAAAACAAAAAATTATACATGACAAGCTAAGAGAAATTGCTGTTAAATTGAAATCTTGTTTTAATTATTGAGCCTAACTTGAAGACACCATTTGAAAAAGGGGCAATATTCACAAGACAAGCTAAAGGTCCAGCCAATATCTCACTAGCAAGTTAGTCTCAAGAAGAAGGTGATGTCAGAATAATACTAAAGATAAACAAGTACAAAGCATGGCTTTAAAGTAGATAAAACATTTTAACAAGGTTTTTAGAACACATAAAGTGAATGTGATTCCTGAATAAGCAGACAGGATTTTTTTTTCTGTAGTGTTTTTTTTCTTACAGGTTTTTTTTTTTTTTTTTCTGGAGTCAAGTCTTCCACATAGAATCACCTCTTCCCCACTTCCCTTGGCCTAAACTATCTGATTTCATGTAAACCAAATTCAGTCATTCCTGACAAGGTGTTCAGGAGCTAAAACTCTTTCAATCTTCACATAAATAGAGTGCAAATCAAATCTTATGATGATATATTCAAGCTTTCAGGATCTCTGTTTGCCAAGAGAAATGTCAGAGTTTAGTACCTACTAAGCCATAGATTTATGAGAAAATGCTTGTAGATTGACAAGCAATTTTGCAACAAATGCACCTTCAGTGTGAGACTCAGAGGAATGTTTAGGACATGCCTAAATGATTTAGTATTTTATACCTTTACTCAAAGGACAGTTCATATAAGTCAGTTCTATCTGAAGACTGTCAATCAAACAAAAACTAAAAGTAATTCTAAAATCATGATTCACCCCCCCGCACTTATTCTTTATCTCTTGAATTCAGTTCATAGTACTAAGTGATATACTGATTAGCCAAGTTTGAACTGCTTTAATTGAAACAAGACAGATTACTTTCTTATTGAAATACAAAACAGCATTTCTGATTGCTTTTATTTATGAGGTGCCAATATCTGAATATATGTAAACTTTGAATTGTTTCCCCTTTACCCCAGACTCTAAAACATAATTCTTTTTCCTAATGTGCCAGCTTTCAGGGCAAGAAGTTGTAATGAATACCTTCCAGTCACACAGAATGTTCTTTATCTCACCCAGTACTGGAGAAAAAGAGAAAGAAAGAAAGAAAGAAAGAAAGAAAGAAAGAAAGAAAGAAAGAAAGAAAGAAAGAAAGAAAGAAAGAAAAGAAAAGGAAGGAAAAAAAAAAACTTCCAAAGGTTTGGAATCCTGAAACCTGTAAACAAAATCTGTGGAGCAGATAAAATTTTAAATGGCACAATGCAATTAAAGCTGAATTCAATTTGAGCGCACCCTGTCCATCTGTCAGAGAGAAACAAAAGCTGAGGAGCTGCATTATTGCTGAAGCCCTGCTCTTGTTAATTTGCTTGCTGAGAGATTTCAATTTCTAGGAAGTGCACAAATTAGTGTTCAGTCAGGGCTAGATCCTTAGTAAGTACAAGCAGATGGTGGAAATCAGCCCTAATCAAGTGGCCAAAGCCTTTTTTTTTCCTGTCTGATTAAAGCATTTTAATCCTTTCAGATTGTCTGCTTTAAAAAAAAAATATTCACCATCCTTTATTTTTCTTATATTCTAGGATGGATTTAAATTTAGCCTATCAACATGAGAGGAAAAAAGAACTTTGAAGAATATATCTATGCTTATCTAAATAGCAAGTAGTGTCCAGATTCATGGATCCATTTAGCGTCCTGTCTTCTATTATGTGTTAAATAATAGTCTGAATGAGTATTAACTCATATGTTAATACAAATATGGCATATTGAATCTGTTGTGGAGAAATTAAGTTACTGAGAGGGTTACAAAATTCTTTCAACGTTCAGACTGAAAGCTAGCAGAAGTTGACAGTGATCAGATAATATGGTGCATTATGCATACCTCCCGCACCCAGAGGCGAAAGAAAAAGATGGTATTGTTTTTACTAATAGAAAATAACAGATACATAAATTCTTAATAAGGGAAACTGCTTAAGTCCAAACTAAGAAGATCCAGTGGCTAGGAGAGTTACAGTTTGGAGAACAATTAGTAGAGATTAACTTGGAAAGGAAAATATGTCATTATCTTCAGAGCATAGGACACAGGTACTCAGTCTGTAGATCTACTACTGTCATCATCTGCTGAGATATAGTCAAACTCTAAGCACACTCACCAGTCAAAGACTGTGTACCATGGAAAGATACTCAGAGAATTGTATCATCTAATTGTGTACGCTTAACAAAACAGTTTGGCCCCAACACATCTTTCTGCCTTCATCATTTTCTAGATCTAGACTATAGGAAAACTATTTTCAGTGTCTAAACACACTTAAAGTTGACTTCTGACATAAGTTATGTTCTTTCAATACGAATACATCAATGAAGAGTACTTATAAGAATGAAATGCCAGTTTTGCTGTGTGAAAACAGTCAGGAACAATTTCTTCTACATTTCTTCTCCCCTGAAGATGTGCAAGATCCCTGCTTGTGCTTGAAACATCCTGTTTAGCAATTTCATTACCTAACTGGTTCTTAACAAACATCTTCTACCAGTTTGGCAGAATTTTACAAATGTTGGTGCATATTTCAGATGTTTTCGGGCTAACTAAGTCACTAAAGAATTTGAATGCTTTCTTCCTTGCTTAAACCTTTCTAATTAGATCTATAATTTTAAACTGAGGAATAGTTTAAATGATTATCTTTATGCAGCACCAAGTTCAGACGTTTGCCTGTGCTTATAAAGTTTCAAATTTACAGTTTAAACATTGTAATCACCATATATGAGAGAAAAAAATACCCCTAACATATAAAAATTATTTTAAAATTTTTATTTAAATTATATCTAACCCTTACATTCAAAAGTGAATCATAAAAAATAAAAATTAATTAACACTACTAGACAATGATTTTGTGGATAGGGTTTAAATGTCTGACAACTAATAGAGACAGAACCAGTTTAACATGACTTAAGTCAGCTAACTAAAATCAAGAAGTTTGTACCTCCTTTCCTTCCCTGCCACCCATTCAAGTTGAGTGTAGCTAACAGTTGAAACCACGGCTTACATAGCTTTTCCTGAAAAGCGCCCTTGTTAACTCAATGTCTGTTAGAGACTTAGGCGTTTCATGACAGTTACAACCTGTTTGTGCCTAGGACTAAGCACTTGGTGATTCATCACTATAAAATGCAATTAGGCACTAAGCCAAGAAGAACACAGGTGTACAGGGGAACAGACTGACCTTCATATCTGTTTGGAGGCACAGCATGGAGAGGAATGGCAAAATGCACCCATGAGCTGAGCCCACGTCTTTCTTTGTTACCATTGTCTCAGACCTTTCCTCTCTGTCTTTTACACATTCTCTTTCAATGTCTTTAGAGATTGTTTTATGTCAGCTGAGACTCTTGCCCTCTGCTCTTTAGACCCCTGACAATACTCAAGGCCACTGTCTTGACTCTAACTAAATCTCATCATCACTAACTGCCTAAAGATGGCCTCAACTCTCAAAGCCCTTCCTTTGCTTAGTCCCCACCATCTGGAATTGTAGTAGTTCCCACTATTATAAAGAAGCTCCATCTGCCAAGATACCACCAATGCTTGTGCGAATTCCTGCCTCCATATCCTTTGACTCCCACTGAGAACTAGAATTGGTCTTTCTACTTTTCTTTTGATGCAATGCGTTGCTTTAGATTTTTTGATTTATCTAAATTCCTACAGAATTGTGACCTATACTCATTTATAACCTACCTTCCCTACTTGCAAGGAGGTCTGATTGATTGACTGATTGGTTGATTGATTGATTGATTGATTTGTCATTATTATTGTTTCTTATCTTGTCACCTCAGAAACAGTGACATACTTTATGGATCATCGGTACATAATGCAGGAATGGCCAGCTAGATGTAGTTATACAAATTAAAATCAAATAACATTTAAAAGTAATTTCCTAATTATATTTGCTCAAGTGCTTGCTAGCCATACATGGCCACTGGCTGTTGACTCAAACCATGTAGACAGAGTTTCGTCCATCAGGAAAAGCTCTGCGGCAGAACTCCATAGTGGTCAATCCAACTCAGTTACTATGTGTGTCCACCTGCCATCAATAGACAGCGAGACTCAGAGGAAGGCAGTTTTCAAGGCTACCTATCTGATGGTTTGGGGGACAAGGCGACACATGCACTGGACTGTACTCTCTGGGAGGTTTCAGCGGCTGCAGAGTACTCCTCATTTGTTGTCTGAAAAACCAGCACAACTAGGCCAGGACAATTCTGATACTTCATATATAATTAATAGTGGTTAAAGAAATTTATGTGGCAACTGTTTTGTGGAAGCCTGAATTCACACTTTCAATATTTAAAAAGGCTGCTGTCACGGCTGGTAGAAATAAAATTAAACCCACCAGCTGTGGTTTATTTATTTATTTACTTACTTACTTTAGGTAAACACATAACATTTTATTTCTGCTTTATCTCCCATCCTTGTAAATGTCAGAAATACAGAAAAGAAATATACTGAATCACCCTGGCTTGCTGTTAGAGTTTTCTGAAAATACACATTGCTTTATTTGTTTTGTTTTGTTTCTAACTAGGTGGAAATTTTGATCATTCTTACTGGGAAGATTTTTCTCTTCTAAACTGTGTTAATTCTTAAAGTCTTGAGAATAGAAAGGTAATGGCAATATCTACCTGATTTTGCTCTAAAGTTCATATTCTTTTCTTCACTAGATTTTTTTTCTCATTATAGGATAATCAAGGACAATTTCTAAGGGATATATTTTCTAAATCTTACATTAATTATAATTTTGAAACTATTCCAAGAAATTTTAAATGAGATTATTTTAAATTGAC
The DNA here is from genome assembly GCF_907164565.1 of Psammomys obesus. Classification (NCBI taxonomy): domain Eukaryota; kingdom Metazoa; phylum Chordata; class Mammalia; order Rodentia; family Muridae; genus Psammomys; species Psammomys obesus. Next base: position 35,564,283 of record NW_026591086.1, read on the forward strand.
CAGGCTTTTAGACACAAAGGTCAACAGTATTTAGAAGAGATTTAAGTAGAATCATGAATCAGTGCACTGGATTATAAGGTTTCCTTCTGCTATGTAGCATTGATGTGATAACCTAGGACTAAACAGTAACACTTAGTTGCCATGGAAACCTCTCAGATTGTGAAATGGCCTTACAATTTCTTCTTAGTTATAAATAATTAAGCAATATTTTTCTCCATTTTGATAGTTTTGTCTTGTGAGCATTCCTCTAAATACAAACATTTAACAAAATAAAATAAAAATTTGGGCAATAAGTATGTATTATAGTAAGTATTGTTAACATCATTTTAACAAAACCACAGTATTTAAATTTAAGCAGTGTACCCAATTATGAGTAATTTGCTCATTATATTTCTCAAAGATTAGCATGAGCTGACAATATATTGGACCACTCATGGTCTAGCTGCTCCCAAATACTTTCTTTGTAGCTTGTTATATTATCACTCCCCCTCTTTGGTGTAAAATCTTCATGAGAAGAGTGATTTATCTGAATTCAGAATGATGGAATCCTTCCAAAATGTCATGCCTCTTTTATTAACATACTGGAATTACTTACTTTCTTCCGTCAGATGATGATGAATCTAAGGATCATAAACTGAGATGAGTTTCTATTTTCATATAGGAAATGTAAGGATAACACGGTGAACTCCCCGGACACAGGAAATAGATGGAGAAGGTGGTAACTCCACAGCCCAGGTGGGTGGGTGCTAGGACTAAGTAGAACGAAGGCATAAGATAAGAACTTCTGGAGCTTGGAAGTTTCGCCCAAAATACTTTGTTTTTGCAGAAAAGAGTGAAGAAGTTAGGTCAGGACCATTATATCAACAAAGGTACACATCATGCTAAATTCCCCACTGTCTTTTAAATTATAAGCTTATATATAACAACAAAAACATGAGAACATGCCAAAATTTATTTCCTAATATATTTATAGTTCCAAACTGTGGCTTTCTAGAACCTCATGTTTGTCAGGTCATTCGCACTTTCAACACTCCTGTCATTTTATAGTGCTCTGACAGTATTTATCACAGATTGCAAAAAGAAAACAAAAAAAAAAAAAACAGGGAGGGAGAGTCTTCAATATGTAAAAAAAGCAACTGTGGTCTGCCACTAACAATCAGAAACTTCATAAATCTTTACAAGTTTACACAGAAAACAGAAGAGTGTGTGTGTGAGATGGATCAGAGTAAATTTTTGTTCTCTCTTTAGCTGCAAAATATTTGTTTGTTTGTTTCAGCTACAATTTTCATTTTAACAAACATTCCTGGACACCACTGGCTACACTATTACACCGAAGACAATAGCAATGTAACATAAATGACACACTAATGATGTATTTGTCCTCATCGGAGCATAGCTGTGTACATGGTATCACTTCCTACCCAAGACCCAGGTATCAAACACATTTACCAGTCTCTCTGTGTCAGGTAGATGTCAAATTGCTTGTGCTAATAGACCTACTTCTTTGAAATTCTATTTTCGGTTATATTTTTCAGAAATTTATTTCCATACTAGTTCACGTTTGTAGTAAGACTTTAGCATGTTCCTGTTTTAAAGTCTTCAAGAGATCATATTGCTGCTGGTATTCAATAAAGTTGTTCCCTGTGACCTGACTTTCATTATTGACCAGACTTATCTATTTTATGGTCACTCTTGATCCAGTTAAACAACTGTCTGCAGAATTTCTACGACACTCTTGCTATTGTCAAAGCTCTAAACAAATTTGCTAGTGATTTGCCAAGAATTTTCATTATTTCCATAAACACAAAAGCAATCAAAAGAGAAATATAAGCATCGTTTGAGGCACCACTAATGTAATCTATTTTTGCATCCTTCATTGTGATTTCAATATAACATCATAAGATATAAACTATCATGTTTCCTATTCTGTTCAAGGTCATTTTGGCCATTGATTTCAAAGGACTTGATGTTTTAAAGCAGTCTGACATCCTGCTTGTGTGTCTTCAGCGAGGTTTAGTCAATACAGTAGGAAGAATCATTAGTTATTCAAGGTAAAACTTTCAAAAAAAAATGTGACTGGGACACTTTGACCTTCTCTGAATGGAGAAATGCTTTGTGCATCTTTATGTTCTTTTAAATATAATTTGTCTAAACTGTCTAAAGTAAATCAAAAACTATCACTCAACCCCCTTAGTAAAAAGGGTAAATTTTAATTGCAGAACTTAAAACCTCACAATTAAAAGCTGTGGTGCTACTTAAAGCCAACACAAACACAGGTATGAGAGCCTATGCATACAAATTAGATTTCTTGACATATTTGTAATTCTGAAGGATACTCTAAGCACAGACCATTTATATGCCTTAAGTGTTTTCACAGACAGACTAGAAAGGATAGTTGTTACACTTGTTTTAGCATTTCTGTACTCAGTAATAATTTACGACTAATAAAATCTTTTAAGTGATGAGATATTCCTAACATACCTCAAGCAGAAAAAAATGTGAAAAAAATATTTAGGATCTTTGATATTTTTGAACATACACATTTTTTTAAATTAAAAGCACACCGATTTATAAATGAAAAAATAAATATCATAGAAAATAAATAAATAAATGCCCAAATAGAAAGAAAATAGCATAAAAAAATAAATGAATGCCATTTGCTGCTAAACATACATGAGCAGCAATTTCCTGTTACTTTGATGCACAGGTATCTAGCTTCATGAAACATAGTCTTATTTAATGACTGCACTTAAAATATGTTTTCAAATATCACAAATCTCCATTGCCAAAAATAAGGATGCATAGGATCATATCGATCTAACAGAAAGAAGATAAAGCATCCAGAGAGTTTGTAACAGAACATTAATATAAAGACCCCAGTTTTAAAAGAAGCAAAGGAGAGAAAAATACATATTTAGCAACTCCACGTTTGATTTTTTTGAGTGCTAAGTCATATACCTGTGTGTGTCTATATGTGTGTGTGCGCGTGTGTGTGTGTGGAAAATGGAGACAGAAAACTTGAACCACAGCCTATGAATGAAAAGTAATTTATGAATGTCTAGAATTAGAAATAGTTGAAGGCAAACTGCCCTTCTACCAATGTGAAGAAAGTGATAGCTGTTAATGTAGTGACAGCCACCAGACAATGAGAGGAGGGAGAGCCACACACTTTGACACACCTTGATTTTGTTTTGCAGTGATGGCAATGGAACACTGGAAAAAAAAAAAGTATGACAAGTACCTCACCTCTAGATTATATTCTTATATATTTAATACTCACAATACGTCACAAAAATCAATCTATATAGTTGGAAAAGAGTTAAATGACAGCTAAGAAACCAATATTTGCATTCAAGGTTAATAAATACCAAAAGCAAAGCTGTCTTATGATGGCACATTTGAAAAACAGAGGATGCTTACTCAGTGGCTGGCTCTTTGACCTCTCCCCCCGCCTCCGAGGGAGGAGCAGACTTGCTAGGCCACAGAAGAGGACACTGCAGCCAGTCCTGATGAGACTTGATAAGCTAGGGTCAGATGGAAGGGGAGGAGGACCTCCCCTATCAGTGGACTAGAGAGGAAGGAGATGAGGAAGGGAATGAGGGAGAGAGCTACAGCTGGGATACAAAGTAAATAAATTGTAATTAATATAAAAAAAGAATATTTTATTTTGCTTTCTTTTATTTTGTGTGAGTGTAGGATGGCGTATGGTGGAATTTGTTCGTGCACATACACACGTGTTATGAGTCTATATGCACAGATAGAGTTGGAGACCAGAAGCTGGTGTCTAATGGCTTCCTCTATTGTTCCCCACTTCAATTTTCAAGGCACAGTCTCTCACAGAACCTGAAGCTTAGAACATCAGCTAGCCTGAATGAGAAATGAACTCCACTATCTGTCTGTTACCACTTTCTCAGATCTGGGGTTACAGATATCTGCTATGTTTTTATATTGGTTCTGGGGATCCAAAAGCAGATCCTCATATTACAGGCACTTTAGCAGCCGAGCCTCTCCCTAACCCTTCAGCAGGATAGATTTAATATATACAATTTTAATAAAAAATAAGTAAATTTAGTAAAACAGTAAGTTATAGCACAAAGGACTGAATTTATGGGAAATTTGTTAATTTGAACATAGGCTGTTTTCTAAAAGTGATTCATTCCTGAGGAATTTATTAAGTAAAATAAAATTAATAAAAACACATAGAGGTAAACTGAGGATCCCAATGACTCTTATATTCTGAATAGGAAGAGAAAAAATGTTATGAGTCTGCTTGTAAAACTGTTGGAGAAAAGATAAATTGATTGCTCTAATCTCCTTGGCACAATGATATGTAAAAGCTCATATAATTTCAACTTCATTATTTTTAACAAAATGAACTATAGTAGAGTTACCCGGCAAATACACAGTACCATAAATTAAACTACAGTTTCAAAGCAGAAGCAGAAGTAGATTTTATGATGCAATACATTTTATGATGCCCTTGATTCCTTAATTTGTGTGTTTTGCTTAGTTGCTAATTTCCCAAATACTGTAATCTGCAGGCGCTGTTGTTCTCGGTAGGATAGATTGCCAGCGCTCCTGCTCAACAGAAAAAAAAAAAAAAAAAGAAAATCAGTGAAAACAGAAAGTCTCCTGAAATCGACAGCTATTTTCAATAACTTCCTGGGACGAGTTACTAAGCATTCAAAGGAAGAAAATAGAAGTTCACCTCTCTTCTGTACTAGTATACACATTCTGTACCTAGTTAGCTTTCCTGGTTACAGTTAATAAATTAAGAAATTTTCTTCTACTTTGTTCATCTGTCATATAAAATGAATACACAATTTTGATCATGGGTTTCTTTGATAATCTTTGATGACATATATAGCCACTAAATATTTTACTCAACACTGGTGGTACAGATTTAAACAGAATTACAATGGATGAAACACTACGATACTTATAGTTGTATAAAATGAATAACTGGCATTTCATCAAAGAAACTTAAAACAAAAATTTCACAAGTGATTTATATATTGTAGGTTGATATAAAACAAGTTTCCATGAAACAAAATATTTCCTCAAATTAGCCTAACTTCCATATCCATTATAATTTATCAACTAACAGAAACTGAGGCATTTTCAGGTTCACATTTTCTCTATAGATTATTACTTTACTATAATTTACCATTAGATAATTTATTGTTTTGGCATGCTAGATGGCATCTATCTTAAAACAAAAATTCCCAGAGGTAAATGAGTTCTTAGGTTTTCAAATGGTATCTCTCTGTGTAGCCTTGACTATCCTAGAACTGGCCCTGTAGACCAGTCTGGCCTTGAACTCAAAGATCTGCCTGCATCAGCTTCACAGTGTGTTCGGGTTAAAGGTGCCACCACACCAGGCCTGAGAAGTAAATGGATTCAATTTTATGAATTCAACATTCTTCCTTTTCTACGATACTTTTGCTCTCTTGCCTGCCGTTTGGGTCTGAAAGTAATTATCATGGAAGAAATGGAATCACTTGTTGGCATGACATTCTAAACCACAGTAAAAGTAGTAACTAATACCTACATGAAGTCAACAAATACATTATTTGCAAGACCATTTTGAACCTGTAAGTTATGAGGTAAGCTGTTAAAGCAGGCAGATGGTGGGATCTAGAAAAGATGATCGTGAGTGAGGTATCCCAGAAGCAGAAAGACACACACAGTATATACTCACTTATAAGTGCATATTAGACATATAATAAGGATAAACACACTAAAATCTGTACTCCTAAAGAAGGTAAGCAAGAAGGAGGACCCTGGGCAAGATGATCAGTCCTTACTCAGAAAGACAAATAGGATGGACACTAGAGGAAGGAGAAAACAGGAAACAGGACAGGAGCCTACCACAGAGGGCCTCTGAAAGACTCTACCCAGCACTGTATCAAAACAGATGCTGAGACTCAAAACCAAACTTTGGACAGAGTGCAGGGAATCTTATGAAAGAAGGGGGAAATAGTAAGACCTGGAGAGCACAGGAGCTCTATAAGGAGAACAAGAGAACCAAAAAATCTGGGCATAGGGGTCTTTTCTGAGACTGATATTCCAACCAAGGACCATTCATAGTCTAGAACCCCTGTTCAGATGTAGCCCATGGCAGCTCAGTATCCAAGAGGGTTCCCTAGTGAGGAGAACAGGGACTGTCTCTGACATGAATTCATTATCTAGCTCCCTGTAGGAGGAACAGCCTTGCCAGGCCACAGAGAAAGACAATGCAGCCAGTCCTGATGAGACCTGATTAGGCTAGGGTCAGAGGAAAGGGGAGGAGGACCTCCCCTATCAGTGGACTTGGAGAGGGGCCTGGGAAGAGATGAGGGAGGGAGGGTGAGATGGTGAGGGAATGAGGGAGGGGGCTACAGTTGGTATACAAAGTGAATAAATTGTAATTAATATAAAAAAATTAATAAAAAATGTAAACATTGCTCCTTTTATTACAAGTAGGTCCTAAGCACTTTTGAAATAAAGAAAAATGAACTAAAGAGATCTTTTTACTCTCCTTTATGCTTTGAATTTTTCCTCCATTGTATGTGAAATATTTCAAAACTGACATATAAAATAAAATTAAATTCTTTGCAGCTGTTTTAGATTGCTTTCTTACTACTAATTTCAAACATTAGAGTGGCCATCCAGCTTTTAAAACTCTAGCTTTTATTTGAAATCTAACTATGTTTTGCAAACAACTATGTTCAAGAGTTGTATGAGTATTTGAATTTTAGGCAGAATGTTATAAATGTATATCCATTTAAATAAAATATAGGTTTAATTTTAACTGGAACTGCCATCTTCTGTACTTCACCAAACTGTCAAATACAAAAGGAAAGAGTAAAAAATATGTTCTCTATGTCTTTCAGAAAACATGAAGTTGTTTCCTAATCTATACACTGTACAAGTGAATCAACAAAAAAAAAAACAAAAACAACAAAAAAAAAAAAACAGGGTGACATCAAAGAAATGGGTATTATTCAAAGAAAAAAAAAAAAGAAAAAAGAAAACAATCCAAACTGTTGCCATGGCAAAAATGAAAGGATCTACAATATTACAATATTACTCAGTAGGCTGTTGGCATTCTTGTAAACAAATAAGTGAAGGGAAGATTCTTGCCAAGAGTTTAATGTGCACATTGAGCATATTTTGCACTTTAAGAGCCAAGTCAGCTTTCTAATATACATGAAGCAAAATGATCGGATAAAGAATGACAAAGAGAAATGAACCCAAGTTTCAGCTGAAACACCAGCCGACCCTTTCCAAGAGGAGGCCTCTGGGAGAAATTAAAAAAAAAAAAAAAAAAAAATATATATATATATATATATATATATATATATATATATATATAGGAAGCTGAGGTACTGGAATGCATTTCTTTGGATATTCAAAGACAATCGTTTATCTTTTTATCCAGCATAAATTGAATATTCCACAGTGTTTTCTTTCCCTTTTCTTACAGAGTAAGCTATCATGATACATTCTCCTATGCTACACTGCCATTGCCATTTTTGCATACCTTTAAAGTCTTACAACCATACAATTTAGAGCTTTTATTTCTCTTTTAGCTTATCAAATTTGACTCTTAGAAAGGAGTATTATTCTTATGCTTCAGGATTTTAGTTAAAGATATTACTATCTTTCCAAAGTTATGTACTGTAGTCTATTGTAGAACACAGGTCCTTGGCAATTATGGGGCAACAAAATGGTACCAACATCTTCAGAAATGAAGTGAGTGTTCCTGGAAATCCATGTTTAAAAGGCTTCAGCATCTAATATAATTCAAATCTGTACCAATGTTTTCTTGGAAATCTTCCCTACATAAAGAGGTTCACATGTATACCACATAAGGCGAGACACCAACCAGGAAGATGCTAATTCCCATTGTCATGATAAGACTGACAGTTCATAGACCAACATCTCTAATCTAGAATTTCTTAAAGTTTTTCCACAAATGATCCTTTTGCCTGAGAAATTTTTATACCACACCGAGTATGTACGCACACAAATTCTTTACATAAACAGAATTTTACTGATAATAAATCCTAAAAAAAGCATTTAAAAACAATTATTTGAGACATGTACGTCTTCACCATTTGGTGATGGCAACACACTAATGATATGGAGGTGCCTGTTCATTTTTTTTGTGTGAAGAATTAAGTCTTAGAGACTGTGTGATACTGAAGGACATACAGTACTTTCAATACTTTTCAGAGTTAAATATTTTTAATTTACAACCACCAATGTAGAGAATGCTCATTTGTACAAATTTGTAGTAAAAACAAATGACGGTATTGTATTCAGGTCTATTTCAAAAGTCACTGGAAGTACTTTCCTAATTTCAATTCAAATTTTTAGAAACATTGTCTTATGTAATTCAAGCCGGCAATTAAGACAAGAATTTTTAAAATTAAACATTCTAACATAGTACAATCCAGACATATACTAACATAATACTTACATTCTAAGGAATGATAAAAAAATATTAAAAGTCTTTGTTTTCTGTAATTAACTTCTGATATTTCTTTGAGGGCAGAAATATTATACGTACAATAAAAAGACTGAAACTCAAAGAATATGACAGGCTCTGATCTGAGCTAAGGAGTTTTGGTTAGGCTTTGTTGGTACTGAATTCTGTGACAAAATGCACAGGGAAAGGAGAAGTCACATGTTTCAATACTCGCTAGTATTGTCAGAAATTCCTTGGATTCATTACACTTTTGATTTTGAATTAATTTTTTTGATCATTGGACATTCAGAAACCTTTATTGTAGCCTAATTCTTTACAACTCCTTCAATATAATAAGGCTACTCCATGTTTAAAAAGCAGGGACCTAAATTACTATTGTTATTTAAACCATGATTCTACTATTTACTTTGAAATATTGAATATGTGTGCAGGAAGATAGACTTGAATTGCTAGTTCTTCTAAGACTTCTTTAAAGTTTGCAAATATTCATATCTAATCTTTCATGCTATCATTGTTCAAGACACAGCTGTTTCTATATGTGGCTTCTAAGATGTTGTCTGATAAGCCCAATCGCTTAAATGTATTCAGAATGTATACATTTAAACAAATACGATAGAATTTGTGCTTTCAAACTATCAGGAGCACAATGTGCTCCAGGAACTAACTGCTCTCCATGATCTCACGTGTGCCCTGTCTAAGCCATGAGTGTTGTCACATTTCTTTAACAGAGGGGAAGCTGAACTGGATTTGAAAGTAACCCAAGTTCACTGTTAGTCATTACAAGCCCTTTGTACAAGTACACTGTCAGTCAATTTACCCACCACCATTGAAATGTTTACTCTCACAAAACCTTATTTCTACATTCAAGATAACGAAGCAGCAGATTTGACATCTTCAACTGATTGTCCAAAATTTTATATGACCAGCTGAGTGATCAACAAAGACCTAGCATCCTCAGAAGCCCAGACTTAGGACACCTTTGACATCAGGGCTCAAGTTCTCACCTCCATTTGCAGATACTTTCCCATCTCTCCATCAATGAGTTTTTCTTTCTTCATTCTGAAAGAGAATTCATTCCTTTTCCTGCTCAAAGACAATACAATTGGGAAAGAAAAATAACCATAGCAAGCAAAAAGTTCAAAAGCAAATCAATGAACTTTGGGCATGGCTCTACCAATGAAAGAAATAGCCTTACTACCTGAGTTCAAACCCCAGAATCCATGTGAAAAAGAAAAGCCAAATGACATGAACCTGTAATCCCCAGAACCTGTAATCCTACAATAGGATGGGAGGCAGGGACAGAACTGGAAACTCCTAGTTCGGCTAGTAGCAGAGCAGCAAACACAAGAAAGATCTTGCCTTACCAAGCTAGAAGATAAAAAACAACCCTCTCCCCAAATTTGTCCTCTGGCCTCCACAAAAATGTCCACTGCTACACACATGCACACACACACACACACACACACACACACACAGATAAATGTCAAAACTAAAGAAGTAATTATTATAATTAGTATAATGGCATTTGCATATTGTCCACCCAACTCATCAAACAGAAAGGCTAGAATATTATGTGCCAGAGTATTCAGATAGGATAACACACAAAAGAGCAAAGGACAAGTCTCATAAAGCACATAAAAGCAATATTTAAATATATGGCCTTTTTAAAACTGTATTCCAATATCATGTATACTTTATAATCTTTACAATTATACTAAACATAGGATTACCTAATCTGGTGATTTTATTTTTATAAAATGTATATTAAATCTTACATAGGAAATGGTACAGATCCGATAAAAGATGACAGTTTGGTTGGAGAGGAAGAATGGATGTTTGAATTCTAACTTCAAGAGCTCAGTCAAGGAATCTCTCCATTTTCATGCTATACTTTCATAAACATAATTGGCAGGCAAAAAGAGAAGATTAATTTAAGTGATGAAATAAATGGTTTGAAACACTGCCAACCAATCAAATGTGTCCTTTTCTGTGAGTAAAATATAAAATATATAAACTGAATATGAATTTAAGTCTTTCCTTTAGTAATTCCGTGATCTTTGTCTAGAAAGCCTGGTTAATCCAAACAAGAAAAATAAGTAAATAAATCAAAGTGCTGTGAGAAAATGTGCCACTGCATTTTATGCAAGTTTATAAATTAGGCATTTTGCTTAGTTTAGTATTGCAGTAAAAAGAAATGAACATATTTGTAATCAATTCATATAATATTTATCTTATCACTAAAAATATATTTATCATCTTCTAAAATGATTCTCTGCATGTATACATATAGGATTGGTATAAAGGGAGAATGTTAGAGACTGAAGTCTGAAATAACTCACAAAACATTGTTAAATAAGATTATATTAATAACAAGGGTTAAAAACCTGGCATCAACCAAGTTGAACATAATTCAATATAACTAAAATTTCAAAACATTAGAGGAATGAAATTAGATTATAATAGACTCTTTAAATTAAATCAATGCAATTAAGAATATGATGAAGTATCCAGTTATCTGTTTTCTGAGCCTTTGAAAAGTGGAAATATTAATGGAACTGTACAAGAAATTAGTGCTGACTAGATTAATTGTCATAGCAATTGCCATATTATAAATATGTCATTTGTGAAAATTATGCATGAAGATAATGCACATGTTGTCAACATCACTTGAACAAATATTTGATTTCTGGAGAAAGATCAACAAGCTTTTCTTACTTCCAACATGATTGCACACTGAGAATATCTTAGATGAAGATGCTGGAATTCCATAAGATCATAGCATATGTTTTTATAAGTTTACTGGCACTTCATCTGATAAGTTGAGAGAAATTAAGCAGCAAAAATGCAACCTGAGGAAACTCCAACAGGAATGTAAACTAAACTGGTGGGGAGGTCTGTGGGTGTCAATCAAGAACAAAATGCAACTGTCAAGCTTGCTTCGCTAACAAACTGTCACATCAACAATATGGAGTTAATGACTACAAATTAACTGTATACCAGATGCTTGACACTTTGTTATGACACTTAGCAAGCTAGTTGACATTTGGGGATCAAAGCTTCTTTAATTACACTTTGTATAACATGTGCAACCTTTATGCTAATGTCCAAATATTCCTTGGAGCAAGACTGTCCAAGTAACAGCATCCACGGACTGTTTTCTAGGTGTGGGTCTGAGAGTATTCATGTGGCTGTAAAAAAACATGGGTAAAAGCTGAATGGGAGCCAGGCTTCAATGCACAATGTTACTTGGCATTGCTATTGTCTAAAACAACACTGTTTTCTAATTTGGTGAGTGGTTAAACCACTTCCCCTGACTGACAGACAGTTTGTGAAATAACACATTAAAAAAAAAGTTTGTTTAGATGTACAGATTTTAGTGGGTTTATAAGCAAAAGAGAGGACCCTAACTAAAATGTTCAATCCCCATCCTGAAAGGCAAAAAGGATGGACATCAGAAGAAAAAGAAAACAGGAAACAATCTCGGAACCTGCCACAGAGGGCCTCTGAAAGCCTCTGCCATGCAGACTGTCAAAGCAGATGCTGAGCCTGATGGCCAACTGACAGGCAGAGTGAATGGAATTTTATGTAAGAAGTGGGAAATAGTAAGAGCTGGAGAGGACAGGAACTCCACAAGGAGAGCAACAGAACAAGAAAATTTGAACACAGGGAACTTCCCAGAGACTCATACTCCAACCAAGGACTATTCATGGAGATAACCTAGAAACCTGACAATGCAGCCACTTCTGATGAGAACTGATAGACTAAGATCAGAAAGAAGGAGAGGAGGACCTCCACTATCAGTGGAATTGGGGAGGGGCATGCATGCAGAAAGGGGGGGAGGGTGGGGCTGGGAGGGGAGGAGGGAGAGGCTTTTGGGGGGATACAAAATGAATAAAGTGTAATTAATAAAAGTTAAATAAAAAAATTAAAAAAATGTGGTCATCACTTTTATGGTCATTTGTGAAAGAAGACACAATGAAAAATACCAGAATGTAAAACAGCTGAGAAAAGTATTGAGGAGTATGTTGGTTGAACAGAAATGCTTACTGCCTTTTGGATCACTGAGTTGTGTGATGTTTCAGAATTCACCTTCAAGGAAAAGATTTGACATTTTCCCAAATGAATAAAACTCAATAAATGACATAAACAAAGTTTAATGTATCAGGTATAATACCGAATTGAATGCTAAACCATACTGTTAACCAAGAAATGAAAGGAAATGTTTCAATAAATATCTAAGGGTCTTTATGAATAAATGAACGTAATCAAATCATAGATGTAATCAGGGTTCTCTTTGGTGCAAATGACAGACTTCACAAGAGGGTATTGTAAGGCTCAGGAGTATCTGACACCTTTATTCCTTCATTCCAGTACTGTCTGGATTGATTTCAGGGAAAGGCATATTCAGAATATGTAAGGAAAGAAGGATGTACAGAAAAGAAAAATCTAATATTAGAACCAGTAATGAAATTTCCCACATCTCCAACCATTTAATTCTTTGGCTACACAGACCATACCCCAGAAAGAAGGAACTGCGAAACTCCAGAGCCATGGGCTAGCTGTGTACTCCATCTCAGGATGAAACTCATGTCTAGTACACTCTCTTGGGCAACCCTCAGGCCCTCTGGCTTTGTTAGATCCCACACAGAAGGAAGGCTAAATATTCAGCAAGATGGCTGATTGGTATAGACTACTCAATACTGATTGCTTTCTCAGAGAAGAACAGACACCCTGTTGATGCTATGACTCTGGTGAGGGGCTACAGTCTTCATGAATGATACTACAAATGCAGCTGTGTGTACTTGCAATGTTTATCTTGGAGACAGCAGGATGGTTTGTTTTTTTTTTTTTTTCGAAAGAGAAAACTCCATACTTCTTACGTGAACCAAATAATAGAGCTTCTACTTTGATAGTTTAATATTTTGTCTGTGTTGAAACTATATTTGGATAATTGAGGATTTATTTCTCTATAAGGGAGAAAAAAGGTAAAAATGGTGGTTTCAATTGGTATGACTAGACAGATTTTTGTGTTTAAATGCTTGGCCATTGGGAGCAGCACTATTAGGCCTTGTTGAAAGGAGTATGTCACTGTGGAGGCAGACTTTGGGGTCTTAAAAGCTCAAGCTTTGCCTAATGTGACACAGTCCTCTTCTGCTGTCTGAGGTCAACTTGTAGAACTCTCAAGTATTTTCCCAGGACTATGTCTGCCTGAACACTGTGATGCTCCCTGCCATGATGATAATGTACCAAACCTCTAAAATTGGCCCCAATTTAAATGTATTCTTTTATCAAAGTTGCCATAGTCATGGTGTCTCTTTACAGTGATATAACCCTATGACAGTCAATGACACCCATGTGTCATGCCGTGTTTAGGTGGGCTAGTCCTAATGTGGCCAACAAAGTCCACAATGAATTAAAAGACTTAGAGATAAATAATGAACTAAGAGAATATTGTTAACAGGATGGCTAACACTGCCTGTCTTTGATAGGTTTCATCAAGCAGAAGGATAAATTTGGTGCAAAAAAGTTCAATTCAATTTATTTGTGCCTACAGCTTAGCTGCCGGTGGAGTTCAAGGAGGCAGGAAGGAACAAGATGTTTGATTTTATGCTGACAGGTCCCAGTAAAGAACTTAGAATTTCGATGGTTGGAGTGAGGAGTTATTCTTTACAGCTCTGGCTCTCATCTGAGCCACTATTGTTTCTTGTTTTTTTAATTCTTGCATCCTCCCAGGTTGTCTTCTATATGTTCCTGCCTGGGCAGGAGCATGACTGTGGGTCTGGCTGCTCCAAGTTTTGTATCATTAAGAAGCTAAAAACAATAAGCTTTCAATTAGCAAAAATAAAATGTCGATGCAAGTCACACATATCTAGTGGTCAAAGTGAGGTTTGGATGTTATAGTTTTGGTGAACTTTTGTCTCCTTGACACAAAAGTAGGCATATCTGAGAAGGAATCTCAGAGGAGAGACTAACTCTGTCAGATTATCCTGTGGGCATATCTGTGGGGCATTTTCTTGAGTTGGGAAAGGCCATTGATGTGGGAAGGTCGCTGTGTGTAGTGACTCCAATGTGAAGATAGTTCTTTGTTAGCATAAGAAAGTAAGGAAACCACAGAGAGCAAGCTGATGAGCAGCATCCGTCCATGGCCTCTGCACCAGTTCCATATTCCTGCCTTGAGTACCTACCTACTTTGACTTCCTTAAATGGCTAATTGTAAGCTGTAAGAGGAAATCAACCCTTTGCTCCCCTAGTTGCTTTTGGTCATGGTATTTATAACAGTGATAAAAAGCAAACAAGTGCAACAAAATAGTTTATAGTTTTCTTGCTTTATTATTATTATTATTATTATTATTATTATCATTATTATTATTATTGTTATTATTATTATTATGTTTGTTTTTGTTCTGTTTTGAGACAAAATCTCTGTGCTGCCCAGAAAATCACTATATGGCCATACTGGCCTTAAACTCATGGCCCTCTTGCCTCAGCATCTGTTTGAAGGTGCAAGCATTACAGGCCTGCATTCATATGTCTTACTAAGCTCATTTTTCACCCTCATGCTGTATTCTATCATTCAATCCATGCAAATATGTATTTTCACTCCATGTTCTCATTCCAGTTTTCAAAAGAGATCCTAGTTGTAGAATTTTATGAGTCCAGCATCCACCAGGGGCTCAGTTTAGAGCGTAACCTTCTCCAACCTAGAGGAGTTGGGCGATATAAAGAACAACTTTAAAAGTGCCACAATGGTGAGGAAAATCAATAGGGTGGCCACCTAGATTTGGCAGGTCTGGAAGAACAACAGAGCATGGAAGTAGGACAGTTGGAAGTTCCTAGAAGCAAAGCTACACAAAAAGTTTTCTTGCACAAACTTCGGTTTTAAGATAAGATGAAACTTCTCCTCATTTAGTCAGCAAGAAGAAAGAGGAATTAAACTTAGGGAAACAATTCTGCCTTGTTTCCTTTCCTCATCTCCAGCTTTCATTTACCATCAATACACACACACACACACACACACACACACACACACACACACACACACCGGAAATGCCAGGGAAGACCAATAAAGCAGTCCTAAAAACCTACTTCCACGGTAGAGCGCTAACTTATAAGGATGTGGTATTCATCTGATGTACACAGAAAACATCCAGCATGGAACCTGTCAAGTACCATAGGACCTTGACTCCCTTTAACTAATGTAGCCCCAGCCTGGAATAGGGAGTCCAATTGTTTCTCACAGTCACTACGTATTTTCCTAGTTATAAGAAAAGATAGGTACGTTCATTCTCTGTACCCATTTACCCTTCCACCTTCAGAATATCATTAGGGTGTACACAAGTCATTCTTCACTCTTTGGAGAACAGAAGCAAACTGGAAAGTGTAAGATTCTGTTCACTAATTCATTTTAAAAAATGGCAACTGATTCCTTACAAAAATGCCAAGCGCTATCCTTAGCAGTGAGCATTTAGTAATGGAAAACAACTCTGTTCTTGCTTTAACGAATTCCAAGCTAATGGGAAGACAAAACAAGAAACAGCACAGATCATTTCGGATACTGAGATGTAAGAGCAACAATGTAACATAATTGGATCAAAAGTTGTGAAGTCAGAAGCTAAGGGTGAAGGTAGCTAGGATGGAACAGAAACAGCTTAGTAGCATTCCACTGATCCCTACAGAATAAGACTAAAATAAATCCAAGAGAACCATAAGGGAAAAGAACTCATGTGGAAGAAAGGAAAAGACTAAGAAAGCAATAATCTACTGCATTGTCAGAGAGGGTTAGCAAGGTATACCAGAAGGTCTTATGAAGCCAGACCCTCACCATAGTACCAGCAAGTAAGAAAGATGCTTTTCTATGCTCAAGACAGGGAAGCACCCATCTACAAATTAATAATAATAATGATGATGATAATAATGATGATGATAATATAGTTTTTCAGGAGATGCATTCACTACTCCTAGAAAAGAGTAAATGACATTTTTTTCAGACAATGTCTTCTGTAGCTGGCCTCAAACTCAATGAGTAGCCAATGAGGACCTTGAACTTTGGTCCTCCTGTTTCTACCTTCTGGAGACTAGGATTACATCATGCTTAGTTTATGCATAAGCATGCTGGGAAAGAACTCTACCAAGTTTCCACGTGGATTTGAAATAGAAATCCAACAAAAAAAAAAAAAATCATGAGCAATTCCTAAACTTATCAATCTATATTCTAATGTAAAGAACACTATAAATGGTTTTGTGTAAATCTTTTTCCCACTATAATTTCCATGTAGATAGTGTAGGATTATAATTAACCCCTAAATTTTCTACAAGGGTTGTCAGAATGGGACAACCAAAAAAGCAATCGATATGGGAACAAAAAAGGTCTTTCAAGTTTCTTTTCTTACACTCATCACACCATCATCCAAGTCTGAAATGAAAATTTGGAAGTGTGAGAGTTAACCATCAAGAACAAGTTTTGAAGACCTAAGCAGAAGCCAGTAAGATGACACAGTAGGTCTTGGGGTCTGAATGTGTTAATACCACCCCAGTGGAACATGACAAGCCCACCTCTAGGTTGTTAGAAAGTGGGCCTGTCTGTACAGACTCACAAAAGATGAAATGATGACCCCATTCAAGAGAGCTTACACACTTCTCCAACCTCTTTTCGTCCTGTGGTGCAATTTCTCTACTGTACTAGAATTGAAAAAATAACTTAATGTTCATTTCTTTTTATTGTCCCACTATGCTACAAAGTTTTCCTTTCCTTTTAGTTTCTATAGACAGTTCATATAGCCCCAATTCTTCATTCGCAGATGTGAGAAAAGAAAGAAGACAGCCTCATATTCCTATCACAGTCTGACTCAGATTAAGTACCAAAAGCCAGTTAATTTTTAATCCCTTCAGTTAAAAACATAGTTTTATATAATATACAATCTTTAATTTTTACTTGCAATGCATCTGTGATCTGGAAATGGCTGCTGTCTTTTCTCTTGACATATTGAGATGGAGAGAGCATGATCTCCTTTATTTAAGCAAATACAATTGACGTTTTCTCCTATATGTTGCTATTATAAGTATTACGATCTCAAAAATGTCTTCACAAGAGTAAGTAACTCTTTGAAAATTCTCTTGGTAACTTCTAAACACACACACATACACATATATGTTCTTCATTTTGTCACTTAATTTTAAGCAATAAATAAATATTTTCATGTATGTAAATATTACATATATATGAAATTCACAGGGAAACAAACATTTTAATAAAAAAACAATTCTAAATGTGCTTATGCTTTTTCATATCAATTATTAAAATACTTTTTAAATTTTTTTATTATTGTTTATTATTATTAGTTACATTTTATTAACTCTGTATCCCAGCTGTATCCCACTCCCTTATTCCCTCCCAATCCCACCCTCCTTCCTTCAGCAACAAACTAATTGAGAGGTTGGGAAAAAGTGTTTCTTCTCAAATGGTATTGAACGGCCACACTCATGTATTTCACCTTGGAAAATACCATGTAAAGTAACAGCTATAATATACTTAAACCTGGGGCTACAGTGGGGAAAGTGATGACGCTTTTCTATTCACTTCTTCTGCAACAGGTTTCTCAAATAAAGGCAAAGTGCAAAAATAGCTCACAGGTCATTGCTCTTGGACTCTTGTAAACCTCAGATATTTGATTATACCGAAGGCACTGTACATTTCCAGAAAACTTCAATGGGTGAAAACAAAACACTCCTTGAATAAGGTTCACTTTCCTAAGATGAAGTGCTCTTGTACAGCTCTATTTTAGATATGTAAAACATGTGAAACGTGGCACATGCTCAATCAAGACTGAATTTGAAATGAACCTGTCACTGTGGACACCACACAATTCAAAGGGAAGGTTCAGATGCTACAGTTTGTCAAAGTCTCCAAGCCAAAGCAAGTGGGTAGCAGGCTACTCAGGCCTTCTGTGCTATCCATAGCAAAAGGAGAAAAAATATAAAGTAACAGAACAACCAAAAAGCTGATGATTTAATATAAAAGTCTATGAAATTGTAATGAAATAAAATGCTAATTTGAAAACAACACACTATGTATGAAAAAAGGCATTTATTTTGTGATTTCATAACTTTTAAAACTCTGTGATGAGTTTATCTTTGAGAATGTATTTTTCAAAACTCCATGTGGGTAGTGCAGCCTTGCCAGGCCACAGAGGAAGACAATGCAGCCAGTCCTGATGAGACCTGATAGGAGAGGGTCAGATGGAAGGGGAGGAGGTTCTTCACTATTAGTGAACTGAGTGAGGGGTATAGAGCAAGAAAAGGGAGGGAGAGTGGGACTGGGAGGAGATGAGGGAGGGAGCCACAGCTGGGATTCAAAGTGAATAAATTGTAATAAATAATAAATAAATTTAAAAATACATAGTATAGTTCCACCACAAAAACAGTCACAATTTTCTGTAAGCTGCGTAGTAGTGTGATTGTAAGAAAAATAAAACATTCAAATTTATGTTTTCTAATTCTATCTATCTATCTATCTATCTATCTATCTATCTATCTATCTATATCTATATATATATATATATATACACACACACATAACAATTGAAGGCAGCACGCCTATTTAAAAAAAGGCCACATATTTATTTGACCTTTGGTGTCCATTTTTAAAAATTCCAATCAGACTTATTCTACTTATTAAGACAAAGCAAAGATCATCGTGTTCAAATTGAAAATTAAAAAGATTTTTTTTCCTAGTTAAGCCTTTTGTTTCTCCATGTATGCACACAATGATACTAAAAAATGACAACAGAACTTTAGAGAGTTATCAAGCTGAAAAAGAACAGGCTTCGTGACAGCAAATAACTAATGTATTTAGACTTTTCCACTCATGCACCAAGAAAAATATGTTCTTTTATTTCAGGTATTAGAATCAAAATCATATGATGAAATATTCCTGGATGTTACACCTGCCTCTACAACATGGAAAATCTAAGAAAGTCATTCAACGCTTTATGTTACAGATAGCCAGAGGTCACATTAAACACACAGCTAAAGGTAAGACATGGCAAATAAAATGTATTTTTATTTTTTCATCAAAAGGACACTTGTCGCTGAGTTGTCACAAACTTCAAAAGTGAGAAAATTCTTGTAGTAGGAACAGATTTATATGACAATAAATATGTAATGATAATATGAAGTAGTTTGCATCAGTATGAAAATGACTAAGTGACTTGGCTAATGACTTGAGTCTGAAAGCTTATCCATTTGGAGATTTATTCTGGCTTAGAAATGGAGACACACAATTATCAAAATACATTTCCCTCACCCAAACATGAGGCTAATTATTTATCAGAATTGATACCAATAGCTGCATAAATTCATTGTATTAATTCCCTTAATCTTTTGAATGTCAAGGAGAGATACCTTACCAGTTTTTTTTCCATATGAAATAGCTCAAAATCAAATTGTTACTGCATATCATGTAATAAAGCTATACCATGTTGTCATGCTAATTTATATATATATACATGTGTGTGTGTGTGTGTGTGATATAAGTTTCTATAGGCCACATTGAAACGTCCACATATTCCTCAACCTTTATTATCAGGGTGACTGTGCACATTTGCTGGGAAGTTAATGAAAAAAAATTGGAAGAGGACTCTGCTGTCAATATTTGTTAATTTTTATTCATAGTGAAATTGAAAAACTAAAAGTCAAAAATTTGAAAGGAAGTCATGAAAAAGTTGCTCTTAATGTTTTAATAATCATAAGGTTTATATATGTGCCACTTTTGAATGCATTTTAATTAGTTTTTTAAAGAGGGTCTGAAAGGACCGCTTGGGGGTTCGAAGAACTTGCTACACTTGCAGAGAACCCAGGTTCACTTCCTGGCACCCACACTGGGCAGGTCACAGACACCTGCAATTCCACTCTATGGGCTCTGATGCCCTCTTCCAGCTTTTGTGTTCACATTATAGACAAAGATAAATGAATACATACATATAAAATTGTTGGTATATTGTTCTTGTGGAATGTATACAGTTTACCCTTGTTCATTAAATGCTGATTTCTCTACCCCACTCTCTGCTTTCAGTCTGGACATTGCATTGTGATGTTTATTCTGAGCATCACCTCTCTCAAGTTTGTGTAAACATGCCACCATTTGTTCTCTGTATTTTCAATAAAACAACCAGCCAATGCTGAGCAATGGAGAGAGTAGGGTGGGACATCCTGGTCCAGAGGGAGGAGAAGGAAGCAAGTGGGAGGAGTCAGAGAAGAGAGATAGGGAATGGAGGATTTGGAACCATGAGGAGAGATTAATAGGACCTAAGATATGACTAAAAGCAAGTATAATGTGGGAAACCTGAATGGGAGAAAACTATGTGGACCTGGAGGTTTAGGATGGAGTAACTATTGGCCAGCATTGTGCTCCAGGTTAATTAAATAAACCCTAGTCTCTGTGTGGTGATTTGGGTATACAGCTGGTTTAGGAATAACCACTGTTTAACTAAAAGATAAATAAATAATAAATATTAATAATCAACAACATAAAATAAATAAATGAGTTGTTTTTAATAGTAGAAAGAATGAACCAACATACTTTTGGTAACTCTGTATTATTTAACTTCCTTCTTCGTTATATTAAATATATACCTTTTATAGCTTTATTTAGAAACTAGTCCTATAGTATATATTCACCTATATGTGAAAATGTGATTCAATGATTCAGTAGTGTTGACATGTTTACAAAGCTCTGCTGTCCCACCACATTCTAATTTTGTGTGAGTGGCATATAAGTATGTATGTACAATTGCACATGCCTGTGTCAAGACCAGAGGAAGATGTTGCATGTTTTATCTATCTGTCTGCACTCTGTTCTCTTGAGACAAGACCCTTCCCTGAACCAGAAGCTAGGCTGGCTGGCCACTGAGCTAGAATCTGTCTTGATCATTTCAAGAACTTTGAGGTTATAGGCATGTCTGGCAGAACCAGCTTTTGTGTGGGTACTTTGGATTAAATCTCAGGTTTTTAGGATTTCATAGGGCTTTTGTTCTAGGAGTTAGCTCCACAGCCATACAATAATCCTATTCTTGAGATTATTGCCAAAACCATACAAAAAGCTCTCTATCTATTAGAAATATCTTTTCGCTATATTCTTCAACCACACGAAGGAACTAATAATAGTTAAAGATTTGGCTTATTACAGTT
Source organism: Psammomys obesus (assembly GCF_907164565.1). Lineage (NCBI taxonomy): Eukaryota > Metazoa > Chordata > Mammalia > Rodentia > Muridae > Psammomys > Psammomys obesus. Next base: position 35,585,944 of record NW_026591086.1, read on the forward strand.
GATTTTTATAAACGGAATGATATAGCTGAAATCTTTTGTTTCTGGCTTCCTTCATTCAGTATTTTTTTTTTCAAATTTCAACTATGTTATAGTGTCAGTAGTCTCTTTTTGTTTTTTCCAAACACAGTACCCATTGTAGAGATACAGCACATTTTGTTTATCTTTCAAGTTCTGCCACTGTTTACTGTTTGCATGTTTGGGCTATTAAAGAGATAACATTGCTGTGAACAGTACAAGACGTGGCTGGACTCATGTTTGGGCACTTTGTTTCTGATTAACACCTAAAATGCACAAAAGAATTTTTTAAAAGAACCAGACAAGTTGAATTTATATGTTGAGTGTTATTTTATGCTATAATATTTCACCTCTGGGAAATAGCAGATCCGCAGAAAAGCTTCCTGAAGCCCCTACTCTGACATCTGGCAACAGCACAGACAGCTGTACCCACGCACATGTAAAACAAAAACATGGAAAGAATTAACACCCTGAACCCACTGCCTTTGGCGTGTCAGAGCAGATCCCAAATGTGGCATAAAAACTAGACTCTTGAGGCATTCATTGAAATGTCAGTTTGACTGCCTAATATCAAAAGAAACCTTTTATACCAACAAAAGAATTTTACATATAGTCTATACTTATGAGTATAAAACATATTCCTCAATTTGATTGTTTCCTTTTGCAATCTTAATCCTTCATGACACATTCTTGATTTAAACACTAGTTTTGAGTTCCTTTAAATGGTTCCTAATTAAGTGAGTCAAAAACAAAACCAAAATATTAAAGTACTATTCTAGGGTTAGGATGTTTCCTACCTTTCCATGGTTTGACTCTATTCTATTTCAAATAATCTATTTGATTATTTCATCATTCTATTTCAAATAATCTGTAGTCTAAGTTAACACAAAATATTTCTTACTCCTAAATCTGGACTGGTGCCCTCCATCCCAGTACGTGCTGTCCCCTACAGTGATCCTAGGCTCAAGTGTCATCTAGGAAGACCAACAACCTGCCTTCACTCCCATTCCCGCTTTAGTTCATGATGTCCTTGAAGGCCTGTCATTTTTGGCTTTTGTTTTATCTTTTTTTTCCTTTTGAGAAGGTACCTCTTTCCAGCCAGCACAGCACCTCTTAATTGTTGACTCACTAAGACTGAGTGAAACAAAACCTGGCCCGTTACGTGTAATTGTGTCTGCTATGGACACGCATTCTCACACATCTAAAAGTACATTAGATACTGTTTATCTTTCTTACTTTTATATGAAAGGGGAGAGGTAGACAGAGAGGAGAGAGACAGAGAGAGAGAGAGAGAGAGAGAGAGTGAGAGAGAGAGAGAGAATATTCCACAGCAGAACCCCGAGAAAAAAAATGCTTCTTATTTGCCATTTTCTCTTGAGTACCCAAAAGAGTGCTTGGCCAAGAACACATTGACTGCTCAACTGAAGTTAACCATGGGAATGCTCAGTAACTGTGGGTAGGAATAAAGAGCAATAGTAACCTTAAACCTGAAATCTATGGATACCTAACAATTAAATCTGTTCAAAGCACACAGAAGATATTTAGATTATTCTTATACAATGATCAAACTTCCAAGAAAGAAGGACTGTTATTCTTAATTATTGTCACATTTATGATGTGTCCTGATATGCTAGACTTACTGCAGGTGTTTCCAACAAGCTTTGATTATATATCCCAGATTGCTATACAGCCCAGGTTTGCTCAGACATCTCAATCCCCTTGTCTTAGTTTCTGGAGTATTAGGATTACAAATTGCGCCACTGTTCCCACTTAAATTCACTTTTACCATGTGAGTTAAGAGTCATTTTTATTGGGAATATTGGAGTAAGACAGATGAGAAGGATGTTGACTTTTAGTTTAAACTCAAGGCTACAAAACTGCCTAACTGAGATCACTAGTCCCAACTTCCCAAAATGTAAGAAGTTTATAATAAGAGTCTTCTGCACAGGCAAGGCTGGATCTATAGCCTACTGATTTACAACTCACTAAACCAGATCACTTCTTGTTATATAACATATTGGCTGCAGGAACTGGAAACTAATCATTACAACATGGGCTTCATTAATTTGCAGAGTTCAGCCTTTGATGCCAAGCTGGCTAAAAACAAAATCAACATGCAACTTAATTGGTAAGGCATCCTTGGGTTGTGCACTAAATTCAAACCTTGAGAAAACATTCACTCAACCAGGAAATGATTCCCTAATAGCAGAAGTGCCAGCAGACCTGAAGAATGAAGCTGAGAGTAAGAGCGGGAGGACCACATCAAAAGACTGTCAACATACCATAAAAGAATAAGGTCGCTGACAGCACACTCCTTATTAAGTTTATAAAAACATTGGAGTCACCTTCAATGGGAAAGTGCCCTTTCTTCATCGATAATTTAATGTATGTCACCGATAATAAAACTGCAGACTGTGCCTACCAACTGAAGTAGTGAGAGAAAAATAAGGAGAAAAATCACAAATATATAATTTGTTTGGGGTTTCCCAGTTTACGGCATAGATTAAATAAGACTATCATTCACCAAGGACATTTTTTCTGTTTGTTTGTTTCCTGACAAAAACTGGCAGCTGTTAGAGCAATTTCACCGATAGACATCTGCAAAAGGAATGGTGGGTATTCATTTCATTAAGTCAACATTCACCTAATATTATCTGTATTTCATAATGCTTGGAGAGAGCATTTGGCTAACTATATGGAGGTTCTGAAACCTAGGTAAGTGTGTTAGGGTGGTCTGTCAGCACTCACACAACTGGCTGTTATCTTCAGCTCAAAAACCGGCTGTCTTTCTCCACAGACCCAATGGATAGAGTAGACTAATTGAGCTGTACTCAAAATAAGATTGCATGGTGACATCATTCCTTACTCTGCTCTGCTTCCAAAGCTACACTCTTCTGAGGAAGACTTCCACCCTGAGGATGGGGAAGCCACAGTCTTTCAAAAGTGCTAAGTTGAATCACAGGTGACAGGAAGTCAACAGGCACCGCTAAGTTCTAGGCTGCTATGCCTCTGCAGCTCACTGTCTTTGACCTTGGACAAGTTCTTCAGCCTCTGAGAAACTGACATTTCCTCACTGGTAAACTAAGGCCATAATATGTACACTATCTACATCCAAATTTACTGTGGGTTAATTTAAAAGGTAAGGGTAAGTCTGTAAACACTGAAATCTTTAGATTTTTAAAACTATAAAACATACTTTGTAGCTTTAAAGCAATTATTAGAATAGGTATTTAGTGCTACCTACAAAACAATTGATTTTAGTCTTCTTTTAGTTTTCTTTTCAGAGGTGTGTTAACTGCCTTAGGGAAGAAAGTTTACAAGGCACACCATTTGTCTCCTGTGGCTTGGCCTTCTCTTTGTAGCCACTGAATTCCCTCTTTTGTATTATTTCTTTTATTTCTGAAATTTTAATATTATTACATCATTTTTGCATTCTATTTCCTCCCTCCTAATCCTCCCATATACCTCTCTTTCAAGTTGCATTAATTTTTCCTTGACACAGCTCACACTGAGGAGCCCTCTCTCCCTCTTCCTCTCTGGGGCTCTGTGGTCCCTAAAATGCCAATGATCTAGGTTCACTTCAGTCTTTCTTCTTCATGAAAGCTTCAACTGTCATTCTGTGACTATTGTTCTTCCTCTCAGGACTTCTCCTCACACTACCCTCCCATATAAATTTATTTAAGTACTGTCCTTTGAATACGAGAACTCTTGTTTACAATGATGAACAGAATTGTCTAATCTGACATTCAGTATACACTAACATATTCATATATGCTAACTAAAAAATGACCTGCATTGGGTCCTTAAATATGCTAACCTACACGTTTAATAAAATTTCTACATAGTAGGGAAATTTGAGTAGTTCGAAGGCTGAGGTTTTATTTATAAATAAGCATAGGTCAAATATAATATGCATCTAAAAATCACATTAGAGAATGAAAATTTAATTCATAACTAGGATTGGTAATAGGTATGTTTAAGCAAAATCCAACGTAATCTTCTGAAAACTAAGTAAAATCCGTTTAGGAACTTATTTTTGAAAGATGTATTAAAATGATTTTAATTTTAAAGCAGAAATTGACGGAATGATTTCTTTTCATTTGAACAAATTGTTTATAGTAGAAAGGAATGTTAGAGCAATTAAGTATTCACTGGTGCAAAAAATCCCACCTATAAATCCAAGCAAAATTCAATTATTTTATGTATTTAGTTCTTCCGGAATACTAAGCCTTAACTTCTTTGGATTCTAAGCAAGACGTTTTAGTTTGTTTATCCATTATCCGCTAGCTCCTTTTCCCTGTGCAGGAGCCACTATGTAATAGTTTTTTCATCAAAGCCTAATGGTTTGTTTCAAATAATCAAAGTAGTGTTTATATCACTGTCCTCAGATGCAACCATTTTCTTTCCCAGAGAGCAGTACGGTACACACTGATGTCAGAAGTGATAAATCAAAATAAGCACATTTGTTTTTCTACCTTAACCAGGCTATCTAGTGTCACTAACAAAAATTTGTGTTGGCACTTGCACTTATCTGCTTTCTATCTGGGAGCATCTAATAATAAAGACTACACAAAAAGGACGCATATGTAAAACAGATGGCTTTACACAACTCTTAGCCACATGAGGATTGTCAGTGTTATGTGTGGGTTGCTATGGATTAATGTATACTCTTTACCTGGAGAGAGGGGAGGGGTGGTTACAGAAGGAGAGGAGTTTTTCCTGCCTTCTACTCCAAGGAAATCAAAACAGCTTGCCATTCTCAAATAACCAGATATATTAAATAAAGATATTTATATTTTATTTTTGTAGCAAGAAAGATGTCTATAGCCTGCTTAGAATGAGAAGTGTCCTGAGAAGTTGGAATCAAATGTGTGTTTTTTCTAAAATATATTTATTAGTTATTTAAGAACTTCATACTTTAATAGACAACAGTCTCAGCTGCCAGTGGGAGATAGAATGAAGACAGCATAAACTACTATAAGAAATTGTGTACAGTTGTCCTGGTCATTTTTGCTTGAAGTTATCATGGCCTTCACAGCTTGTGTTATTTCAGCCAATGCCAGCTTATTATAACACAGAGGTAGTATATGTTCCCACACACTTACATTCATAATAGAATAAAACTTGCCTGCATCTCCAGTTTTCAGTTCATGTGGTAGCACCTTGAGCAACACTGGAGAAAACAAATGGTGAAGAGACCCGGTGAAATTAGCCTACCCACTGACTTAGGCATATAGAAACGAAGAAAAGGCAAAGAGAAACTGACAAGTGGAAAATAAACTGAGATGAATTAAAGACCCACTATGTTTAACCGACCAGTCTAATATCCTTCGGGAGACAGAATTCCCTTTGCATTCATCTCTGCTCAAGAAAGTGAATGTGACTGAAACCACGGGATCTGTGACTCATGAAGGGAAAAGAAGACAAGCCAGACAAACAGCCTGCAGAGCTCAGTTTAGGCCTAGCATGAAAGGAAAAGCTGCAACCTCCATCCTCTTTACTGAAAAAAATAGCATTAAATATGCTTTTAGCAATAACACCTTCCTCTGTTTCTCTCTACTAATTCCAGCTTCTTAACAGTCAGCATTTAGTTGATAGCTCAAAACTGATAATACTTATCTTTGGGTGTCAACATAGTTCCCCAAAAACAAACTTACAGAGCAAAGATGCTTACTTGAAGAACAAAATCTTTTTTAAATTTTGAGACACTAAGCTATGGTTCCATAAATAGGTACAGATCAAATAGTGTCGAATAAGTTTAATTTTGAATGATAAAATGACTGAATAAAGTTAAAACTGTCTTTGCACTCATATCGGTGGTTCTAAGGTGAAATCAAGAAGCATGAGACAATTTAGAAGGCCATCATATCGAGAGCATTCCTTCAAAATTTCAATGTTATTTTCTCAATACTCAGTCTAGTTTAGAGAAATCTTGGACTCTTTGGTATTCATAAGATGGACGCCTTAGCTTTCTTGATGTTGAATAGATCATCTGAAAAATTCAGTAACTATACTTTTAGCTTAATAGTATTATAGAAAAATAAATGCATAAAAAACATATATTGTGAAAATTATTTAATATGCACAAAACTTAAAACTGGCTGTTCATCAATGCATACGTAATATTACCTCTAACATACACTTTCTATAAATATGCATTTTCTATCATTGAATCACTCCCGCTGAAACCAATCCTAACATAAACACGTTACATTCAGGATACCCCACATTATTAATGTATACCTGACACAGAGTTAATTTTCTGATTCTGTGAGAGACCCCCTTCAAATGAACAGTTTAATAATCTACCACCAAATAATGATTAATTTTCTACCACTAAGCTATGTCCTGAGATTACTCCCAAATGTTCAGTTTAATTTAAATACTTTCTGATTCATGAACCAGAGGATAACATTCAGCTATAAAAGGTAATCCAATCCTAGCAGGGCCTTAACCCCTATAATCTACACTTCAATAGCAGAGAAACTGTATACTTTTGAAAGTGTAATCAAAAAAAAAATTTTTTTTTTTTTTTTTGCAAACACACACTGGAGCTGTCCTTTGCTCCCATCTCTTATTAGATTACAATAAAATGACCATGCTTTCTTTATGGTGGGAACAGAGCGACCCTGGGGTGATTTATAATCTTGTGAAACCCTGTCCACACCACTGACCAGACTTTTTTTGAGGTCACTATCTGTTTCTTCAACTGATGTCTCCCTGCTGTGATAACACTGTTGGAGAGCTGTCAGCACACAAGAATTTCTCAGGCTATGTATTGTCTTTGAACACATTTCGTGTGTTATTTCTATTGAGAAGCATTTGTGTGCTGAATGTTTAGACAGTAAAGGATCTCTCTATGATTTCTCATTAGTCTACATCCTGACAAAGAGAAGACAACTAAATAGGAATCAATGAAGTGGACCTCTTATTAATAAAACAGAATATTTATTTTCTTAAATGAGTAACACTGCATTTGAATACAAAGAATAAGTCAATAATTCATTTTTTAAATAGGAATATTGTTTTTATCAATAATGAGATAATTTCACTCCAACATGTTGAATATTGTCTAAAATCAGTATTATTTAAAATGTCTGAGGCTCATGCAAACATAAAAAATAAGCTTTAGCTGTTTTATGAGTGTAAATAGAGAAACTATAATATGTCTGAATACTAATTTTATATTTAAAAAATATGTGATGTATAATCTTGTCAAAAACTGTAAATGTGTAAAGTATGTTCGGTTTCAGCAAAAAATCATGTTGGCCATAAAGTTAACATTACATAATTTTTTCTTGTTATAATAGAATAAAACATTTTCAAATGATTGGCCTTAATTTATTTATCTTCTCAAAATAAGACACCCTCTGCTATTGGGAATAAAAAAAAAATGTTGAGAGTAAACAGTAGTCCATCTTTTATGATCAGCGGAGTCACTTGTTCTATCATTTTGTCTGTCCTAATTTCAATTGTATTTTGTTAAGTTCAGTGGCCAAACACTGAAATAATTTTTGTTGATGCTTACATATCTCGTACTGATTCTAAAAAGGCAAGAAATGTTTTTTTTTTCCCTTGTTTTGAGAATGAAGAATCGATTAAGGAAAGCAGCCTAACTTCTTTCCTTTCCTTTCTTTTTCTTTCCTTCCTTTTTCCTTTCCTTTCTTTTTCTTTCATTTCCTTCTTTATTTATTCATTCCTTTCTTTAAAAGAAAATAAAGTTCATATGGCTTTTGAAATAACACAAAAGCTGTCCATATACATTACAGAAAGTTTTTAGATCAACGTGGAAAAAGTTTGGAGAGCAACAGGAAAAGAAAATTATTTTTAAGAAAAAGATAACAAGGGTGTAAATGAACCTCAGAGCACCAGATCCATCTATAATATTGGGTCAGGAATATTGGGAAGGCTGGCCAGAGGGGTGTCTGCATCCCAGTCTTTCTGAGTTATTGGCTGTGTGATCCCTGGACATGGGTCACTTTCACCCAGACTATTATTTAGATAGGCACATGGAACTCTCCAAGTTTTATAGGTTTTACTTTGTCTTCTTATGTTACGAAACAAGAACCAAAGTTTACTTTCTATATCTCAGAAAAAAATAAAAACAAACTGAGTTTTATTTGGCAATATCATGAATCTAATTTATACGCAGTGACATGGAGTATAAGTGGAAATGTAGAAAACAACATTGGCAAGACTAGAGCTGAGTTTTGCAAATTCTAGTGATGTATGTAATTGTTCTTACAATATTCGTGGAAGTGGGGATATTGAAAATTCACAAGCACAGTACAGAGTCCCCATAAGCCCTTTGCTTAAGCCATGGAATCTGGGCATTTCAAACCTTTGAGCTTTTTAGCTTTATAACAATTTAACCAACTAAAATTTTCTGACTTAGGCAGAGGGAGTTTTCAAAGAAAGACCTAACAGGACCATAGTGTCTTACCTAGGAGTGGGTTTAAAAAGCTGGAATAAATACATACCTTCATAGTAATGTTTCTAAACCCTTAAGTTGCATTCCCTGTAGGGTTGTTTTCTCTTTTTTTTTTTTTTTTTTAAAGCTCCCATAAATAAGGGAAGGCTGTGTTTGGTCCCCCTGTTAGCAAATGCTATTTGAGAAATCAAACTGATTTCGGCAAAGTTAGAACTCAGTGTCCCTGATTGTTTTGTTCTTCATTATAAACTGTTCTAAGATGCGGCTACCTGACTATGGAGGTAGCATCGCAGTTAAGTCAACTGTGTCCCTTATTTCCATGAGGTAACTTGCCATTTTCCTTCTCCAAGAACTCTTAATAAAATGGACAGGAAAAAAAATCAATTAAAATAGTTAAATGTCCCTTAGGATAAAGTTACTTCAGCACTCTGTGCGTGTCTCAATAATTTCTTTTATCTTGTGCTGCAGTAATACACATTTGTGCCATGTTTTTAAGTGCTATATTCTTCATAATGAGGCTGTTTAAAATTGAGTACTGGAAAGAGAAGGGTGCTGATACAGCAACTGTTATGGCATAAAAACTGGGTTATGAGCGAAGCACACACAAGAAATGAAAAACGTGATTAGAGGCAAAATGGATAAGACAGAGGTTCCCATATAACAAGCCCAGGAAGCAAACCAGCCAAGGAGACCCAGAATATCTACCTAATCTCCACTATCTAGAGCTATTGTGCCCCAGAGCATCTCAGAACTGCTATTATGGGACATCGTTTGTAGAATCACAATCTATATAAAACAAAGTAGTCCCATGAATGAAGTCAGCACTTGAGAAACTCCACACTTTACTGCCTCTATTCCCAATTCCCGCCCTCCACCCCAGCCTAGGTTTGACCCTTTCTCCCATTTTGTAAAAGATATATCTACATTAGCATTTCTGTGACAAAGGAATTTTTTCACGCTCTTCTCAAACTAGTTTGGTTTTTCATGTTTAAACATTTTTTTTTACTCTGAGGTGATACCAAGGATAATACTTTTCTTTTTAATATCTATGAAATACAGCATATACTTGCATGTTCAGAATCATCAGACCAGCATACTTTGGGGAAACTAAGCCGATATGAGGTTATGTGTGAGAAACTTAAATCTCAGATTCTGTGAGTCTCCTCTTCAAGCTTTTCTTTTACCCACTGATTTCTTCTTGCACTGTTTCCTGCTTGACTCTTACTGGCTATCCATGCACAGCAAGAAGAATTAGATTTAAGGATCAGCCTAGGAATTTGGCAAACAAAGAAAAGGAGACAATGCTTGCCAACATTTTTCCCATTTCTTCCTGACACCCTACCAAAATTGATTATTTGTTTACCATGTGTATTGATGAAAACTCTGGCAAAAACTTTGAAAATGTTGGCTCATATCTTCAAAATAAAACCAAAATAGACTGAAGGAAGTTGTTTGAAAACACTACTAGTCTATTAAGGAAGAAATGATGAATAAGTTACCCACAGCAGGCCAAGACAAGTAAAGCCTTATTTACTAGCAAATGTAGAAAAACAAGAAACTGAGCAAAAAAAAAAAAAAAAAAAAAAAAAAACTTAAAGAAGAAAACAAAAGAAAAGAATATGTGCAAAAGAATGAATTAACATAGGTTTTTAAACGAACTGCTATTCATAAGAAATAGTGAATGAAATGAAAACCAAAACAAAGTTAATACTTTTGTTCTTCTGGACTGCCTCCAAGAAAGGTATTTTTTATTTTTTTTGTCTTCTCAAATTTTTTTCTTAGGAAAAAATTATCTGATAGCTTTAAATGTTTCTGTAAGTTTAAGCGAATGGCTATCATCTGAATGTATGGGTCGGGAAAGAGGATTCTACAATGTCATGATTATACAGTCCAGGTTGCATCCATTCTCACACTGCTGTCCCAAAATAATGGTGAATAGCCTTCTGTTAATTCTCAAGAGTGTCCTAATTTGACCAAGGGAGTTTATGTTGCCTTACCCATGGCAACTTGAAAGAATGGAAGTTTTAAAAGTCGGAAAGTACCTGTTGTATACATTAGGAAATCTATGTCTAGAGAACTCAGTGAATAATAATCACAGCAGTATTTTTTTTTTTGCTTAAAAACAAAATATTTTAAAATTATAAGTAAGTATAGTTCAATAAATGCATAGTTCAAGCAAGGATCTTGGATTTGGAATTTGGTAACCGGTCATTGTCATGGCCTCACATCACATAGAAATGACCCTATTAAAGTACATCATTATAGAATTTTGGCAGTTTCCCATTAGAAAGAGCATTTTGTGGGTTTTAAAAATGCAATGGTTTTAGAAACAATGCTGAGCTATTAAATAAAAAGTGAATAGTTAATATTTATGACTATATATTAAGTCTGTAACTGTGCTGAGTTCTTAATGTATATGATTTAGTAAAATATACTCAAATAGAAAGATGATTAAGCTGAAGCTGGCAGATAGTAGGGACAAGACATCAAAATCCAACTGAACTCTGCAGAATAGTTGCTCTTATGCTGTAGAAGAAAATGTGAATCTTTCCATGTTCATCTATAATGAAAAGTGCTATTGTATTACTTCTACATTTCCTACCTTTCTTCTACTAACCTGGGAATCCAAACCAGAGAATATGCAAAGAGAAATAAGCACTGTTAAAATGACCTTGAGCTTTTTACATCTTCAAATATTCACTTCAATGTCACTTTTCAAGATCGTTTTCATTTTGATCACTGTCTTTAAAACTTCAACTCTTGGAGACTGAGTCTATGGGCTACATCTAAGCAGGGGTTTTAGGTCCTCTCCACGCATTGTCCTCAGTCTCCAAGTGAGTTTTCTAATAAAGGGAGCAGGAGCTGTCTCTAGCATGAACTCAGTGGCTGGCTCTCTGATCACCTCCCGGTGAGGGGTGCAGCCTTGCCAGGCCACAGAGAAAGACAATGCAGCCAGTCCTGATGAGACCTGATAGGCTAGGGTCAGAGGAAAGGGGAGGAGGTCCTCCCCTATCAGTGGATTAGGGAGGGACAAAAAGGGAGAAGAGGGAGGGCAGATGGGAATGGGAGGAGATGAAGGAGGGGACACAGCTGGGATAAAAATTGAATAAATTTTAATAAATGTTAATAATAAAAAATTTAAAAATTCAACTTTTACACTATTCCAACCATAAACTCCCCTCACCATGTTCTATTTCTACGATACCAGCTTAGTTCCATATACTTTTTAAATTTACTATTCTAATGATGTATTTATTGTCACTTCTTCCCCAATATTAAATGCTAAAATATTGCCTATGAATGTTGAGTTTTGTGTATTATACTCACTAAAATAACCAAGACATAGAATACAATAGCTGTCATATATTTGATGCATAACAAATATGAATTATGTAGATAAAATACAGTTTTTTTATTTCATACACACACAGGATCCAATATCAGCTCATTGTTGTAGTAATAAATAATAAAAATAATTTTGAATGAGAAAATACTAAGATTTAAATAAAACTATGTTAATATACGGTATTAATATTTATGAAACATATTTTGGCATTTCAATTATTAATCTCTATTCTTCGAATGGTCTTATATTGTACATATAGTAATTTGCAAAAACATTTGTTCTTTTGAGTGCCAATAAGTCTTCATTGAGATAAGATTTCACAATTTTAGTGATATCCAAAAGTATGTTAACATTTAAACACGTTTGAAATGATACTAATTATTTAGTTATAAGTTGCCTAAATGAAGGGGTGAGAAGGTGATAAAGAGCTGAATTGGAAATTAGGATAATTATTAATTCTAGATCTCAGTGTCCCCTGGGGTAGGTAGAAAGTACAGACTAGCTTAGGTGTAGGTGAAAATAGGGTGCTTGAATTCCCTCATCAATAAGCTAAGGGAAACCTTATGGAAGGCAAAGTGGCCATATCAGAAGAAACCTAAGTCCCAAATTACATAGGTCCTGATTGGCTTAATCTCCAGTACCCTGTCAGCACTGCATTGAATTGCTTATGCACAGTGCGACAGAAACAGAAACAAACCACAAATCAGGTAGACTTGTTATATTTTGGCTCTTAAGCGTCCTCTAAAGAAGAACTTGCCAAAAGTTAGGTCCCAAGTGTGACAGTGATTTGGTGGAGAGCGTCAGGACAGCTTGAAGGTAGAATTTAAAGGTAGACCATTAGGTCACTGGAAGCATGTCCTAGGAACGGGACTGTGAAACTTCAAATCCTTCTTTCTCCCATTTGTTTCAAACTGAAGAGTTGAGCAGGTTGGTTCTGCCTTCATATACTGCCTCACCATAGACACAAAATACTGGGCTATTGGGTCATGGACTTGAATCTACAAAACAGTATGCCAAATACACCACTTGGCTTTACAGTGAGATCAATTGAGGTAAAGCTAACCAGCAGGCTCTTATTTGGAGGTGAGAAACTTCTGTTTTGTTTCAACACAGGGTTTCTCTGCGTAGCCTTGGCTGTTCAGGACTCGCTATGCAGACCAAGCTGGCCTCAGTCTCTCATAGATCTGTCTGCCTCTGCCTCCCTGAGTGCTGGGATTACAGATGTGTGCCACTGCACAGGGCAGAAGTTTACACTGTTACAGAAGTTTTAAATATAGCAGATAGACCTTGTGCTTAAATACATATTCTTTTGTGCTCTATTAAGGAATTGCATTAATGGGATGTTTTAGCACCTGCACAAAAGAGTTTAATAACATATTGCTATCAGATATGATCCAATTCTTCTGGTTTCTTCAGATTATAGACATTCTCTTATCTTTAAAAAGTAGATATTTCATGGACATACAAATATATAGGCTTAGTGTAAAACATTTTCATATGGATATTTAGAATATAAAATATAAAATAGCACTGTCAAGGAAATGAAGGAATAAAGGTATACTTAGACCAAATTCCACCTGAATTCCCTGAAAGTGTGAAGATGTTGAAAGCAATGTGCACAGTTTTTTGTAAATGGTCTGGGGTAAAAATGACGAGCTAAAGTGATTTTGCTGTTATGATTTCATGTGCTCTTCCTAATTACCTGTATTTACCTTAAAGGTACATCCTTTACATTTGCTTTGTCCACTGACAATGAAAGAAATCAGGCAGAGTTAATCCGTAAGCACATTCTACAGAGTCCACTATTGTGCTCTGAGTTATCTCCCTGGTTAGCTTAAGCTTTTGCACTAAAGGTTAGCTAAATGACTGAAGTATTCTCTTTGAGGGGCTTTCAATTTTATTCAATGCCATTTTGTTTTTCAAATTCTGGAACAGAGTGTTTTCATCCTTTGATATAGTTATCATCACAAGCTTAAAACCAAACACAACAAAGGTATTTTTTAGAGCCCAAAAATGACTAGCAACAAAGGAAGACATGCTCCTTGCAGGTCACTATATTTGACTTCTTTTTAACATTAAATAATTCATTACAGAAAATAATACTTATACTTGGAGAATTCAAAACATAGTTTTTAACAAAACTTGAGCCTTTAATACATTTGCTTGAAACCAGAAGATGGGGAAAGCAGCAGTACTTAGCATAAAAGAAGTGTTGAGGCTGATTTTTTCCCCTAATTTGTCAACTCATTTTGAAGCTAACCCCAAAGCCCCACTCATTATTCTGTGGCCATGACTGTCACTTCAACATGTCAAAGTTCTCACCAAACTCCCTACGGCTCACCTAAAGCTAGAGAGTAAAACTCAACTATTATAACTTTATCCTCAAACAACTCATTCAAGTAGTCTCCTGTAGTTTAAAGCAGTTTTCTCTGTTTTCTTTTCTGTGTCCTTCTACAACTGCTGTACACAAAACTCTCATTCACTTAAATATGGATCAATCTAATGAACTCTGATTTAAAATGTGTCCAGCCCAAATCTCAAAGATTCACAGAACTGCCTATCATAAACCCGAATACAATCTTTACTTTTCTGGAATTAAAAATCTTCTAAGTGAAGTTGAAATCCAAGGATTCGCAGTTATGGCAATATAAATTTTAAATTAATTGACTGTGTCATATAGGTCTTTTTCTAAGATGGCAAGGACCTGCATGTCCAGCCTGGTATTGCAAACCTGATAAGCAGATATGTTCTAATCTCCCTGTAATAAAACTTCATTTCATATTGTTCTCCTATCATTCTAAGCATTTGAAGATTACTGCTGGCTTATTTTTAGTTTTAGTTTAGAAGTTTTTCAACTTGTTAATCCACGTCTGTCTTTTGCTAATACTTCAAAGGTAAAGTATGAATATGAAAAATGAACCAAAGAAGAAAAAAAAAGATAAAATGAGAATAATGCAAAGTATTAAAGAATATAAAAGGAACATCTTTTGGCCATATAATACCTTACGATGTATATTTTAATTTAGTTTTTCATCTTTTAGTCTTTAAGTTTGTATTTCCAGAATAAACATGATTTATAGAACCAAAGGAGGAGTTTACCACTTCTGCCTTCCAAAAGATAAAGGGCATGTGTAAAGTTGTGCAAGAACATGTATGCATGCAATCATTTTAGCCTTTCCCTTTATTTTCAGAGTAAAATGGTTTTCTAAGCCCAGGGAGGTTCACACGCGCACACACACACACACACACACACACACACACACACACACACACATACACTCACAACATACAACATAAGGAATAAACTTCATGTATTTTTAGAAATCTACCTTTGAAAATAAGGAAGGGTTTCTTAACCTGGGAGCTATATCTTCTGAAATTCAAAATTCTTTGTGGATGCCGAGAAATCACACGATTGATTAAATGAGAGCTGACTGGTTGATGGGCTTATGTATTTTGTTTGAGACAGCCTCATGCTTCTACTTGAAGCTGAATTGGAACTTATTGGGCAGGGTAAGTGAAAAGGAATAACAAATACTGTTCAATATCTGTTGTTCCAAATCTGCTTTTTACCTAGTCCCCTCTAGTCTCCCGGGCTCTCACACAACACAGCAATTACATAAAAATCTAATTTTCAGACATGCTGTGCAGTGACATAAAATAGAACTGTAACAAATAAGTACCTTGTTTGAAAATGAACCAATTTGTGGTTTAATTTTTTTCTCCAACAAAACTCCAAAGCTTAAGCTCTTTGTCAGAGACTGGATACGCCCGCTTTTCTTAGTCCACAGGAATGATGCTCGAACAGAAGCACTTTGCACCATGAATAAACTGTGAAATGTAGGTGAAAATTAAATTTAGTTACAGCTGCCAGCCTTGAGTGTACTCTTTATGGAACTACCCTTGTCTCGCTTAAGCAAGCACAGCTGTTTTGTGACATAGGAGCTAAATGATATGTACAAAAATAATATTACAAGCCAATTATGAGGAATAAAACAAAACGCCGAAGAATGTTGGAAAGGACACTTGTATGTTAAGAGTAAGGAAATGGAGACATTGAGTAGCATTACAGATAAATTTGTGGTTTGGAGGTGCACACCTGTGACCCCCCCATTTAAGAGGCTGACACAGGAGGGTCATACATTTGAGACTGTAGGGCCAACCTGGGCAACATAGATTCTGTCTCAAATGCCACAGTTTGTATGGGGATGGGTAGAGAATGTAAGGATAATGTGGAATCTGGTAGAAGAGACAAAAGCAAAAACCTACATATTTATTTCTCAATGTTGAGTCTTAAGATATTAAACTGTTACTACAATGATCTCAACAAAATTGATAGACAGTTGAAAAATCATTTGAAATCCAAAGATCCATTTGGTGGTCATCAAAGTGACTGCTCAGGTTAGATGGAGTTTGCTTAAAGGGAATTTTAGTTTCAATAATATTTCAATTTTTCTGGAAAAGAAATGCTTTTCTTTCTAGAGCATTGGAATAAACACATGAAAATTTTCTTTTCCTTTTCTTACTGTTATACATTATTTGAGAATGTTTAAGGAATCATGATGACTGTTCTTGGGACCTATTTGATTTTTTTTTTCAAATAGTCAAATTTCAAGTTAAAAATCTGTTATATTACAGCAAGGCTTGCAATCATTCAAGAAAATGTTCTGTTTCTTAGACACATACAAGTATCATATCAAACATGGTATATCCCAAGACTCAGTGGAAGTACTCTTTTATGTCAGGATGTTGAACTAAATGAAAAGGCTTTGTGTGTTCATTTTGAGTTCATTTGAAAAGACATATTTATAGTGAAGTTATATGCAGGTTTGACTATTGTTGAAATGGAGTAGATTTATACCTTATGTACATTTAAATATGCATACTACTTGCAAAGCACATTTGCCCTAAGAAAGTCATGAATCTAAAGAATCAAATTTAGTAAAATAAGAGAATGTTCATTAAAACATAAGCATCCACAGGAAATGCAAACAGCTTCCTTTCTTCACATCTTTCCACAGAAGCACCATCACCTGAATCATCAGCAATGAATAGTCACCAAAAAGAAGTAAAAATTTGAGATTCCCATGAGACTACACTAATAGAATTTAAAACTAAGTGATGCTGATATGCTTAAAATTATCATTTTAGGGCACACACTCCTGAGAATTCCATGAATTGACTTCATGACTCCTAGTATCGCTAGATTAAAATGTAATAAGGTTATATGTAAATAGTGAACAGAAACTCTGGACAATCAAGGCACAAGATCGGTATGGGAGTATCTACGGAAAAGCCAAACAACCAGCACACACCAGTGAATTCAGTGATAAATAGTCTGTGATTTGTTAAAATTGCTGAACACTTTCTCAATATTAGTTGTTGGAATGGAACCTTTGGTTTGAGACCAACTGGGGTACATGTAGAACCTCAAAAACTGCAAACAAAAACAATAATACAACTCATTGCTAAATATTCGCTTCTTCCTGATTTAATGGAAAGTAGAACATTTTTTCCTAATTAGTGGAGAGTACCACACAGGGTTGTTCTCCTATTATCAATACTTTGGTAAGGCATTTAAATATTAAATAGAAAAAAATCACAATTAACTTCTTACCTCAAAGGGAGATATCCAGGAACAGAACTAGCATCATTTTCCTGCTTAATTAACCCAATGCAATGAATGTAATTCCCCCCACTTTCCAAGAATGAGCACAGGAAGGACTTATCCAAACAAGAAAGTTGCAAGTCAAAAAAAAGTTTAACAGTCTGACAAGCCTATGGAATACAAGGATGCCTGAATATCATGTACTTTTTGGCCTGTGAAATAAAGTCATCAAAAAAAAAATGCTGAATTACTTGGATAGAAGAGCAGATCCAGATGGTGACTGATATGGGATGATAAAACTGAATCTGAAGAAACCCATGAATGAAAACTGAGGCCATCCCAGACATTAGATAGGTCTATAAGCTGCACTTACAATACAGATAATGTTCAACTCCAATTTCATACGCATATGACTGATTTTCAAGCTCTAAAAGTTTCTATGTCTGGTAGTAACAGTGCTTTATTCTGATTGTAATACCTAAATAGAAATTATAAAAGAGATATGATAGAATGTACTAACATCTGTTGGAAAGTGCAGGAAGAGTCAATCATTTATACATAAGTACTACCTTCTCCCATCAACTATCTAAATATACAAATTAGTCAATAAATTAGCAGTGCAATTATTTTTTAAAGTGCACATATGTGTATGTGAATAAGAGTATACATACATGAATATAGGTGCACAAAGAAACAGAAGAGGACAAGAGCCAGAGGTTCAGGATGGGATGCAATCCTAACCAACTTAATTAAGAGATCTGATCTCTAGCTTTTATTTTTAAATACAGGTAGAATGTATTTATCATAGCTAGTATAGGAAATGGAAGCAGATATCCAAAACACTATTATACCTCATTAATAATAATCACAAAGATAATAACATCTAGCTATCTGACTACATAAGTGCATAGAAATGTGTATGCATTTTAGGTATGATCACTCAGCTAAAATTATTGGGTCAATTAAGAATTACGTTTTCTATTGTTCAAAATTAGTATGATACATAAAATTAACTAAATCAGGATCAAGTTAAAATTTCAATATTATAAATGTATATGTCAGAACACATAACAAAGTTTCAATATTGATGCGTAAATTGCCAATAGAACATGGTAAATAACAACGAATGAGAGTATATTTATGTTATTTAATAATATCGAAACAAAAGTGCAATAAGAACGTCAACTGCCTTCATAATAAGTAGCTACTGTGTACTTAAAAGTGTCTGAGGCTCTCAATGCAAAGAGATGCATAATGCTCCTCTATAATAATTTCATGAAAGTAACTAGTGGTTATTAGAAGTTAAATTGACCCATTACAAAATGTGTTAATGATCTTAAGATTAAAACTTAACATCTGGCGACAAATATTTTCCAAAATTTAGGCATGTCAAGAAAAATGCAACAGCAACAACAAATACTTGCTTTTTCTCTACCTCTCCTCCTCTGGTAAATTTAAGGCGGTCAAACTTTTATAGACAAATGTCAGGAAGAAAATCATTCCTGTCCAATTTCAACAACCTGGGAAGTTTCACAGTGTAATAGGGAACAAAGGATGCATGCTACATAATTAATAAAAACAAAGATGTTATAAATCTTGAAAGTCATAATAGCGTTTGGAAAGAAGAAACATTTTTTTCCATATCAAGTCCATAAAATATTTTCAGACTAGAAACTTAGGTGAACATGCTTGAAGGCCTAGCTCAAATGTGTTTCAAAGGAGAGAATTAGAGAGCGACCCTCTTGGGGGTAAGGGATCCTTGCTAATGAATAATTATACATTGTGTCTTTATCTTGAAAAGATTTTAGGCATGTAGCCATTGTGGAATGCTCTAAGCAACTTTGAAGGAAATCTCTCCAGGCTGCACAGGAGTGATAGAATGGCTGACTGGAAGTGTTGAAGCTAACCTCTCCTAAGTGTGTACTGTAACCGTGCACTCTTTTATCTTGTGCCTCAAAGTGTTGAACTTTCTGATCTATCATTTAAAATATACCTTTGGATGTTAACACTAACAAGATTTTAATAAACAATATAATCTTTAAAAAATTCAGATTTGTACACTTTTATTGATTTGTTTGGAATTTCCTTAGAAATATATGCACAGTGTGGCAGGAGGAATTGGGACAAATTTTTCATTACGCTCTGAACTGGTGAAGGGAATTTTAACATTTTAGCTGGGAATCTCTAAGGTAAAGTTTGAAAAATACAATCGCTAAAGTGCTTTCAAGAAACTATCATTATATCCTCTCCTCAAAGCCTCCTTTGGAAGGAGGGAGAAAACCACAGCCACAGTCTCTACCTTACAGTTGAGTCTTGGGGTCACCCAGACTAACATCTTAAATAATATGTGCAAAATAAAAAAAAAAAATCAAGTGTCCTGACTCTTTCTCAAGATCCCTCCGTGCCTGCAGATAAGTAAATCGCATATACACAGTTACTGTGATAATGAAATGCTTTTTTTTTTTTGGGGGGGAGGGGTATTAGTAGCAATTTCCCTTTGAAATAGTCATAGCACTATTACACCCTTGTTAAAAGACAATTCCCTAAACTGTTTTTTGTTGCTAAGGCTTTCCATAGGTGCTTTGATATACATCAACATTCACTGTTGACAAAACCTGGTGTCACAGGTGTGTTGTAATTGCAAATTCTAACAGAAGTATCAAGATGCTGAGACTCATAACCAAACTTTGGGCAGAGTGCAGGGAATCTTATGAAAGAAGGAGGAAATAGTAAGACCTGGAGGGGACAGGAACTCCATAAGCAGAGCCACAGAACCAAAAAAATCTGGGTACAGGGGTCTTTTCTGAGACTGATACTCCAACCAACGTCCATGTATGGAGATAACCTAAAACCCTTGCTCAGAGGTAGCCCATGACAGCTCTATATCCAGGGGAACAGGGACTGTCTCTGACATGAACTCAGTGGCTGGGTCTTTGATCACCTCACCCTGATGGGGGGTAGGGGGCAGCCTTACCAAGCCACAGAGGAAGACAATGCAGCCATTCCTGATGAGACCTGATAAGCTAGGGTCAGATGGAAGGGGAGGAGGACCTCCCCTATCAGTGGACTGGGAGAGGGGTAAGGGAGGCAATGAAGGAGGGAGGATGGGACTGGGAGGAAATGAGCGAGGGGGCTACAGCTGGGATACAAAGTGAATAAACTGTAATATAAACAAATAAAAATTTTAAAAAGCTGAGGGCCTGTCTGAGCTGCAGAAGGAGTTCAAGTCCAGTTTTAACAGTCTAGTGAGACCCAAATATAAAAGAAAGAAAAAGGTTGCAAAGTAGATCAGTAATAGAGTACTTTCCTAGAATGCATAAGGTCCTAGGTTCAAACCCTACTATTAAAAAAAAGAAAGAAAAAACATAATTAAATTTTCTTGATAACCTAGCTAGCAAGAGTGAAACAAAGAGGACAGAAATATTCCCAGTGACAACTACACTTCCTGGCCACACCCCTGTGACAGCATAATTCAGTGTCAGGATTGCAGGCTCATGTTCAGTGTGCTATGGGCAGGAGACCATGCCTCTCCACAATCTAGTGGATCGATTGGTCCTAGAAAAATCTTATTTTAAGACTCTTTAAGGCACTGATTTATGCACAATTGATCTGATCAGCCAGGCGGTCAATGTGATTTATTAGCTAAGATGGCCAAAACTCCTTTTTCTCCTTTTTTCCAGCTGTAGTAATTCACCTCATTAGGGGCGGGATCATTACAGGAAGCTACTGAGAAGTGAGGACTTGAACCAGCTGGCCCAGCTTGCATTTCCCCAATTTATGGATTTCCCAAAGAGTCACAGCTAGGTATGTAGGCGGTGCCATACATGCACAGGAGCTGGTGAGTCATACATACTGTGGCTGGAGATGGATGTAGTGGATTAAGAGGGTTCTATCATTCTTCTTTGGGAAACACTTCCAGACAGCGAACTTTTTGGTTAGCCTCTTGAGAGACTCGTTCATTCAGTTTCTAGAGCAAATATTTTTCTTCTTTTAATGACAGCAATACAAGACCAACAATATGAATAGGAGGGCCGGCAACTTACATGCGTGCACATATGTAAATACATACAACCTACTGAGTCCATTTAGCAGGGTTCACGTGTGCTTGTATCCAAGGCTATCCATCTACTTGGAAATGTGGGTTGGGAAAATTCTACATGGCCTCAGCCCTAGATGAAGGGACACTGGCAATGAACAGATGCCGGAAGAGACAGAATCTGTTTCCATAGAGGACAAGGAAACTGCAACTCTTGCATGGCATAAATCCTACTTTCTTATTTTCATGACCTATTCCCCAGAAAAAAAAAAAAAAACAAAACCGAGGACTCAAAGTATTTATTAATTTGTACCTACCACCTTAAAGTTCACAAACAAATAATAAGTAGGTGAAAGACACAGTAATATCTGAACATGGCATGAGGAGAACTTTGAACTGCACTCTTGTTCAATATCTCCTACTGAGTTTGGTCCTACAAGCTAGAGACCAAAATTATTGCCATGCATGAGTTGTGTTTATTACATATGGATTTGGTGAAAATTCCTTACCTTAGAGCATTTCCAAGAGGTATGGCCTCTTCATTGCAGTACATTTCTATGCTATACAAATTCGAAAGAACTTTGATTTTTAAAACCTAGATTTACTTAAATCCAGTTATATTTCTATACAAATATATATATATATATATATATATATATATTATACTCTCACATTTCATTGACCCTAAAAAATGATTCCCTTAGCATATGTAAAATGAATGCACAACTTTTAAGCTAGACACTGTTTTCTTATTATAAGATAATACAATGAGCGTGGTAATTTGCCTCTGATTTCATAACCCGGGACACACAGCGTCACCTGTATCTCATTACCAAATCGGCAATGTCAAAAGGTCAAAAGTAAGTTTAGCAGAAGACCTAAACCCCTGCTCAAATGAGGCCATAGTCAGCTCAGTCTCCATGTAGGTTCCCTAGTAAGAGAAGAGACATACTCACACATGAACTCCATTGCCTGGCCCTTGCTCACTTCTACCTGGTGATCACTTATCCCTAGCTAGCCTACAGAGGAAGAGGATCCAGGCAGTCCTGGTGGAACCTGATAGGCTAGGGTCAGACACTAGGAGAGGAGGACTTCCCCTATCAGTGGACTAGGGAAGAGGGATAGGGGAAGAAGAGGGAGGGAGGGTAAGACTGGGAGGAGATGATGGATACAGCATAAATACATTGTAAAAAATAGTAATTTTTCTAAAAGTAAGTTTAGCCATTGTATTAGTTAACAAAAAGTGGAGTGGGGTGAGGGAACATGGATAAGTGTGTGTGTGTGTGTGTGTGTGTGTGTGTGTGTGTGTGTGCGTGCACTTTGTGTATTGAATAAATATGTGTTTGTGTGAACACACTTTTTTTCTTTGCTATCTGCCTGTGATTATCTTTGCAGTCGTATGTCCAAACCGGGAAATATCTACTGAAAATGACATAAGGTTTGTATCATCAGAACTACATAATAAAGTGGAAATAATTGAATATCTGGGGTTATTCTCATCATAATTTTGCTGATGACCATCTAAACATTTTCTTATATTTCCTTAATAGAGATAAATTAAAAGTAAATAATATTTTCTGGTGTACATTTTTGCTTCAAAACACTAACAGGATTACTATTTTTCATAATTTCGACTGAGTATGTGAGCTAAAATTCCATGTTTATAATTTATAGTATAATACCCATGATTTATGTTACTCTGTTCATATTTAATTATAATTGTTATTGATGTGTTATTTATCATTTGAATTATTTATTTAACTCCATAAAATATAACTTTTCCTAGGTTATGACTAACTTCACTGAATAGTTTCTTTTCTTTTAGCTATTTTTTTCTTAACACTAATTCTATAAATAAAATGAGGTACTCCAGCGAGAGTATGGAGTGGTTTCAGAGTGGATTTCTCTTTATTGAAATGTATTCACCCTCTGGAGTTGGAAACTACAAAGAATGCACAACCAAGCAAATACCAGCATAGCACATGCCAACTCCTGTCTTATTGCTGTAACAAAGTCCTGTATTCTAGCCTCCAGTATAGATAAATGGGTCTGTAATGGTGATCATAGCAACAATTGATATTATAGCCTATAAAATTCAGTACTGCCATTCTTGCTGTTATTAAATAAGGAATACAAATTCATCTTAAATTTGAGACTAGTTAGTGTGAATAGTCTTAGTGCTGTCATACATAATTTGGTTATAAAGTGGATCTATGAATTTTCAGTGGGCTTCCGCATTGATTTAAATAGTGTGTGTACAATCTCCACGTACACTTCACATTTACATGGTGAGAGTGCCAATGAGTATTTTTCATCAGACATTCCTGGAAGCTGTCTGGCCAATAGGAGTAGTTTGAAATGGTTCCCTAATCACTATTGAAATCACTGATAGTACTGTCTGCCCACACTATGACAGACAAAAGCTGAAATGTATTAAACACTGCAATCCATCATCCTGCAGATGGGGAGCAGGAGCCAGCGAGTTCAGAGGCACTGACTACTGCTGCTTAACAAAGGCTGGAGTCCTGACAGTTCAGTCCTGTCCCAGCTCCTCACTACCACCCCTCCATCTAAGATGAATGAGTGTAATCAATGAGGGAGAAAGCCTGCTGAGGGCTTCAAATTCAAACATTGTTACGTTTAAAGTGCTATGTTTTATCCTTAATCAGAACTGTTCTTAGAAAACAGTTATCTTCAACTACAAGCTTAAGTGTATGGAGGAAGGAAGGAAGGAAGGAAGGAAGGAAGGAAGGAAGGAAGGAAGG
>NW_026591086.1:35610154-35696034 GCF_907164565.1 Psammomys obesus
AGGAAGGAAGGAAGGAAGGAAGGAAGGAAGGAAGGAAGGAAGGAAGGATTGCTTCAAGAAAGTTTATCCTTAGAAAATCCTTCACTCATATGCTGCTCGTTTGGAGAACTAACTTTAAAGCAACACTGGCAGTTCAAAGGGCACCAGATAAAAGTTTCTCAAGGCTAAGTTTACATTGAAGCAATTTAGTACCAATGTTCCCTTTGAATGACCAAGACATCACTATTTTGAAAAAAGTGCCAAATAGCAACAAAATACCAATTGCTAAAGCTCAACTCATTTTCTATAACTGTCTCTAATAAGTACACATGAACCTCAAAATAGCCAAAGGGAATAAAAAAAGCCCTCAACTGCTAACAGCACATTAACAAAGTATAGAGACGAAAGACACTTTTCTTTGGATTTCAGCCTTGTCATTTCCAATTTTCTGCTCCTTGGACATGCTTGTATTCAAATTCTGGAACATCTATTCAGCATATCAATCCTAATTAGACAATCTGGGTCTGGAAAGGATGAGAGCTGGGTCATTTGCATAATTTAATCATAAATACTCAGTGATACATATTTCCAAATGCATTTGTACAATTATCTTTTCATCCTTGGGGCAATGGTATTAATATGATTAGGCAATATTTCTGGAAAAAACAGACAAGTATGCACTCTTTTTAACTGCAGCTTAAGGCGATATGAAAAATTAATTAATTTCTGAAGAAAATCAATTTCTCTACGTGACCACATTAGACATCGCTAAACCAAGACACGGAAGCCTCTCTCAGTAACTACATTCTATCAAGCCCTTCTAAACTCTGATTAGTATGTGAACAGCTCAATAGAAAAACTGTAATGTATCAAAGAGCATCTCAAATTGTGAAGAGATCTCCTGCTCACTTCCCTGTCCAGCATTCCTCTCTCCTTCACTTGAAGGCATTGTTATTTAACCAGTCAATGGGAAGCCTGTGCTTTCAGTGTGAACTCATCTCGAGTGATCTTTTATTAATGTACATTAAGCAATTCAAGGACAACAGGATAAGGTTACTTCTGAAATGCTCTCTCAAGAAACGGATTTATATTCTTCTAAAATAACCGTAACTTGGGCCAGAGTGTTTATCAGGAATAAAAAAAAAAAAAAAAAAAAAAAAAGATAAGCTAAGTCATCTTGAAAGCACCATTGTCGTGAGGGAGCATGGTCATATTCTCTGCAGAGACAGAAGGACCCAGGTGGCTAATCTGATTTTTTAGAAAGAGATTCTGCTTTGTATGTTAATTAGTGACAAAGAAAGAAGTGGCATTTGTGAGTTTAAACGCACTATTCTTTCCTTTACAATCAAGCAAAAAAGTAGAAATTACTGCATGCAAATATTCAATATTCATTTAATTTGCATAAAGGTGCTTGAACAAATTTTTGATTCTAACAAGCTCATTTTTCATGCGTTTTGTCTTTCATCCTAATCTAGCATCTGTCATTCCTTTTTGAAGTTATTATCGGCCCAATTCCCTCTTGGACATGGTTGCTGGGTGACCGGTATCTTAGCACCCACTTTGACAGGAACAGATGTGAATCTGATCAAGAGATTTCCCAGGGGTACCTGAAATCACAAACAACTTTTGTGAAAACAAACTGCACTCCTGTCATAGCCCCTTATTTAACCCACTCCCCAAAAGAAAGCAAGAAAGTTTACTCCGTAGCAAATGCATCATGCCGATGTTATTACCTAAACTTGGCATAAAATATCTTAATAGAAATAAATTGTATCTATCTCAAGTGGAATTGGGAAAATCCAAACATAACATCAATAGTTTAAAACCCGGGAAAACCCGGGTGTTTGGTGGTTTTTTTTTTTTTTTTTTTATCTTGGCCATATGCTTATAGATAGATTTCATGGAAAAGTGTTCCTGTTTCCTTTATAATTTTATGTAAGTTTTTTCCCCGAAAGTAAAAAATACTGTCAAAAGAATCTTTCACATAATGAAGATATTTAAAGAGATGGAATTTAGTTTGTTGTCTGAGAATATCTATTTTAAGTTCCATATAGAAGCCTGGGAATCGTAAGCATTACTCTACTTCTAGAGAATTGTCCAAAAAGATGTTTTCCCTCTCAAATTTACTTTCCCAGTGAGTTTTTAATGTGTTCTCTTTTTTTTTTTCTTTTTTTTTCAGATTGTATGGTATGGGTACCATCAATCATTACTGGAAATAGAGTTTCACAGTGCCATGGGAAGGCAAAAAAAGGTCACAGAAACTTCCCTCCGTCGCCACTGCCAATGTCAGAACAGAACAGGTTGCCTTTGCAGCAGCAAGTTATTATTAACATTAGCAAAATCATGATGTATTATTTCTCCCTCCTTCCATCATAGTGTAAGTCATGCAACTAGCCAAGGAAAACTTTCAAATTAAATAAAATATATAATCAGATGTTGGTATTTTATAAATATGCCGGTGAGGTGATTCCAGGAAACACTCTTTATCATTGATTTGGTTTTTCAACTTCTTTCAAATGGTAAGCATCAAAGCAAGTCTGAATAGCTGCTAGCTTCCTCCAAAAGTGTTATGTCACATGACAATCCACAAATAAAGAAATAATGTATGTTTATCATTAGAAATTATTTCCCCTTGATGAACATGAGTTATGCTAATGAAGATAATGGCATATTATACATTAGAAATGTCTACATCTCCATCCCTTTATACTCAAAAGAGGGATTCATTGAAGAAAAATAACCAGTAATAACTCATTTAAGAGACTTTATAAATATTAAATGCAAAAGACATAAATGATATTTTAGATTCCTTTTTGTTTTTAAATTGGAGAAGAAATATGCTCACTTCAACTCCAAAGTTTGTTGATAAAATTACCAAAACATTCTAAAAGTAACAGCACTTCTGTATTGCTATGCCTTTGATAAACTATGTTGTAGTATGTAGATTTTAGTAGTTACTCAAACTATCTGAAAAGTAAGCATTCTTTCATCTCTCTGTAGGCACTCAATAGTGTAGTTTCATAAGCAAGGAAATAATAACCCCTAATCATTTGTATCAATCACACATCTGAATATGTAATAAAATGTCTGGGTACTCCAAGAACTATTAATTTTTTTTTGTTTGAACAAATTATTAACTTCAGATTTCCAACTTTAGCCCATCCCACATGCTAAAGTAAAGCAAACTAAAATACAAACAGCTTTGTGAACTCCAGTGGCAAGTGACTATGTTCAAATTGTTTCAAATGGAGACAAAACTAGGCCCTTTGGAACTCCTCTGGGCATTTCAACTCAGAATATAGTAAAATTTTAACCATTTAAAATATGACACTAAGGAAAATGAAATATACTTATATATAAGTCCTTATTCCTAAAGGTTATAACAAGGGAAAACTCCTTTTAAAACATTTTCTTCCACTTATTTTAGCTCATTCCTGGAGAGAGATTAAGGATAAAAGAAATGTGTTCATATTTTAATTAAACACACTTGGGTTCAAGCACCTTAAATCTAGGAAGCATAAATCAAAGTTACATTTTAAGTAAGTAACATTATAACACCGCTAAACTTAAATAGCCTCAAATTTTATACTATTTGGTATTGGTAAAAATCAATAAATGGATGATATTTTTAAAATTTTAAGTATATCAGATTCCCTAATATGGTAGCCAAACAGGTGTTACAAAAAAATAAAAATCCAATTTGACCCAGAAGGCTCCAATATTAAGGTTTGAATTGGGATCAGTTCATTGTTTTCCCATGGGATAAATTGTATAAATGTAATTCTATAGTTTCATAAAAGCAGGTCAAGTTTCTATCCCTGGGGGTCTTTTGGCAATTTGAAGCATGGAAGAGCTGTTCCTGGGTACAAGTTCAAATCTGCATGTCTTGTCAGTAGAGTGGGGGGGAAAAAAGGGAAAGAAAAGCAGTAAATAACAGACATACAATCACCTTTAGTTATCCTTCTCATTCGGCAGGGCATTCTTATGAGGTAAGAATAAATGCATCAAACCTATCAAGCCATAGAGTATTTTGAAACCACTTTAATTAGTTATCATTTCTTCTCTTAACATATTGCACACTGGGTGATATGAAGTGTGAAGCTGCAAATACTTATTTCTATTTGAATCACATAATGGAAAGATGAACTTCCGGTAAAATGAATGGGCATAAAGTTTCTCTACCATGTCGAAGTTTGGATTGCAACGTTTGTAACTCTAGAATCTTTAGATGAAGTTGAAATTTTTAAGTAGACAGGATCTTTTGAATACGTGTAAGCATTTTCTATCTTGCAAAAAAAAATTGTATGAACACTTGCAGTTTTACCACTGATATAACGACTTGAGAAGTGCCATGGAATGATTGAGAAAGTGATTGATTTCAACTTATCTGGATCTTTACCACGTGTTTTCAAAGACAATTACAGTCTGGTGGAAGAAGTGGTAATACACATCTCCTTAGGTAGACATGAAGATTAACCCATGACCTCCTCCTCAGCTCAGCTCACTGATGCCAAAGATTCTAAAGAAGCTACTTTTCTTTAGGTTATGAAATTATTTCCTTATAATGCATCCACTGATTCTGAAAGATAAGCTTCCTCGGAAGTTCAAAAAAAGAATGAAGTAAACCAACAAAAACATCAAACATCAAGAACATCAAACCATTTAGTGCTACTAAAAAATGCCTAGGTATTTAGATATAATCATTTAATATCTATTAATACAAATAATTCTCATCTGTACACTCTTATTAGAGAATTAACAGTATATCTTCGTTATCATAAATATAAATACTTAGAAAAAAACATTTCAATTTCAGTTATTGTCCTGAAAGCAATGTACTCATATATTTTAATCACATTTAAAGTAATGAAGTGCAGATTACTCCTTTATTCTAAAATTAAGTTCAAAGTTTTTGGCAAATGTCAGTGCAAAGTAAAATATGTTCCTCAAACTTATTTTATGCTTTGACGGATTACAAACAAGAAAATGAAGGATAACTCTAGTGTGTAGGTCATTTGTCTCCTGGCCTACATCCAAGAGTTGCAAAATAAACACATGTACATATATGTAATATACATATATTAATTATTAATTATTAAAAAATATTATTTAAAATATTAATTAATTTCATCATTAAAAAACTGGCATAAACTGGAATGAGATTCACATAGATAAAATATGCATCCTAGATATCTCTAAACTATGGGAAAACTATGGGTACAACTGTTGCACACACAAGATAGCTCTCCTAATACATAATGCATGTCTGGTAAGTCATTCTCTTAAAGTTCAAAGGTCTAAAAAGCTAACAAGTGACTCAGGAAATATCCATTCTGAGAATAAGGTTAAATAAAGTTTAAAGATTTAAAATGTGAAATAGGAAAAGAGTTGAAAGTATCAGCAAATTTTATCAAAGTTGTAATGAACTCAAAGGTTTCACCTTCAAGTCATTTACTTAATTGGCACATCGATGGGATATTTTTAAAATAATAATATTAGTATTATGGACCCATAATTATTGTTAATTAATGTTCAGAATATTGTTTATAATTTAAAAAATATTGCACATATCATGTGAATAAAGTAGTTTTATTAACATTAATATTGCTTTTTATTAAGATATGGCCAGTATGCCTTAACTTGAATTAAGAAGTAATTGTCCCAGAAGTTTCTATGTTTGTATTAAGTATTTGTTTTTCAACTGGTCAAAATTCCTAATATATAATGTATAGTCCTTGATAAAACAGTGAGACTATTTTTTTCCTATTGTGCTGGAAAAGGCAAGCTAACTATTTAGAAGCATTTGTTACTATATAAAGCCAAAAGAACTTAACATTGTGAATTGTTTCTACTTTGTATTTACTTCGTTCATTTTTACTAAGGAAAGATTTCATTATCCAATGTGACTCATAAAAATAACCTGTATCCTAGAGCCTATTTTGATGTTCAATGTTCACTTCATAAATGTCATATTTTAAAAGCATATCAAGTTTTTCTCAAACAAATAGTTTTCACATTTTTCTACTGGACTTTAGATGGTTTACATATAGGAACCATGCTGTGAATGCAAAGAGAGAGAGAGAGTGAGCAAGAGAGAGAGGGAACTTATTCTCTTATCTAGCTAAAACTATGTAAGCTTGACCAACATCTCTATCAGCCCTTGGTGACCACCAATCTAACCTGCTTCTCTACTTCCAACTTCTAAAGATTATGTACATATGTTAACTAATGTAGCATTTGTCTTTCTGTGTCTGGCTTATTTCACTTTATCATCCTCGTAGAAATATGGAGAGTATTCCGGGTATTGTATTCTGTCTAGACAATGATAGGTTTTAGATTGTGAATTTAAATTCCTATTCTCCATCTCCATCTAGCTCTCAGCATTGCTCTCAAAACTTGTTTCTGGCCAATCACTCTTTTGCTGTGCTGCATAGTTTAGAATATTTCATTACAATTACATTACAAAAATACCAGTTAAGACCAATTAAATGACATAGTGAGTTTTCCAGTTTAAAAAAAAATTGTCCTTTACAACTTGCAATGAAATCTCATGCTTAAAAACACAAAACAATTCCACCTTGAGGTATTGAACCAACTCTAAGGCATTTGTGATTAGATTACAAAAAAAAAAAAAGATTGCAATTTTCATCTACAAACTTCATCCACTGACAAGTCTAGTATCCAATCTAGGAAAACCAAAAGATAAATTTCTAAATTGGGAGTTTAAGAAGGTTGTTTCCTTATGTAGAAATCCATCAGAGTACACCAAGACAGTTTCAACACACCTAGCTTAAAGCTCTTGTCTGGAATGATAATATGCTAGCTTGGATCATCTTCTTATATGATTGGACTCGGACGTGTAAATAGATACTTAGGCACAAACTTGATCATTCAGTGCTTACAGCTAAGCAGGAATGAACACACAGTTAACAGACCATCAGAACTATTTAAAATAAATAAGTGTGTGTGTGTGTGTGTGTGTGTGTGTGTGTGTGTGTGTGTGTGTGTTAATCTAATAATAGATTATTACAACAAACTGTGACCACCTTATCTGGATATTTCCGGTTTCCAAAACAATATTTTGTTAACTGATCCCACTATTCTGACAGTCACTTGTTTTTGCCACCCAATTTTAAAAAGCAATTATTAGCCAATAAGAAACTTCCTTAAAAATACTTTTGACTAAAACTGCTTCTGAAAAATTTAGAAGGAAAGTAAATAAGCTTTAATATCACATGGCTTTGGATTTGCAGAGAGCCTGTGCTGGACCTGAAGTAAATATATCAGTTCAGTAACAGAGCTTCCAATACTGTTCTTTAAGCTCAATTAAGTGTTTTGTTGTTGTTGTTGTTGTTGTTTTTTAGTTCCACATTTACTTCTTTAAACACGAGAAATAGTATAGAAAAGAGGCATCTCAGTGTAATATGAAATGCTAAACATATGAATACAGTTTTATCTAAAATATTTAAGTTAGAACATTTATATAAGTACTTACTATTATACACAAATATCTCAAACTAACCAATCAGAATTCACTACCTCAGATTAGAAACTGATACTTGCTAGCCAATGACAATCTCATTATAGTTGTTATATAATTTAAATGTAAAATGATGAAACCTTGAGTGAGCCACTTTTTAAACACTCAGTTCTTAACAACTTCATATTCCCTACCACCTCCAAAGCATATAGCTTGATGTGACATTTTTTGTGTTGACAGTCTGAAAATGACAACTTTGAAAAAAATAAAAGTCAGACAAAGTTGAAAAATAGCAAAAAACTTAAAGCATTCTTACAATCAACTATTTAGTTAAATGTGGACAACTCACCTGTACCTACTTAGAAGACACGTTTCAAACTGTTTTCTTCACGCAAAGATTCAGAGGAGGATAACCTACAACCTGTGAGAGTTCCATTTCTGACTGCGTTTTGCAATGGCTGTATTTTGTGTTGCTTATACATTGCTATTAAAATAACTATTTTACTTGATTGGCAAAGACAATTGTAGGAAACAATTGAATAAAACAACTGGAGAAGGTAATACAATACTGATTGATAGTCAGATCACATAGTGTTCTTAAACTGACAACTACTTGCTTGCACATTAAGCTAATTTGCAAATGCTACTTTCATTCCAGAAACAAAACATCAAATGGGAAACAATAAAACATATTATGTTTTTGTATGTTGGTGAATCAGATGTAGTAAATCGCCAAAGAAAGGAGTGATGTATGCTCAAATCCTGCCAAGACTTTAATCAATATTGGGTGTCACATCCCAGGGGACTAGGGGAAGTGAGTGAGGCAAAAAGAGGATGTCTAATATTTGTCTCACTAATTTATATGCAACTCCCTGGAAATGCATTAGATTAAACAAAAATGACAGCAGCAGACATTGACTGATAAAGGGGTGATATTTTCTAAAATCTGTATCAAATTTATTAAATTTTGTGTAAGGAAACTGAGCATGGGGGCTATCTTATTAGGTTTCGAGAATATCTGAAGCTTTAAAAAATAATATATTATTTCTAAAAATTAAGTTTATTTCATCATAACATTTACTAAAAGTATATTTTTCTAACAACAAAACAGTTTAGAACCATGTACATTTATGACAATATTTACATTCAAGACTAACTTCAAAAAACAGTCTTAATAAATATTAGCCATATAACTCAAAAACTTATAGTCTATACTATAAGATGATATTCTCATATCTCATTAATATATTAGTTATTAAGCTATCATTTTCTAACATTTGTAAACCAGAAAGAAATGCGTTATAAAACCAAACTAGCTTCCATATTTTATGGCTTGGTCATCTAATCATGTCGCTTTCTTTTTGAAATGTTATAAAATGAGACACTTGATTTTATAGGAACCATTAATCTACCATAACACAAAACTTCAAAAGCATAGCATCTTCATATGAAATAATTCTTGATTTTCTCTGTGCCAAGCATCATGACTGTCTGTCAGAAGTGAGTGAATCTAGATTTGTGTTAAAAGTCCTATATCAATGCAAACAGGCAATGATGATAATGTTAAATAAGTACTGCCCCAGGATTCTATCTTTATTAAAAACCTGTGACAAGAAAAATAAAGCAAAGAATTACAGAGAAATGTATATGTCTTACACTAAAATTGTATTCAGATATGACCCTGAAAATAAAAGGGTTGGCATATCTTCCAATTTATGTTCATGGATAGCATCTACTTTAAAGACAAAAGAATATTGTTTATAAATATGTATGTATACACGTAAAAGATTGAATTTAACCTGCTCTATTTGAGTTAAAAACTTTGAAATCTCAGTCCACATGTAAGCCAAGCATAGTCTGGCTTAAAAGAAACAGAAACAAAATCATCTTCTTCCAGTATACAAGAAGAGAAGCAGTTCAGATAAATGCAAAGGTCACTATTCATTCCATGAATCCACAGACAAATCGAACCTTAACCCAAATCTACAAACAAGCAATTGACTGACACAAACAGACTTGACCATGTACATAATTACTTTTTTTGTTGTTGTTATTTAATGGTTAGCAGTTAATTAACTGACCTCCATTGCATCAGCCAAGTTCAGACAACTAATGTTTAGTTTTAAAATAATAATTGGAGGAAGCTGATCAAGGGCAGACCTTGCCTTTTAACAACTTTCAAATGCATTTCCTTACATTTTCTTTCATGTTCTGAGACCTATACTTTTTAGCTTTACTATCTAGAAGGTGACAGTGCCTTTTTCATCTCCTAGTGGTAATGACAGATGGCTTCAACATTTACTCTAATTTTCATAGAGAGCATACTAATTCAATAGCCCCAAGCAAATTAAATCAACTTTAAGATTTGCTACTGTTCCTGAATCACTCTCAAGAAGTTTATTAGTGTTTCTTTCCTTTAACATCACTTTTTTTAGCATCCTAAAATTTCCTTAAATTTAAATATTGCTGAGTTCTTGTTAGATACATATCCTGTAAGCAGCTGAGGATACTAAGATTTGATATCACACATGCACACACACACACACACACCCTTATACACAGCACATAATGTTTGCTTACATAGTTAAACATATACAGGAAATTCTATTACTTCTACATTTTCGATAATACAATGCGCAAGTTTTCCCTTGATCTGTAATACTCAGGAAAGAAAAAAAAAAAAAAGCCCTAGGGTGAAAGATGCCACTTTAATCTAGATTAATAAAAGCACAAATATTAACAACAAAGCATAGAGTAGATTTAAATGAAAAAAAGTAATTTTTCAAGTTCAAGATACAAAGTATTCAGGTTCCTGTTTTGAAAATGAAGAAAGGAAAGGATAATGCCTGAAATGAAAGAGTAATGTGCAACCATGCAAATTGTGTATTTTTGGTGAGAGAAAGTTGAAATGCAACTTTCCATTCTATAGCAGGCTTTTTAGTTGACATAAAAGCGAAATTTAATAGTCAGGACTTCCTATACTTAAGAATAACTTGAAGTAGGATTTTAGAAAAAATATTAAGGCCTAATGAAGTATAATTAGGGTACAGATGAGATATTTTTAAGGGGATAAGGAATTCCACAGGGTTTAACTTATCTTTGGCCTTACAACTTAAGAATCTAGAACTGTGGGGCGACTCTGGGAAGGAAAAAAAAAATGTAAGAAGAAGAAAGAGAAAGAAGAGAAGGTGCTTAGGAGGACCATGAGGAGGAGGGAAAAAAAAGTAAAAAGAAAACTTAAAAGTAACTTTAAGACTGTCCTCCAGTTATGTGATGAAAACTACCATTTAAAGTCTTGGAATCACAAGATCACAGAGCCATTGTAAGTTCTCATAGGGTGTGTGTGTGTATGTGTGTGTGTGTGTGTGTGTGTGTGTGTGCCTGCCTGCCTGCACATGTATGTTACATGATTATTGATTTTCCAGCACCAGGAAGACACAATGGATATTGGGAGAAAAGCAGGCATTTCGTTAGTAAAGAGGAAAGCACCATCTCAATTTGTCACCGAGTCAATGTGACAGCAGGAGTGTCTGAGCCCACTTCCAATCTACCGTTCTTTGTGTATAACTCAAGCACAATGTTTTGGTTGCTTCAGATAGTTTTTAAGACGGGTTTTGGATAAATATTTCCTCTTCCGGACAACCCAAAATGACAGTTATCTGACTAAATGGCATTTAGCGATCAGCATGCCCACTCATGCCCACTGCCATCTGGCCATACACGGGATCCAGCAGGAGCATGTGTGCGCGCCCGTATGCGCGAGCGGGACACACACACACACACACACACACACACACACACACACACACACACCGCAGCCGAATAAGAGGTCAAGACCTAAACATTTTTGATCCTTACATTGCACGGCAAGTAAACACACGAAAGAATTTCTAGCTAGGTTAGCTAGGTTGGGATAGAGTTCCAACCTTTTTTTTTTTTTTTTTTTTCCTTTTTTTTCCCCAGGCCCTACCGAGAAATAGCCTCAAAGAAGAAACAGCTGGTGGCTTTGGCCCCCATTTCCTTCTGGTCTTAAATATTGCCTTCTCAACACCCTCCCCTCAGCCCAAGTTTCCTCAGCTCTGCTCGGAGCTCCGGCTTTCCTTTCCTCACTAGCGAAGCTCGTTTTAAAGACGGCAGAGGATTTTTGTTTTGTTTTGTTTTGTTTTTGTTTCTTTAATAAATCTTCTCGCCCGGGTCCCCAGTGCCTCCTTCTGATCCCCAACTCTCCCTACTCTTTTTCTCCCAGAACCCCTGAACTTCTCCCTCTGTGAGCAGCTGGAGCCTTTCTACCCCGAAACTGACAAGTTGCCCCTCTCCCGCCCCCTCTCGGTAGATCCTTCCCCACTGAGCGTT
This sequence comes from Psammomys obesus, assembly GCF_907164565.1. Classification (NCBI taxonomy): domain Eukaryota; kingdom Metazoa; phylum Chordata; class Mammalia; order Rodentia; family Muridae; genus Psammomys; species Psammomys obesus. The sequence goes on from NW_026591086.1 coordinate 35,621,967, forward strand.
CATTAGCATAAAACTGGTTGGGTCAGGGACTCCCTAGGCCACCTCGGTGCACAAAAAAGTATTCAAGCCCTTAGCATCCCAGGGCAAAATGTACACCTGCTTTTTCCCTGAGCCACTAACCTCGGAAAAGAAATTGGAAAGAAAGAAGACCGGGAAATTGCACTTTGGAAAGAGAGCGAGAAAGTTGTGCTCTTTCTTCCCCAACTCTTCAGTTCAGCTTCCAAGAGGCTGGGGCATCAGGTCATCTCCTAAAGAACAAAACGTGTTTGTGCCCTCACATCTGCCCCGGGGCAAACGTACTCCCTTTTAGTCCTTTTACACACACACACACACACACACACACACACACACACACACACACACACGAGCGCACACCCAAAACCCTCCCCTCCAAAGCTTCCCTCTGGGATTTCGGGACTGAACTCCCTGCGGGAACTTTCAGATCACCCCTGCTCTTCTCCAGCAAGCCACCCTCCCCCCCCCCGCCCCCCGGCATCTTCCCCTGATGACTTCAGCGCCGTTCTCCTTCTTTTCTTCCTAGAAGTCCCCCTAGACTGGGGCGCATCCACCAGCTTCCGAACCCTGCGGTGTTAGGGTCACGACCTCCCTCCTTCCCCAGAGATGCCCAGAGGCTTCCGGAGGAACCCAGGTCCCAGGAGCGCCCACGCGGGCAGGAGTGCCCAGAATGGGTGCAGGTCGCCAGGCGCTCCCGGAAAGAGTCCCGGGAAGGCGCCTTCTGCTTCCCCCTCTGCATTCCGAAAGCAACGGCAACCTAGCCTGAAGGTCCTGGGGAGCACCGGGGAGACCCGACCGGCCCAGATCCGGCGGAGAGCGGTGCGAGCTTGTCCCGGAGGTCGGGCGGAGGAGACCAGCCCCGGGGACCGGCAGGAGAGGGCCGCGCTCGCCAGGGCGCGCAGCTCGCGGACGCGCGGAGCGGGCGGCGCCGGGAAGGGAGCGAGGGAAGGGCGAGCAGGAGGGTGGGAAAGGACCGGGGGGACAAGGAGGTTCCCCTCCGCTCTTTACCTGGCATTGGTGCAGTCGTTGTAGAGGGTCTCGAAGTCCTTCCTGGAGATGAGTTTGCAGCGGTTCACTCCGGGCTGAATGGCCCCCAGTCCCCTCAGGATGCGAACCTGTTCCACATTGCACACCACCGGCGTGATCTCCAACCGCTTCAGCTTGGTGTAGACGGTGTGCAAGCCCCCCACCAAGTGCTTCAGGAACAGGTCGAAAGCCTGGGGCAGGCAGATCAGCTCGCAGCCCTCCACCGTGAAGGAAGCCACTTTGGCCCCCCTCAGATCCACCATTTTGCACTCATTATTCTGGGGGGTGTTTTCCACTGGGGACGGGGTCGAGTACACGGGTTTCCCAGGGAGGGGGCCGCAGCTGCTGCTGCTGCTACTGCTGCTGCTGCTACTGCTGCTGCTGCTGCTGCTGCTGCTGCTGCTACTGCTGCTGCTGCTGCTGCTGCTGCCGGCGCTCGCCGTGATGGGGGTGCTGGAGGCGCCGCCGCCGCCGGCGCTGATGCCGCCGCCGCTCCCGGCCGCCAGGCTGGGGTTGCAGTTGCTCCCGCCGCCGCCGCCGCCGCCGCCGCCGCCGCCGCCTCCGTTGCCGCCGCTGCCGCCGCCGCCGCCTCCGCTGCCGCCGCCGCCGCCGCCACCGGGAGAGGTGACTGTGGCCGCTGCTGAAGAAGAAGCAGAAGAGCCGATGGGCTCCGGCCGGAACAGAGTTGGCCCAGAGGACGCCGGGGGTCCGATGGACGGAGCCGGAGAGGAGGTCGCCGAGGAGGTGGAGGTGGTGGTGCCAGAGGAGGAAGCAGACGTGGAGATCGGGGGTTGAGGGGGAACCAGCTGGGTCGGAGGGATCAAAGCCGCCGGCACTGCCATGGTCACATATAAGGGGAAACAGAAGGAGGAGAAGCGAGGGGGAAAAGTTGCCACACACCCCCCAGAGGGGAAGGGGGAGAGAGGGGGACGAGGCTCGAGGGGGGCAGAGGCGACAACCACTCTAGGAAAGGACCCCGGCTGGAGAGAGGGAGAGGAGAAGAGGAAAGGAGGTGAGGTTAAGAAAGAGCGAGCGCAGGAGGGGCAAGCGCGCGCGAGAGAGAAACGCACAAAAGTGTCCCGCAAGTCGAAATGCGAGTCCTCTCCCGGGGCTGGGATCGCGGGCTGCTCGGGGAGGGGGGCGGGGGGGAGGGTCGGCTGGTGGTGTGTGGGTCGCGCTCTAGCACAAAGTTAAGGATGAAGGTGAGAAGGAGGAGGGTTGAGGGACTTGGGTTCTCCCTGGCAAGTACATTGATCAAAGATTGAGAGGGGAATGACAGAGAGAAAATGAGCTGAAAGTGCAGGCTGCCGGCTGGAGTTGTTGTGGTCACACGGTGCAGAGGGGAGGAGCTCCGGATACTTGAAATACCCTTTGAAGCCGCGAAAACCTCACTCACTAGTATTAACCCAAATTATCCAACCAGGAACTCGGAGCACACACTGCGAGAGCGCGAGACCGAGGAAGGGGGTGGGTAAAAGAGGAAGGGGGGGGGCCGGTGTACGAGAGAAAGGGTGGGAGGAAAGCCCTAGAAAAGCCAGGGCCCTGGAGTGGTGCTCGCGGAGAGGGAAGAGAGAGAGATGGCCATCTACTTCTCTCTCGCTGCTACCGTTACATTATTGCCTGTCTCTTGACTCAGTGGCTTCCGTGAAGACTCCTAGCAATCCCACCACCACTACGCCACATCCCCCCCCCAAAAAAAAAGGTTCTGAGCAACCGCCTGCCCACCGAAAGAGCAGCGACTCAGCTGCCAATTCCCCTTCAAGAGTTTAGGATACAACACCCACCTTCGGGTATTTGGGCAAGGAGTTACAAAAAAGAAGGGGGGGGGGCATGCCCAATTCGTGACTGTTGAGAAATTACATTTTTAGGAAAATTCACATGTAAAGAGAGTAGACTTTTTATGTACCTGGTGATTTTTTTTTTTCCTGTAATAAGGTATTTCTATAAAGATAGAGAAATTTCAGGACAGTTTTCAAGTTGCGGGAAGAAAGTCACTTAAGAATATTGGGTGCTCCTGATAAAATCCCTTATTTCCTAGTAGAGTGGAAATACGTTCTTGTCGCAAGGTGGGTGGACTTAGCAAAACTTCCCTTTCCCCTCCCAAAGACAGGTCAGAAATGCCTACAGGTCAGAAATTTCTAAGAGATCAGGCGTCCTCGAAGATTAGAAAGTAAAATACAAAAGCACACTGATGTTTCTTACCCAAAACTCTAATTAATTCACCTGCCTTGCACAGTAATCAACTATCTCCCATCCTTTAGTACCCAAGGCTAGTTGCTAATATGTTATTTAAGTAACACAATAATTATGGGGTTCCTTTCATGTACGGAAGGTACTGCTATGTTTTGGGAATGTCTCTTTTGGTTTGTCAGTGCGAATGTGTTTGTAAATAATGAGAACAGAAACCAAGCTTCTGGGCTGACTTGGGAAGACAGAAGGGCAGTGATGCCTTGGGGTTGCATGAGGGGGCTAAGGCACATTTCTCCTCCTGTCTTCTCTAACTTGTTGCATAAAGGTATTTATTCAGAGATGTTTGACCAACATACAATTTTAGCAAAGGTCCCGTCTTTTGTTGCTTATAGCTCTAGGAATCTAGTGTAGTTAGGCTTTCAACCTGTCTACACATGTTCAGAGATTTTGTAAGATGTAAAACAAAGAACAAGCACTTGACAGATTTTAAAAATAAACTATTAAGCAGGCTTATAGTTTTTAGAATTTTATCATTTTTTTTGCCATTTAGGCATTAAAATTATCACTCTTCTCTTTATCCTTGTTAATCCATTGAACTCTTTGAAGTTTTATGTCAAAAGGAACAGGAACCATCTAATGTGAAATATGACACTATTGTCTTATTACTCTTTTATGCTAAACTTTTTTGGACACAATGCTTGTATTTAAAAAAATTGCATAAAAGTATATAAACTTCTATAAAGATAGATTATATTTGCACAGCTGTTTGTCCTTGTTAACCAGTATCATAACATACTGAGATAAGATCTATTAATATTTTTATTTATCAAACCTATTCTTAACTAAAGGTAAGTATATATCACAAACGTCAAAATGTATTTTAGAGATATTCCTATTTTTATAACGTCAAATGACTGTGTTAAAGAAATGCAACACTGCAGAAAGAGTTAAACTCTAAAAGAAAAGAAAGTAAGTTATTTTTAAATGCCATTCCTAACTTTAATAAACTCTAGTGTGCTTTCTAAGTGCTAATTACGTAGTGCTTCAAGCCCTAATACTAAAAGGTAGGAAGGGGGGTTACATGACCAAAGGCTGAACTTATCATTCTCATTCTTGCATTTCCTCGAACTATCACTCATCCAAAATCTGCCACACTGTGCAGCGACAAACAGGAAAAGTGGCAAAGCATGCATATCTCTCTACCTTTATGGGACTCCTCCCCTCCCCCCACCTCAGGTTTCTATACCTTTTAAAGGAAACACCACTGGCTCCTGCTGTCAAACAACAGGGTTAGAGAAGTCAAATGTTGCAAAATAAAATATGCCCTGAAGGAGAGCCCCTAAAAAAGGCATATTTCTAAAATCTTTTTTTCTTCCTATTTTTAGAGACATTCTTTCTTGCGATGCAGAAGTCAAACTGTATTTAACACAGCACACACATCAACTTAAGAAAGATTTTAAATTCTCACTCCATTGCATCTTCAGCATTGAGAGCTTATGTCTCGTTTATTGTCTTACATCTCCTGTTATTTAAGATACTTTCCCTCCATCTCATCTTTCCTAACCTTCATTCAATTTGCATACGCAAAACTCAAAGTACTGTAACTGATATTAGAAATTTCTCCCTGTGTTTTCTGAAGACGCATTGTGCTGAAATCAATAAGACTGTTTAAAATTCAAAGACCTGCAAATCGTTCTGTTTGTCCTTTGATAGGGCCTGTGCTGATTAAAATGCTACCAAGAAAGCTTAATTGCTGCACTAATTAAGAAGTCTTTAATTTCTTTCCTAGGATATCGTTTGAAGCTTAGCTTGTACAGTTCAGGGAAGGTATTTTCTTCCCTCCTTCTGCCCTCTTTTGGCCCCTCCCCTCTCCTCCCCCTCTTTTCCCCATGTGAGGAGACCGGGAGGAATGGGAACTAATAAAAAGAATGGTCTCATCATCTATCACTTAACCAAAATCGGCACAGGATACAGAGTTCAGCGTAGTATGAAATGCAGTTTTGAGAAGAGCTGTAAGCTTTTCAGGAGACAGTGGGAAAATATAAAGAAGCTGTTGCAGCTAAAGTCCCCGTGATTACCTGAATGACAACAAGCACTTTAGTGGATGACGAGGGCATCCTATTTGGTTAAAAGGCTCAGTGGCGAATAGGGACATATTAAAACATACTTTCACAACCCGTGGTTTCAAAAAGGAAGAATAAATGTGTAAAGAGATGGACTTATAGTTGGGATTTGGTAAGTATCATTTTATTTGAGCATAAAAAGATGCATTCTGTGGGGATTTATTTTTGACCCTTTTATAGCTCAGGGAGGGAGCCACAGGACCGTATTACATGTATTCCGTTCTTATCTATTGACATGTTGCATTCAGTGATTTCTCAAGTGGGGAAACTGACTAAATGATTTCACAAAGCTCTCTCTGTAATCAATAGTCATTTTTTTAGGTTTATTCATGCTGCATTATAATTCTGGTAAATGACTGCAAAGAAGATTGTAAGAAAGATACAAATATTGACAGATCTAGGGTAAGTCAGTTACCCTATTCATTCTACAGAGTTTGAATATAGCAACTGGTATAGTGTTTTTTTTTAATGAAAATTATTTTTAACAACATAAGAAATCATAGAGTAACTGAAAAACAATGTTCATGTGAATACATTCCTTTAATATCTCACAATGCTCTGAAAGCTTTGAATGTATTTTTTCTGTATAGTATTTCTAAATGAAAGAAAAGCAGTTTAGGCATATATGAAAAGACATTAACCAGAAGGGCAGCATGAAAGGTTCATTATAATTTTATTCTTTTAATTTTTCACAAACTCCATTAGGGGCATGTATGTTAGAAATTACAAATGTATGCTATAGATCTATACTAAATTCCTTACAGTGACAGGACAAGGAGAAAACATGCTTAATAGATTCAAAGGCAGATTTACCATTCCAAGCACGATGTCACTCTAATTATGTTTACTCTAATTGAAAGCAAGGTTTTTTTGGAATCTGAAATTACTTTCAGATTTTTTTTTTAAATAATGCAAGTGGATCAAATGTTGATCACAAGCATTTCAATCTTTCAAAATGTATTGGAAAATTAAATGAAAAGTAGAGTTTGGTACAAACAATGCCCCAGGGCAAAAAACAACTAACACTAGATTTTCCAGTGCAGCCATAACACAAATCAATTTGAGCACACTTCTATGGCCAGACTGCCAGATTGTTATGACTGCTAATTCACTCAATCAAAGAGTGCATTAGCACACCAGGCACAAACAGCCTTAACAATGGAGTGCGTTTCTCAACAATCCTAGGATACATCACAAGAGCTAAGTAAAGAAATCCATTTTTACATCTGTGAATTACTAATGGAGCTGTTTCCTTAATAGTGATAACAAAATAGACCGAGATAAACTTCAGTCATAGGTTTATTAAAGAGCTATCACAGTTTGGCAAATCTAGAAAGATATCAGGGTACTGGTAGTTCACTGACTTTGTTAAATGTTTCTCAGGAGAGAGTCCAAAATTGATGTTTGCATTTCAGTAGTAAATCACTGAAGATGGAGAAATTATGCCAAGTAACTCTCTCAAGCCTTTTAAACTCACAGGGCCCTGCCAATCAGCCAAGAAGATAAACCTCAGCTACCTTAAGCATAGACTTCAAACTTTTTAATTTTACCCTTTTCCCTCCCCATTTTCCTCCCTCTGCCTGGCTTTTGGTGGCTTTCATGCCCCTAGTATCCCTTTCTGTTCTAATTCTCAGCCTCTCCTTAAAAAACAGGAATGGGACTCTTATCTTGCTGTGGAATTCTCTAATGAAAAGCAGAGAGTTTTCTGATGAATTACCCAAAGGACAGAAGGTGGGAAGCTGAGCTGGAACATACCTAACTGGAACCACTGAAACTTTATAGTACCTGTTTTGATACTTGTTGATGAGGTGGTTAAAATGGATATAAATAACATATTTATTTATTTATTTATTACAGAACAGGGAAATGCATAGACAGATATAGGCTTCTTGAATGGAGCCAAATGGTTCAGTTGGAGAGCACCATTCCTCCCTTGCTCCTCCTAAAGCCCTTCTACTCATTCAGAATAAAGGTCACAAGTATCAGAAAATGCTTTTCTTGTTATGCAACAGATAACAAAAAATGTCTAAACTCGGGTGAGCGAAGATGCAGTAGTAGCAAGAAGAATAGATAATGAGGAAAACAAATTATTGTAGAATTTTTTTCAGATTCTAAACTGCATCATTTCCAGGGCAGGTAGTCAACTCCTTGTGACGGATTAGTTATACTTTCCTCTGAGTATCCACTTCCAAGTAAGTGTGCTCCATGCCATCTGTGGGGTATGAAAGGCTTCCCATCCAAAAAACTCTTAGCATAGTAAGCACAGAGAGATCATTGTACAGGTGAATAGTAGGAGGAAGCACAACAACAACAACATGAACTCAAATTCAATTCCTTTACCTCTTAAATCAGGCCTTCGGCTTGAAAATAATGGTGGGCTGGACTAGAGTGAGGTCAGACAGACAGATATTTGAATGACTCCTTTCTCACTAGATATTGGGCCATTAATCACACCTTTTCATATTTTTTTTCTAATTGTTAGGTTCTTTTCTCTTTTAATAAACATAATCTGTATTAGGGCATGTAAGTTACTAGAAAGATAAGTAGCTAAAAATAGTATGAAAAGAAAACATTTTATTTGTTACAGTTCAAAGATATGCTTAATATTGGTACCTAAATTATAGTATACTTTTGTCATAATAAAAAATTACCTGACTATATACATTTCTCTTGATTCACTAACTTTTTTACTTTTTTGCTATTTTACTTTATTATCTTAGCCTTTTTTGTTGTTGTTGCCTTATGAAATCAAAGAAGGGGTCATCATCCAACAAATAGCCCATAAAATTGTTTTACTTGTAGACAGAACTTTTAAGGATTGCTAAAAAAAGAATAAACTGTTTATTTATTACTTTTCAGAAGAAAGAATTTTATTTAAATTGAAAGGACAACAATTGCTATCTTTTGGAAGCTGGGTCTTGTATGCCAAGTTTCAGCCCAGAGCGAAATTTTATAACAAGTTATAAACCCCTGTAACAGAGGGTTTATTATAATGGAAGTGCTGACACAACCTTAACTATAGCATTGTAAACGGCTATGCTATAATATCCATTAAGCAGAAAGAAAAATAAGCTGGCTGATCAATAATTTATACAAAGAGTACCAACTGCAGACATAATAACTGTAATGTTTGCAAAGCAATCTCTCTGCTCTCCAGGCTTAACAGTGAACACAAACTAGCAACGTTGTTAATTTCCAACTCCTACAGATAAGAATACAAACAAATTACTTAAAATTATATTTTGTTCAACATTTAGCATGCCTCAATGGGATAAAATAAAATTTAATTATGATACGACTTGTGCCGGATGCAAGGCTGCTTTGTTTTCCAGCACATTTTATTGAGAAAGAACATTTATTTGGGACATCAATTATGGGGAAATAGTATGTTTCAGTGAGTTTACTTGGGTCGGTCAGGTTCATCTAAGAGTTATTCAGACATGGTAACAGATTGACACTGCTTAACTTCAAAGAAAGTTACAAAGTTTACAGAGTCACAAGATGAAATACAATACTGCATGCCCTGATTCAAGTTAACTGTCAGTAAAAACACACCTTGCCATTAGAGTTCATGGGAAAAAAGTCATTGGTTTGGGAATGTGGCCATCATTAGCATCCAGTGAATGTAGGGGTGCTTCATTGGCATACCTTGTGTTTGTGGGAACATTATGTGATATTTCTACCCAATAGACTGGAACCACAAAATGTGAACATAAAATCACTACTGTATATTTTTGTAGACATGAGTAGATATTTAGCACTTGCTTCTTAATGTATGTAAAGCATATCATATTTTAATAAAACATGTTATTCATTTTAATGGTGGCTTTTAAGACAGAAACAGCTTTGACCGGAATTTAAGAAGTTAGCCAGGAGAATCCACAGTTCCAAACTGTTCAAGAGATACCACTGGAAGTTGGAACACTGTTCCTGAGGCTCACATCCTCCTTTGTCTTTTTCTCTGTTCATTTCCTGGTGTTGGAGTTGAAGGGTAGGGAAGGCATAGTGGAATGAAGAGACTCAGCTATCAAAGCTGTAAAATGGTGTATTACCCTGTGAGCAACCGTTCTTGGAAGGGAACCAGTAATTTATATGAGAAGTGTTTAAGATTGCCTGCTCACCCACTCAGTGATCCATGCCAGGTCAGTTTCAGTAATGCCAGAAAACAAAAGGAGGCGCAGATCACTGGGAAAGAGACACCTTCCTTGCCTTAGGAGCTTGTGAAAGAAGGCACTAAAATGCCCTTTTCTCAAATGAACTGATCATTACCATTTAGACTCCTGAGAGCTCTGGGACTGGGGAGGGGAGAATAAATTTTTCTTTGATTTAACAGAGCTAAAAAAATACTAGTTTTAAGAGGGAGGCAATTTGTTGTGATGTGCCTCAGTCCAAAAGATTAAACCTTAAAACAGAGGGTGTACTTTGAAACAATGAAATGGGGGAAAACAAACACAAAAACAAAAACAGAAAAGGGCACAAATGGCTCTGTGAATTCATTTGGCCACTTTAAACTTAGGCATTAACTGCTTCAAAGATGACCAGAACAAATAATAGGGCAACTTTCTACTAATGTCTTTGCCAGACTCTGGGAACAGATTTTTCTCAGATCAACTTCTCACCCTCCAGTTTTCATAAGAGGAATATGGGACACTGTCAGGGTGTGAGGCAGGAATGGCCATCTTCTCAGACCCTTTGCTTCAAGGATAGCTCTGAAAACAGCAGAAGGCTCTCTTTATCAAACGGGCACATGTTTTGTTCACATGCTCAAACTCATTTAAATTTTTAGCTGTATTTCATTCTTGGGTCTAAAAATAAACATTTCTCATTTTGCCATCACACTTTTATTAAATGTTTTCAATTTCTCCGACTCATCATTTGGTTCAAAATTCAGCATATCCCAGGACCTTGCCTGACTTTAGAGTGGATTTCTCTTCCACGATGTCTGGGGATTGAACTCAGGTTACCAGGCTTGCAGGCTTGTACCTTCTAGCAAACTAGCCCCATCTCTGTTGCATCAAATCTGCATTATGATGACTTTTTTTTTTTTTACCTTATATCCTATCAGGAAAAAAAATGATTATCTTATGTTTTAAAACTTACTGGCATTTTTTCTTTCATGTGGCCTTAGTCAATTTTACCCTTTGCTGATATCTAGTATGCATATTGCTCAATAAATGTCACCTGGGAAATTTAAACAGCTTTTTTTCTGATGTGATATCACCCAATTCCCTTTGCCCCCAAATGGCACAAACTGCCCACTCTTGATATCATGCATGCCTTCATTCAGACCAGATATGCCAGAAACAAACTCTTAGATGTGTGTAGCCCATTCTCTTGTCATCTACAACTAATTTGGAAAAAAAAAAAATCTTGAAACATAAATCTGGATATACTACCAAATTGGGTATAAAAGATTTGAAAACTCAAGTCTTAGGCTAGTAAGTGGGGCTTTCTGGAATCCATGTGGAAAGAGTCTTTCTTCATATCATCAGAAAAGATGTTCGGGAGTCTTCAACAAAACTGAGAATAGAAGAGTACGCACTGCATTGTTACCTGAGATCGGGTAGATTTGTGGTGCTGCTTTACCTTCCAAATATGAGCTCACAAAGGGTATGTGCAAAGTTTTGCAAACTTTCTGTTTTAAAGTCACTCTCATCTAAACGTGCACAGCAGCCCGTTACGCATGATGCATTCAACTTTGCATGCTGTGCATTGCTTGCTGAAGATGCAAAGAATAAAAAGAAAATTCATCCTGATCATCCTTTCGCATACGTTATCATCGCATCATTGCTATAACAGGACAGAGAATTTGCATGAGGGTAGCCTAGAGCATTATCCAGTCAGAGGACTACAAACACTTTTTCCTATTCCCTCAATGACCATGTCATATACTACGAAAGGTCCCCTCATCCTTGCCTTCACGATTAGGAGCAATCTTTGAAATAGTCTCAAAAGTGCTCTGTAGGCAACCTCTCACTATGATGGCAGCAGATCCAGCCCCACACAGCCGCACTAATCTCCTGGAAGAAGAAATTGAGAAGAAAAATAAAATCTAGGAGAATATCCCCTTATTGTCACTTCTAGCTGAGTTTTAAACTAAGAGTTGATTTAAAGTGAAATAATCACTGATCATCAGCTCCCACCCAAGTATCTTCAAAAGAACCTTTTTTTTTTTGAAGAAGCAGGGGTAAAATAGTTTTTATTTTTCATTATACAGTTAAAAGTAATGAGAAAATTAAAGACCACATAGTTTGATCTACATGACTACTTTGCTGTGTGTTTCAAGCCTTCATGGGTCCCGGTGTCTGCTTAGAGGTAAGCACTCAAGAGACAGAATCCAGCATCATGGAAAGGAATGATTAACCCTGCCATGAAAGACAGCTTCTGAGATCTTGAAAACATTTAGTGAAATTGCGGTGGCAAAATCCATAGTGATTCTTGAAAACTTTTTGAGTTCCCTGGCTTCATTTGGTTAGGGTACAACAATATCCCCATCAATGATATCTCCATAAAAGTTACCTATTGAAGAACTCTGTAGAGCTGAGCCTTAAAGGGACAGAGCATGATACACACACTTTGTGTTCTTATGGTCTTTTACTTGCCCTAATCTGCTTTCCCTTGAGGAGTTATCTAGACTCTTTCTTCAGTTTTTCATCCTTATTACAGGAAGACCACTTTCTACTTTTCCAGCAGATGATTTAGGGATCACTTGCTATTCCTAACAGAGCAAGAGCAAGCCCTCCTGCTGCCCCAGTTAAATTGTTTGAACTGATTGACTTTTTCCTTTACTCTCCCTTTAGAAGAAAGCTTCAAGGAAGGGAGACTTGAATGACCTGTGTCTTCAAAGTGTTGAGCTCTGGAATGCAACAAAGTGCAAGAAGCCAGAGAACACCAGGGAATGTCAACAAGAAAGCAGGAACTCCTGGGCAGGTAGACTGGAGCCTTTCTAGGTGTTCTCTCCTGGGAAATTCAGCTAAGCAGGAAAATAGATCTCTTTTCTCCCAGAAGCTAATTTAACTGATGTTAAAATATGTATGTTTACAGCATTAGGACAAACTTTAACCTGTTGTTAACAGGGAGTTCTCTGTTTTCATATGAGTGAAAGTAAGTTAGCTAAACTCTATGCTAAAGAAGAAACCAGCTTTCCAGCAGTTGCTAGCAAGAAATCCTAGGAATTTGCCTAATAGAACATTTTTCAAAGGACTGAGGTGCAAACTGATGTGCTAACTAAAATATATTTAAACTTACTTATTTGTAGTTTATGTCTGGTCAAGTATAAAGCAAACATATTCTCAAATGTTCTAGTTCAGTAGTAGCAACAGGAAGTTTAATTGGTTCTGAGAGCAAAAGAGTAACTGAAAATATAGAATTAAAAATACATATTGATGAGCTTCATTGAACATATGTTTTAGGTGTCACTTCTAAACAAGCAGATAGCATTTTATCTGAAAATATAAAAAAAGTCTTTTAAAAAAAATACCTTGATACCCAAGAATAATGATATTAATATTTGATTTTCGTATCCAAAATAGTTTCCTAAAAAATTATCAGCACTTGTTGGAGGTCTAAGAGGCTGCCTAATTAGGAGCTGGTGAGGTCAATACAGTAAAAATCATTTGTACATATTGTTCTTATATGTGTTATGATTAGCCAAACTACTCCAAAATCAAATTAATGTCATAGCTGGAGCCCTCTTGATATATACATATATATATATATATATATATATATATATATATATATATATATCAAGTATACTCTGTGGTGATAAATTCTAAGACAATATTTCCTATGATATGGCACTCTTGTTTTCACAGCAAGTGTCTTATATTAACAGAATGATCTAAATAGGATACTAAAGTTTCATTGAATGATTCAACGGCACACAAATGTGCTCAAGACACTGTTTTACGTATGTACTCTAGCTCACATGCTGCTTTTCATAACTCTTTACCGTTCACCTAGAATTAGCAGACAATGACTGTATTTTTTGTGTCTAAAAAAGCATAATTATTGTTCCTATGTAAGTAACTCTGTCCAAAAGCACTTACTAACCATAACAACACAGCAAAGACTGGTCATGTCAATGCCGGACTTTATCATCAGCCTTTGTTTTCCAATACAATGCTTTAAAAATATCCTCGGCTGTACAAAGGACTTTGTTGCAAAAAGGCAGCTCAAAACTTGTCCTTCCCTTCTCTTTCATTGATCAGTTGCCTCTTAGGCAATAGGAACAGCTGTCTCCAGCTCACCCACAAACAAGCTGAACATAATAATAAGGTCGTGTTAGTATCCTGTATCGAGCAATGATTGGACAGAGGGTGCCAGCTCTTTTTTTTTAAAGTAAGGTAACAAAAACACCATGAAGAAAGCTGGTTCCTGAAAACAAGTGCAGTTGCTGCTGCCTTAAAGGTCTTTTCTTTGGTACCCACTGAGATTCTCTTTCACATGGGTTTCCAATAAGGTGAAGGTGCCCTCTGTAGGAGACTCCCAGTAAATGCTGCCGTTTTATATTTAGGTGACATCAGGCAAATTTCCCCCTCCCTTTCAGTTTACAAATAAATACATAAAAACAGAACTCTGTAAGAACACAAATTTCGATTCTATAAACCATGGCAGGGAATCAGCAGCAAGCCTAAAATCAGCTATGTAAACTAGTGTCTTTTCAAAGAAAGCAACTTTGAACACCGTGAAAGTTGTTCAGCTCGTTCATGTTTAGTATTTACTGGCGATAATTGTAGAGTACTATAGGATGGGTTTTGTAAATCCAGAGGCGCTGTGAGAAACAGAAATACAGGAGGCCTTGGCATAGCCAAACGAATGCTGTGTCTACATAGACGAGCATTCACACGCTGGGAGAAGCTCACCGTCTCATAAATGCACCTTTCTTATTCCAAAGGTTACCATAATGCAGATTCATTATCAGTCCCACTGGGTAGTGTATAGCTTGGTAAGAAACTGCTTTTGTTAGCATGCTCGTGGAAAGAGAATAGCTATTTCGTCAAATCTCTTGGGGCTATTTGAAATTTTGGGGATTCTGTCTGTAATTTAAAATGGAAGTTAAAGCCAATGTGAATAGACAAGGGAAAAATCTCACAAATTAAAGCTCTCCATCTGGAAGTTACTTCATCACTCACTGAAAAAAAAAAAAATATATATATATATAAATCTCAAATCCAAGCAGGAAAGATTTCATCATGGTTGGAACAACTGCTTCTTTATCCACGTTTTAATAATTAGCCCTTTACAATGAGTAACTTAAAATGCTGCAGAATGCTTAGTGCTTTTCAGATCTGATTTGTGTCTGTATTGACTTTGCATGTTATGTTCACCATTGATGTATTTACAACAGTTTTTAAGACTATGACTTAAGCCTCTATGAGGAGAATATATGAAGGTCTAGTCCTGCCTGTGTTAGATGTTAGGGGATATCCAAGAAGGTACAGCAGGATAAGAGAGGGGAGCAATTGCTACTTTCTAGTATATAATTGAATTTGTCCAACTATTAGCTCAAACATCCCTTTTCCTGTAAATCTTTGTCTGCATGGTACCAGGTATCAGGCCCTGGGTTAAAACCTTTCTATGGAAGCTGGGTGATGGTGGTGCACACCTTTAATCCCAGTACTTGTGAGGGAGAGGCAGGTGGATCTCTGTGAGTTCGAGGCCAGCCTGGGTTACAGAGTAAGTTCCAGTACAGCCAAAGATATACAGAGAAACTTTGTCTTGAAAACCAAAACCAAAACCAAACAAACAAAAACTTTCTGCAAATGATTTCATTTAATCCTCATAGTATATAAAACAGGTAATGATCCTTTTTTATTTCACATTTGTGTGTGTGTTTATCTCTTTGTGTCTCTGTGTATTTGTGTGTGTGTTTGTGTGTGAGTGGGTGTGTTCTATGTATTAAGACACCTGTGTAGGTGGGAGCACAAATTGAATTGAACTTGATTTTGGGGGGTCTTTCTCTGTTAGTAGTTGGTTCCTGAGCATTGATAAAGCTAGTCTGGCTAGTCAGCTTTCTCGGGAGATACGCTGTGTCTGATGTCTGAGCACTGGGATTACAAGCAGGCCACATTGTCCATCCAGCATTTATTGAGCTCAAGGGATGCAAATTTCAGAACCAACATTTACTATGTGTATAAATGCTTTAACTGTTAGACACTTTCCGCAACCTAGTTATCTTCCTCCTTCTCCTTCTCCTCCTCTTCCTCTTCATCTCTTTCTCTCGTGTGTGTGTGTTTGAGAGAGAGAGAGAGAGAGAGAGAGAGAGAGAGAGAGAGAAGAAAGTGATACTTGTGAGGTTAAAACCTTTGCTCACTTTTACCAGGTTCTGTGTTGTACACTGTGAAAGGCTTCCTTCTGACTCCACCTATTTTTCCACATATCTGTTACTCACATAATCAGAATAGTTGTGACCCTGCATTTCTATGAAATCAGCCTTCTGAATCTCCATCCACTACCAACTCAGCAATCTGCTATCCTACTGGTTGACTGAGCATTGCTAAAGACTCTCCCACAGCCACACCGATTGGTATCCTTAATTACTCATGACTCGCACTTGCAAGCTTTAAAATTTAAGCTAGTTTATCCTGAAAGGGTCCTGAATAAGCTCTCATCATCACTTTAATGGAAGGTTAGGGCTCCAGTTAGTCTCAGGGTGACTGAGAGCAGAGACTCAGACACCCCATCAAATCATCTCTGATCTCAGAAGACACACTTCTCAAGGTGCCTTCAGTTTCTCTGTCTAGATTCCACACAGCAAGATTCATGCC
Organism: Psammomys obesus; assembly: GCF_907164565.1. Taxonomy (NCBI): domain Eukaryota; kingdom Metazoa; phylum Chordata; class Mammalia; order Rodentia; family Muridae; genus Psammomys; species Psammomys obesus. The sequence continues at coordinate 35,638,093 of NW_026591086.1, forward strand.
TCTATCAGCAGTCATGCTTAGTTCGTTTAACTCTGCAACAGAAATAGACTGAGCCTCCTTGATCCTCAAATTGGGAATCCAGGAAAGATTGTCTAGGGTTCCCTTGAGACAAATGTACATTTGTAAGTGAAGAAACTGGACAGGAGGAATATTAAGTGCTGAGAATGAATGTGTGTTGTGCTAAGTGAGCTCTGTGGAGTTCAAAGCCTGGCATGCATATAAAGGTTACCCTTTCCTACCTCGGTTTATTTACTATGAAAAAGAGACATAGGTGAATCTAGTTTGCTGCATTCTCATGATGGCTAAATGTGGAGTTTAGAGTAACAGTTCCTTCCTAATGTTAATAATATTTCTAATGTTAATAAGAGCCTTAGGATTGATCAACTAGACTCAGAATCTCAAAACTTCAGTTCTAAGGTGAACAGTGCAGACTAGTTTGAAGCCCAGGCTAGAGGAGTCTTAACATCTAGGTCCCCAAATGTTTTTTTCAGAAGAGAAATGCTTTAACAAGTGGAAGGATGAAGTATACGAGAGAAACAAATCACCGGATATGTATTATGTAGAAATAAAAAGTGTTCAGAACACAGTCCAAGAATGGAGTTGCGTGAGAATTCCGAGTGCCTGGGAGAAAACCCCAAGAAAACAAGACAAGAGTCTTGTAACATCAGTTTCTTCTTCAAAACACGAAATTGTTCTTGGAGTGTGTTTTTGTGCCCCTCCCACGAGTAGCAGATAGAAGTGAGTTTACTTCAGCTGTGATAGTACACTTTACTCAGGTGGCTCTTCTTAGTCCTCAGAATTTAAATTGTCTGATGCTCTAAATAAAGCTGGCTATTGCAAGAAACTTTAGTTTGCTTCATGTTTAGTCACAGCTCTCCCTGGTTCATACTGCAGTATGAACAAACATATATGAGCAGTAAACAAAACACATATGACTTCAATGTCAGTGAAGGATCATTAAACAATATGTTTCTTTAAGTCACTAATTAGGTCCATCTCTTTCTTCCCTCACTGACAATTCTCTTCTGTTTCATGCTTTTCATCGTGTACTGGTGTGTTTGTGATGTGAATGCGTATATGCATGTTTGAAGCACATATATGTGTGTGAGTCTTTATACACATGCTTGCAATGTGGATGGAGGCCCAAGGTTGATATTGGGAATCTTCTTTTATCGTTCCCCACCCTATTCATTGAGAGAGGACCTTTCAATTCAACCCAGAGCTTTCCAACATACCCACGTCACCTGGCTGATTTGTTCTGGGAATCACTTTGTCTAGTTTTGGTGCTTTCGAATTACAAGTGGGAGACCATCCCCATCCCATAGTTGTTTGGTGCTTAGGGATTCCAAGTCTGGCCCTTCTGCTTGTGCAGTGAGCCTTCTAAGTGAGCTCTCTCAGAGCTCTCTCACAGGCTCTCTCGGAGATAACTCAAAAACTTCAACTGTTAGGTCCACAGCTTCGAATCTGTGTTCCCCAGTGACTCTCCTGGAGATCACCAGGTCATTACCGTTTCTTGTGTGACTATTGACAGTTTCTCAGTTGGCTGTTTCTCCTTAACCACTGAGCTACGTCTCCAGCCTCCTGTTCAAATGTAGTCTACCTTTTTGTTAATAGCTATTGTGATAATCTAACGCTATGCTTTTTCTTTCTCTATCTATTCCATTGCTACTTATGTAGGAGCGATTCGTTATCTTATGAAATCCATTGAAATTAGTGTCATAAGTTCCTATTCTCAGCTTGTTAATTTAAACTTTGGATTGGTCTTTGCTTCTTCTCCTCTTAGGGAGTAGTGAAAAGGGGCAAATGCACAAATAACACGCATTTCTTTTCATCTGCTTCAATTTGGGTAAATATGAAGTATTAATTAATTAAGAGCAACTTAAATGATCAAATATACTGCCTCAGCCATGCCTGTGTAAAATTACAAGTCAGAACTTAAAGACCTAAAATCACTGTTTCATTTAGTTCCTTCTTTGTTTTGCCTTTTGTGATGCTGAAACTTGAACCAAGGACCTTGCACTTGTTAGGCAGACACTTGACCACTGTGGTTTTTTTTTTTTTTGTCGGAAGCCTAGAGTGATTCCTCCGCCTGGTTCAGCAACCCTAGGCTCTGTGTTCAAAATGCTTTGTTGTTGCCTGCTAATTAGGAAATGGAAATCGTAACTGAGTTGAGCTTTCACCAGGCCGTTGTCATGTTTGTAAATAATTTTGGTCACATGTAACAGTGACCTAGTAGACATAAGCAAAACTTTCTATAGGTGCTGTGAACTTAATTGCTACCTCCAAATTCACATGTTGAAATTCAAACCTCCAGTGTGACTGTGCTCAAATTAAGGGGTCTTAGTACATAGTTAAAGTTAAACAGAATTGAAAGGTCTTATGGTCTCTCCTGCTCTTTTCCTCCTCGCCTCCCAGTCCCTTTCCACTCACCTCCTCGTCTCTCCATTCCTCCCATAAATAATTTTCTTCTCTTGCTCCTCTTCTTTCTTCTCTGTGCTTTTATGTGTGTACACCAAGGAAAAACAACAGAAGAACAAAGAGAAGGCGACCATGAATAGGCAGAATGGGCACTCTCGCCAGAAATCCAATTATCAGACACTTTGGTCTTAGGCTTCCCAGCTGTTTAGGAGAGTGAGAAGCAACTTTCTGTGCTTTTACTGACCAGGTCTACAATACAGCATCCTAAGCATATTAATGCTGTAAGGCACACACCTCAGGGAGGACCTATAGTGTTGATAAGTCTATATAGCAAGGGGTATATATTAAGGGGTAGAAGCAAATTAATTTTCAAATTATTATATGAATTTACATCGTAACAGTTGTTCCACATCCTTTCTAACTTTTGATACTATAACATTTACAAATACTTGCTAATTAAGTTGTTATGAGCCAGAACACAACCACTGTTTTAATTTATATTTTTATTGCTAATTTTGAGAGTGTTTACATCTGTCTTTTGCCCATTTTAATATTTTGCCTATGAAAAATTTTATCATTCATGCATTTCATTTCCTTGTATGAACTTAAGAAAAAACTCAGGTTTTGTTTTATTTTCCAGACTGATCTCATATTCACCACCCTCTTCCTTAGCCTGCCAGCTGCTAGGATTAAAGGCGAACACCACCATGCCTAACAAAGTGCATATATTCCAGATCTAATGTCTTGGCAGTTAAGAAATATATTCCCCCAAGTTGTGGCTCATGTTTTCGTTTTTTTCATAAGTTTTGATGAATAGATGTTCTTAATTTTAGTGTATTCATTCTTAGTTCTCTTCATATCTCTTTTGGAGTCTTGCACAAGAAATTTCTCTGCCATAAGAAATTGTTATGCCCCAGATTTAAAAGTTTTGTTTTATGAACTCATTTAAGCTTTCTACACATTGATAATTGACAGGTTTAACAGCAGAGGTGGAGCGTTAGAAGAGGAAAAGGGTACTTACACTGGAGTCTAAAGAGTAGAGACCAGATACGTTAGTAAACATCTTATGCTCTACAGGGATCTCTCACAATAAAGAACAGGAAGGGGAACAGGGACTGTCTCTGGCGTGAGCTCTGCAGCTAGCTCTTTGACCTCCCCACCACTCGTGGGAGGAACAGCCTACCTAGGCCACAGAGGAGGACTTTGCAGCCAGTCCTGGTGAGACCTGATAAGCTAGGGTCAGATGGAAGGGGAGGAGGACCTTCCCCATCAGTGGACTTAGAGAGGGGCAGGGAGGAGATGAGGGAGGGAGGGTGGGATTGGGAGGGAATGAGGGAGGGGGCTACAGCTGGGATACAAAGTAAATAAACTGTAATTAATATAAAAATAAAAAAAATAATAAAAAATAAAAACGAAACAAAACAGAAACAAAAAAGAACTGTTCAGATCACAGCATCACTCATTCTGAAACAGGCCCTCCTGGTGGTGCTTTTAAAATACCAACTTAAGTCATGTTGGCTGCTGAAACGGAAAATATTGCTACAGTTGTGAGTGTGAATGGTTTCTGTGTTCTGTGGGCTTCTTTTAGATAACCTTGTCAGGTTTCGTGGTAAAAAGCTTTCAGAATTTTACTAAACTTTGACTAGGCGATTTATCGTGGTAGAGAAAGCTGTGCTTAAATCTTCGGATATGCAGATCAGTGTAGCACTTGTACTTCTGTCAGTTCTTGCTTTAAATAATTTCAGGTTGTATTTTTAGGAGACGCGGAATTAGAATTCTCATGTCTTTCTGCTGAATTGAAGTGTTTATCGTCTTTTAGAGACTATCACTTTTGCTAACACTAAGTATTAAAATGTTAAGTTTAAAACAGGATCAGATGAATGGGGAGGAGGTTCCCCCTATTAGTGGACTTGGCAAGGGGCACGGTGGAGATGAGGGAGGAAGGGAGGGACTGGGAGGGAATGAGGGATTGGGAGACGGCTGGGATACAGAGTTAATAAAATGTAACTGATAAGAAAAAAATAAAATAAAAAAAAATGTTAAGTTTATTTTGTCTCATCTATTTTTAGAAACACACCTGATGCCCTGTGTTTTATTATGTATCTACTATAGGCCCTACTCTTTATTTCTTTTATCTGATTAGTGCACCTGAATTTTAGGGTTTCCCTTTTGAACATCATGGGGTTCTACTTATTTGAAGTCCAGTTGAATATTCTCTATGGCTTAAACAGGTTATTTAGTTCAATTACATATTCTGTATTTCCATATAGTATCTACTATTGTAATTTTATTGATATTTTATATTTATAATGTAGTGTCTTCATATTTTATATTTCTTCCCTTTGGCTGTTAACAATTCACAACTTTTTTGATTCACACTGCAATGATGATGACCAAAAGGTATTTACTATTTCTATTGCTTCTTCTACATTCCCATACTGCTCACCTGGAAGGCCATACTTACCTTATTCTTCAATTACTAATCATTTATTTAAGTCATCATAATATCTTCCTCACTCATTATTTCATATTGAAATTGGTTCATAATTGCCCACTTCAATCCTCCTATCCTTCATACTTGTTATTTTGATACCTACATCATTCACTGGGAATTTCTTAGATTTTGGCAAAAGGTTGAGGTCTACTTTTATGTTTTCTAGGCCTCAGTTCTGGGGTCAGGAATATCTCCAAGGAGACTGGTTAATATGAAAGATTGTATACAGCCAGCAAGATGAAAACACAAGATGTGATCATTGTTCTATATGTTTTGTGATCTTTGTCCCTGTAAGTAAACAAAATGTGTGCATATGTATATAAAATAAATACATTTGTATATAACACATACTTATATGTATTTATTTATCTATTGTTTCTAACAACATCTACCCACTATGCAGTGATTTATTGAACTATTGGCAATCTATAAAGTGGAATTTATTTCTCCTTCCAAACAAACAGAAATTATATTCATTGTAAATAATTTATTTCCTTTCTGTTTCTCTGACACCAAGAAAACTAACTTCCAGCAATCTCAGTATATTTGCTAATTGTCTAGCTTCTTGTGCGTTAAGTAGTAACTACACTGGCTGTTATATCATTGCCCTGGATCATTGACTGTCTCCTTGGTTCTGAGTCTGCCATTGCCTCCTCATTGGACTCCATGAGAGCCCAGTACTGTTTCCGCCTGTGGAGCACACCGCTTCTCTTCCCTATGCTCTGCAGATACCTGAAACCTTCTTAGTGCATCACTTTCCCCAGCCATTGACTTATAGGAAATAGAAGAAATTAAAACACAAAACAAAAACACCAGGATTCTGAAAGTAGGAGGTGAAGTTTATTATAACATTTTTTTTCATTTTTCAGAGATAAACTTTATTTTTTAAACATTTAAAAAATTTTACTTATTATTTATTACAATTTATCCACTTTGTATCCCAGCTGTAGCTCCCTCCCTCATCTCTTCCCAGTCCCTCATCTTCCGTCCCTCATCTCCTCCCATTCCCCTCCCCTAGTTCACTCATAGTGGAAATTCTCCTCCCCTTCCATCTGACTCTAGCATATCAGGTCTCATCAGGACTGGCTGCATCACCTTCCTCGGTGTCCTGGCAAGGCTGCATGCCACAGGAGGAGGTGATCAAAGAGCCAGCCACTGAGTTCATGTCAGAGACAGCCCCTGCTCCCCTTTCTAGGGAAACCACTTGGAGACTGAGATGCCTATGCACTTCCTCTGAGCAGGGCATCTAAGTCTTCTCTATGCATGGTCCTTGGTTGGAGTATTGGTCTCTGCAGGAACCCCTGGGCCCAGAGTTTTGGTTCTGTTGCTATTCTTGTGGAGCTCCTTCCTCTCCAGGTCTTCCTGTCTCCTCCTTCTTCCTTATGATTCCCTGCATGCTGTCCAAAGTTTGGCTATGAATCTCAGCCTCTGTTTCGAAACTGTGTTGGGTAGAGTCTTTCAGAGGCCCTCGGTGGGTGATAAGCTCCTGTCTTGTTCCCTGTCTTCTCCTGCTTCCTATGTCTATCCTGTTTGCCCTTCTGAGTGAGGATTGAGCCTTTTCCCTAGGGTCCTCCTTGTTATTTAGCTTCTTTAGGACTATAGATTTTAGTATGTTTATGCTAAATCAGGTTCAACATTTGACTTCTGTCCCTGGCATTCCCATTTTCTGAATTACAAAAGTCATCTTATTTCTCACCAGTTAGTTGATGTTTATTTTTACTGTGGTGTTGGTTTTTCTGAGCCAGAAACAAGGTCTTGCTGTGCCTTAGCTAGCCGGGAACTCACTATATTGACAAGGATGGATTCTAACTCATTGAGATACACTTGCCTTTGCCTCTTGAGTACTGGGATTAAAGGCATGCACAGTCATGTCTGTATTCCAGTGTATATGTTTAAACAAATATTTGTTTAATATTAATATATCTTATGTATACTATGTATTGTTCTTGGATATATGTATGTTATGTATAATATATAGAGTTCTTGGATATATGTGTGTATGTATATATACGTGTGTGTGTGTGTGTGTGTGTGTGTGTGTGTGTGTATCTAGGTTGAATCATAAATTCTCAATGAAGCACATGAGGAGACTGCAAATGGTGTGGGCTTTTGAAGCATTGAAGCCCATCCCCAGTGACACACATCCCCTAACAAGGCTAAACCTTTCCCAACATGCCCACACTTCCCAATCTTTCCCAAACAATTCTACCAACTGGGAACAAAGCATCAAATAGATGAGCCTATGGGGGCCATTCTCATAAACATCACTACAGAAACTGTCTAGATTAGGTTGACCTGTGTGCATGTCTGTTGGGTATAACCTTGATAACGTTAAAGTGAAAGAATGGATGACTATGGATGACATCATCCACCAGGCAGGGTACTTGGGAGTGTATAAGGGTCAAAAAGTGAGCTGAACTCTATTAAACATGTAATAATTCCTTCTTCTCTGCTTTTTTAATTGAAAAAATTTAATCTGATATCACTTTTCCCCTCCCCCACCTCCATCCATATCCTATCCACCTGACCCTACTCTAGGCCTTTTACTTCTCTTTCTTTCTTCAGAAAACAAACAAACAAACAAACAAACAGGAAAGCAAGCTGCCCGAACAGCACCACCAACAACAAAAACAAACCAAACACACAAAACCATACACATACATACATAAATACACACACAGACACACACACACACACACACACACACACACACACACAAACACAAACAAAAGCAACAGCTACAACAAAACACAAAAGAACCACAAAATATGCTCAGTGGAAAACCATGATATACAAGTAGAAATCCAATAAAATAAAAAAGGTCCAAAATAAAACAGTATGAGACAAAACATATACAAAAATACTGACATGAGCTCAGTTGCCTGCTCCTTGATCAATCCTCCCTGGTGGGGCCACCTGGCCAGCCCACAGAGGAAGAGGATCCAGGCAGTCTTGATGGGACCTGATAGGCTAAGGTCAGACAGTAGGGGAGGAGGACTTCCCCTATTAATGGGCAAGGGAAGAAGAGGGACCAGGAAAAGAAGAGGGAGGGGGCTACAATTGGGATACAATGTGAATAAATTGTAAATAATAATAATAAAGAAAAGTCATTAAAATAATAATAATAATAATAATAATTATTATTATTATTATTATTATTATTATTATTATGTTACTTTACGTCCCAATAGCAGCTTCAACTTGCCCTTTTCCTCCTAGTCCCACCCTCTCCCTTCACCTCCCCCATCTTCTTCTCTGTTTTTCCTCAGAAATGGGGAGGCCTCTCATGGATATCAACCAGCCTTGGCATATCAAGGCACAGTGAGATGAGGGGCCTCTTCTACTGAGGTTAGAAAAGGTAGCCCAGTTAGGGGCAGAGATCCAAAGACAGGCAACGGAGTCAGCGACACGTTAGGAGACCCACATGAATACCCGGCTCTGCGCAATTGTAATGTAGGCACAGAGGGCCTAGCTATGTCACATTCGTGCTCTCTGGTCGGAGGTTCAGTCCTTATAAATTCTATTCTGTAGGTCTTCTTGTGTTGTCCTTGTCCCCCCTGGCTCCTTCAATCCTTCCTTCCCCTCTTCCCCAGCAGTCTCCAAGCTCTGCCAAATGTTTGGTTGTAGGTATCTGCATCAGTTCCCATCAGTTTCTGGGTAACGGCTCTGTGACGACAGTTATACGGGGTTCCTATCTGCAAGTGGAGCAGAATATCCTTGATAGTGTCAGTGGGAGGCGTCCTCTCTTGGCATGGGTCTCAAGCTGGGTCACTGCCCTCAGATTCTGCCGCATCTTTTACCCCTGCACATCTTGTGGGCAGAACAAATTGTGGGTCTAAGGTTTTGCGGTCCCAAATTCCTTCAACTGGAAGTCGTGCCTGGTTAAAGGACATGACAGGTTCAGGCTCCATCTCCCCCCATTGCTAGGAATTTTAGTTGAGGCCACCCTTGTAGATTCCTAGAAGTTTCCATTGTGCTAGATTTCTACCTTGTCCCAGAAATGCTTCCTCCCATTCCAGTTGTCTCTCCGAATGCTCTCTCCCTCAGTCCTCCCAGGACCACCACGTGACCCCTCCTGTTCCCATGCCATCCTGTTTCCTGCCCCTCCCTGCAGTGAGGGACTGCTACCTGAAACTGTGAACACAGCTAAACCCTTTCCCCTTAGGGTATTTTTTTATCACTGTGAGAGAAACAAAGAACATTTTTGTTGAAACTTCATTCTCATATAACTCAAGCTGGCCTTCGAAATCCTATCTAGCTGAGGTTTGAGTCAATATCCTGATCCTTTATCCTAACCCCAAGAGTTGTTGGAATTACAAGTATACACTGCTACAACTATCATCCTCCTCATATTTAAATTATAAAGATAAATAAAAAAAGAATTAAAAAGAAGTGAAAGTTTCTTAACATTATCTGTATCAATTAAACCATAGTATCATTAGCATGTGGCTTTTCCTTATGCAGCTTCACAAGAAAAAAGTGGTTGCATGCTAGATTAGAGGGGAAATCATCAGTCTAGTAAATGTGATGTTTCTTTACACTTATAATATCTTTCTTTTCAGGTATTTTACTTTCTTATCATATGATAATAAAATAGTTTGCACTATTTAAAAATACTGATTTGTGAGAAAGAAATGTTTGATAAAGGGAAGGACAAACAGATCCGAGACACCTAACAAACACTGTTACCTTCAACCACTGAGAAAACCATTCATTTGAAATATGTTATTTTAGTGCCAGTTTATACTTCTTTATGCCTTTCCTTTTTTCTGTACTTTAACATATATAAGTCAACATAAACTTAACATTTCTGACTGGCTTTGATTAGTTTAGGACACGTTTTTCTCAGTGCCATTAAAGGTCTTCCTCTGAAACTCTTAAGTTCCTTTCCAATAACCTCAAAACTCCCACAGGCTATCCCATTAATCCTGACTTGTTTTCTTTGCCATCCCATGTAGGTCTTCGGAAAAGAATGGGTACGCTACATTGGTTTACAGAGAAGCAGTGAAAACATATGTAAACAATGTTACAAAGAATGAGCAGCTTGTACTTATGCATTAGAAATATATCCATATATTCATATATGTGTGTAAAAGCATTTAAAGAAAAAATATTCCATGGATTTGAGATGGAGCAAAGAAGACTAGATCAGAAGGTTTGAAGGGAGGAAACAGAAAAAGGAAGTGAAGTAATAGTATTATAATCTCAAAAAATAAAAGAAATATTTTTAAAAATTAAATTAAAACTAGCATAATAGTTATTTCATTCCATGTGACATGCAACCAATAATAACCATCCGTAATAGTGTATGCACAGTAAAAATGTCATAGATTTAACATTGCAGCAATCATAACTATTAAAGCTATTATAATAACACTTTGCACTAACAGAGCACCTTTCATCCAAAGCTCTCAAAGTCTGTTTTGGTCATTAATTAGTTACTTCTTACTCCCACCAGATAGATAAATATCATATCATTCCTGTTTCCCTGGTAAGAAATCAAACACATACTAACCCCAGAGCAGCCTACTCTTCATCACAGTTCCGAAGGTAAATCTTGCAGAGCTAAATCTCATCCCATGCATCTCTCCTTAGCTACAATGCCATTGTTCTGAGCATCCATGTTCCCAAACAGTTGTCTTGAAATTGTCAATGAGTTGTGAAGTCATTTTAAGCATATAAGAATTTCCCAATGAAACTAATAAAGAAAAAATAGGACCACAAGAACACGATAGTATGCGAACATTTTCCTGACATTTCATTCTAAAGCTTTGTTCCCTAAATGTCACAACAAATAAGACTGAAGTCTATAATCAGTTTGTACCTGCCTTGCCTCTTCTCTACATTTTCATAATTATGTCATAGCACTGTTTTTACTTTTTTTTTTTTTTACTTGTTCAGTTACTCCGTGGTGTTTAATGCTATGGGTTTTTCATGTTCCTTTAAAGTGCATATGATAAGAAATAACTGAGAATACCTACTGCATTCATTCTTTTTGTACCTTGTGGTGTTGGCCTGCCTTGGGCACCTGGACTGAAGTCGATTCATTTTAAGTTCGTCTCTACAGTCTGGTTACTACATAGATGTGACACTGTGGTAGGTTCTTAGGCCCCTACTTTCTCCTCTCATGGAATAGATTTTCGCTGTTGTTGTGGATATTCTGTGAATAAATGTGCACTGCAAACACCACATTGCTCACTACATTTGCATGAACAGGAAAAATTCACAGCCACTTATAATTAAGTGTGAGATAGAACTTGGGGGAGTCACATAATTATGTCCCAGACAAAAATTTATAGTACCAGAATGGTGTAGACAGTGTCATAGATATTTAAATCCTGTACAGCAATTCAGAACTAGTTATGTTAATAGTTTATTAGTGCTAATTACAGAGTCTGCGATCTGCTAATGTTTAGTTAGTGTCTAATTGAGGGATACTATGAAGTTCAGCTGCAGAACATCTTAACTATTTCTAGAAATCTACGAAACCCTGGAAGGATAAGGATGTTGGTTAGTGTCCCATTTCATTCACTGATACCCTAAGCTGATCAGGGAAGTTCAGCTTTGTTAAAGCAGGTGAGTCTTATGACAGTTTATCTTATTATCTGCATTACTTTGGCCTATGGAAATACCTTTGAAGTTGGGACACTTTTCATCTGGGCATATTGTACTTGATTCTTACTGATTCAAATGGCAGCTTTCCAACAGGTCCCCTTAAATACTGTTCCAGGCATCTGTCACCTTCCCCTAACTAATCTTCTGCATCATGGAGTGCAGACTCAGCTCTCACTGCCTTCTCTCACCCTACAGCCCAGGTTAGCAGCAGGGCCAGACATGCAGGCAGAGGGGCCTTGGGCAAGCTTTTCAGCCTCCCACAAAATAATTATTGAGTAATCACTTAGGGCAAGGATTAAGTTGTAGCAGGTTAAGAAGAACAAGAAAGGGTGGGCAGAGAATAATTGGGTTCTTTTAAAAGCTTTTCTATGACGATAATGTAAAATATATCCTTTGGTGGACTAGGGTATATGCCAGGAAGAAACATCTGAGGTACTAAAATACTGACTTTTTTTTTAAAGTTGTGACACAGTTGATTTGATATCACATAATTTAATATTTGCAAATGATAAGAGTAAACTCCTTTTTGAGATTAAAAGCTGTCATTGAAAATAAACAACAGAGAAGTACAAAGAAATACATAATATATCTCACTCAGTCGTTGAGGGATATTACAGTATATTTTTTCTCAGGCTAATGTAAACTAGTTTAGATTTAGGTTCTATAAACATTTGAGAAGGGACTAAGACCTGCACAAGGGAAGAACTGAGACAGACTTGGAAGAAAACAGAAATAAGGCAATGACAACTGGAAGAGTTAGGAAACTATAGAGAAAATAATCACCTTTGTCATGTCTTCCTAACAGGCCTCTCTAACTCACAGCATCAACTTAATAAAGAATGTGGACTACCTCTGCCAGGACCAAAGACATACAGATCTTGTGGGCTCATTATATGCCAATGAATGATATCTTAAACCTATCAGGAAAGATCAGCTTTATTTAGGGCATGTGAATCTTCCAACAGTTTACCTTATTATCCACAAAACTTCAGCCTATGGAAATCCCTTCTAAGCTGGTACATTCCTTCATCTGCTCTTGGTGATCCTGTGATCACTGCATTTGACATAGTCTCTCAAATTTGAGAAAATAAGCAAGAAAATAAATCAAATACTCTTCCTACCTGATTTGACAATAGCTCTAGGCAGATGTTTTAATTGATTAAGCTATATTTGACACATTATTAAATATTATTCAACCAAAATTATAATAAAATTATAACTTTAATAAAATTATAATTTTAGAATAAAATTAGTACTTATTTATTAATTTATAGACAGTGGGGTTTCTAACTGACTCTTAGCTCCCCTATGAAAAGGCTATTGCGACCCACACAGTTTCATTTGTTTGCTTGTTTGTTGTTTGTGGAAGTTTAGCATAAAGTCTGGAACAGAAGAAGTACTGAATTCTTCTAAGTTAATGACATCAGAGAAAGGCAATGCTCTCTGATCTGATCTATGTGGAAAGTATAAAAATTCCAGTCAGTAGAGGCAAAAATTAAGGTGGTAATTATCAGGGATTCAGGGTGGGAGTCTAGGAATGTTAGGAAAAAGACCTAAATTTCAGTTAGAATGGAAGAATAAGTTTAGAAGATCTATTGTACAGCATGGTGACTGTCACAAATAATAATGGACTGCATTTCCTAAAATTGTTCAGGGAGTAAACTTAAGCATTTGCACCACAATTTCTATAAATACATGGGGTGACAGATGGTGAATTAACTTGATTCTGCCAATCCACAATGTGTCAGGATTCTAAACATTTTATATACCATAAGTGTACATACTTGTCAATTAAAAAATACTTGTTTGAATGAAGTGGCAGTATTTTATCCAGAGGTTACATTGGAAAAGTTAAGTGTCCACCTCAGTGGTGGAGTATTTGCCTATTTGCCTTATATAAACAAGCCCTTAGATTTTATCAAAAGCAGAATAAAAAGAAATATAATAAAAATAAGGAAAAACAACTCCATCAAATTTGATTAACAGATATTTATGTGTTTATTGAGCAGCTACATTCATTCAGTTGTTTGATAAACACTGATTATTTTAAATTGTCAGACACTTCAGAAATTTGGGGACATATTAAAGACAATGATGGTGGGAATGTAAACTTGTACAACCACTTTGGAAATCAATCAGGCTCTTTCTCAGAAAATTAGGAAGAGTTCTACCTCAAGATCGATTTATACCACTCCTAGTCATATATCTGAAGGATGCTCAAACATACAGCAAGGTCATTTGTTCAACTATGTTCAAAGCAGCTTTATTCATAGCAACCAGAATCTGAAAACAACCTAGACGTCCCTTGACTGAAGAATGGATACAGAAATTGTGATACATTTACCCAATGGAATACTACTCAGCAATTAAAAACAAGGAAATCATTAAGTTTGTAGACAAATGGATGGAATTAGAAAAGATCATCCTGAGTGAGGTAACCCAGAAGCAGAAAGACACACAGGTATATACTCACTCATAAGTGGATATTAGCCATATAATATAGGATAAACATAGTAAAATCTATAGTCCTAAAGAATCTAAACCACAAGGAGGACCCCAGGGAGAGGCTTAATCCTCCTTCAGCAGGACAAACATGATAGACATTGGAAGTGGGAGAAGACAGGGACAGGACAGGTGCCTACCACAGAGGGCCTCTAAAAGACTGTAAACTCATTAGGAGATTGAAGCAGATGCTGAGACTCTTAGCCAAACTTTGGGCAGAGTGCAAAGAATCCTATGGAAGAAGGTGGGAATAGAAAGACCAGGAGGGAACAGGAGCTCCACAAGGAGACCAAGAAAGCCAAAAATCTGGACCCAAGGATTCCTGCAGACACTGATGATTCAACCAAGGACTATGCATGGAGAGGACCTAGACCCCCTCCTCAGAAGCAGCCCATTGGCTACTTAGTCTCCATGATTCACCTAGAAAGGGGAGCAGGAGCAGTTTCTAGCATAAACCCTGCATAAACCTCTATCAACGGGAATAGCGGAAAGACATAGGGAGAAAAAGGGATCGAGGGTGGGGCTGAGAAGAGATGAGGGAGGGGGCTACAGCTGGGATATAAAGTGAATAGTTTTTAAATAATAATAAGAAGAAGAAATTTAAAACAAAAACAATGTGAAATATTTCTATACCCTCTATATCCTACATTAAAATTACCTATGTACATTAAGCAAGTTAACAATGTGTGTTGGGAAAAATGATGCCATCAAAATGATTGGTGTTCTGTGACCAAATCTATTTTTGGAAAGAGACAGTGCACAAGGGAACAAAATGGTTGATTATACTTAAGAACACATGCTGGTACTTATCCTAATATTTTTAATGATTCCTGAATGGCAATTGGTAATAAAGAGTAGATGTTTCCTAATAATAACTGAGACCCTTATAACTGGTTTGCCTGGCCCAGCCTTTGAGCAACTTGTTAAGTCATGTTGGCTTGATGGTCCTGGGAGGCCTGAGCTTGTTTTGAAGGGAAAGGATGGAGTACTGGCTCTGAGGGAGAGGTGAGATGGGGGAAACTTGGAGAAATGGAGGGAGGGGAAACTGTGATCAAGATGTAATGTATCATAGAAGAATTTTAAAAAATGATGCATTTGGGTTTGAAAGCAAGAAAGAACACTTTATACAAAGTTATAACTGTATGTATGTGTGTCTGTATATGCAATAATTATTGTTTTTAAAGAAAAATACCTTGCTTGGAATTTTATTTTATGTATGTATTTGATGTTCAAAGATAAATAAGGTAAAAATAAGTGATAGGTAATATTGGCTTTGTTATTTGAAAACTTTTTTAGTTAGTTCTTTGTGGTTTTAATAGAATATCCACATATAAATTTGATTTGGTGTAAATATTATGGAACTAATTATCTTATATAATACATGAATTAAAGCTGTCTGCATATTATTAATGTATTTTCTCATATTTATGCTTTCTTGAAAATGTTAACCAGAAATGAACCTGTGAAATGATGTGTTTAAAATAATGAAAACAAATGACTATATTCCACACAACTATGCCAAAGCATTAAGCATAAACTTTAACTTCTCTGAGATGTTCTTTAAATAATTCATGGCAAGATACATTTTCTATGTCTTTAAATTAATTATAACACACTTGGTAGTCTGTGTCTGGGTTTAAGTTGGATTTTATCCTCTACTAGACAAGCTAATTAACAGTAAACTAAGGGCTCAATACAACTAAACCTCAGCTATCTCCTCAGTAAAGTGAGGATAATGACAAATTTGTCTGAGTGACTGAATAAGATAACTCATGGAAGGCAAAGCCAGATATAACCACATCTGTATCTTGACTTTTAGAATTGCATTTGAAGTCTTACAGTGAATTCTATTAATAACATGTGACATATATGTACACCTTATAGAACGCAGCTTAGCAAAATTTGACAAATACATTCTTGCACATACAAACACTACTTTTCAGTAGTTTTAATGTATCCTATTACAAAGGAAAACGTGATTCACTTAATAACTTTTTAATGGGCATTTCATCTCTTTCACTACTAAGTTTTGTTATCATTATTATTATTATTTTAACTTCTGTTTGTTTCTTTCCTTCCTTTTTCTCTTCCCTGTCTTCCTCAATCTCTCTTTCTTATTTTTTTTTAACTTTTTGGTAGTACAGATTGAACTTGGGATCTCTCTTAAGCTAATTTCTTGATTGTATGCTAGAGACCTGTGATGTCTAGCAGACTCTCTTGTGAACATACTACACAACAAGTTTCATCTAAGAGTATGTTCTCATGGTAGATTTGGAAAATGTGTCTTACACAGCAAATTTATATTCTGGGCATTTTAATGGAAATCAAAGTTGATAGGATCCCTGTGATGTCGGAGTTATATTCCTTGCTATTCTGATTTTTTGGCCGTTGAAGAAAATATAGTCTGACATCTTTCTTGACTTGGTGCTTGTCTGCTTATCTGCTTTGGCCAATCCAAAACCATTATGGCATTGACTGTTGGTAGGGCAGAAACACTTAAAGAAATGTTCAGTGTCCTTAGTCATCAGGAAATGAAAATCAAAATGACTCTGGGATTCCATCTTACATCCATTAGAATGGCTAAGATAAAAAAAAAAAACTCAAGTGACAGCACATGTTGGAGAGGACGTGGAGAAAGGGGAACACTCTTCCATTGCTGGTGGGAGTGCAAACTTGTACAAACCACTTTGGAAATCAATGTGACAATTTTCAGAAAATTGGGAATAGGTAGATATTGCTACCCCAATATCCATACTACTCCTGGGCACATACCTGAAAGATGCTCCACCATACAATAAGGACATTTGCCCAACTATGTTCATAGCAGCTTTATTACTAATAGCCAGAATCTGGAAACAACCTAGATGTCCCTTAATTGGAAAATGGATAAATAAATTGTGATACATTTGCACAAATGGAATATTACGTATCTATTAAAAACAAAACAGAATAAAATTGTGAAATTTGTAGGCAAATGGATGGAACTAGAAAATATCATCCTAAATGAGGTAGCCAGTCATGTTTATACTCACTTATAAGCAGGTATTAGCCATAAAGTACAGGATAACCATACTAAAACTTACAGAACTAAAGAAGCTAAATAACAAGGAGGATCCTAGGGAGGATGCTTAATTCTCATTCAGAAGGACAAACAGAATAGATACTGGAAGTGGCTGAAGAGCGGGAACTGGATGGGAGCCTACCATAGAAGTCCTCTGAAAGACTCCACCCAGTAGGGTGTCAAAGTAGATGCTGAAACTCAGAGCCAAACCTTTGGACAGAGCATAATGTGTCTTATGGAGGAGTGGGGGGGGGGGGGATGGAGGGACCCGGGGAACAGGAGCTCCACAGGAGAGCAACAGAGCAAACAACATGTGTCCCCAGGGCACATGGGGACGTGCAGTGGCTGATGCACCAGCCAAGGACTATGCATGGAGAGGGCCTAGACCCCCTGCTCAGATGGAGTCAGTGCAGTTCAGGCTTCATGTAGGTGTCCTAGTAAGGAGAACAGGGTTATCTCTGACATGGACTCTGTTGGCATCTCTTTGATCATTTCCCCTTGGCGGGGGTAGTCTTGCCAAGCCACAGAAGAGGAGGATCCAGGCAATCCTGATGAGACCTGATAGGCTGTGGTCAGACGGTGAGGAAGGAAGACTCCCCCTTTCTGTGGTCTAGAGGTGTGGTGTGGGTTTCTGTGATTTATACATGGGTAACAGACTCTCAAAGTGTAATTTCTAAATTCCTATTATTTTATCTTCCAGAACAAATATAATTCTTACTAACTTGTATGTTTAATAATATCTCTGAGCTGCTCCTTGATATCTTGGATGTGCAAGAAATACTTCATCCTTGAAGTTATCTCTTAACTTTCTTCATTAAAATGTACCTTTATTATTATTATTATTATTATTATTATTATTATTATTATTATTATTTTCCCTTACAATATATCTCAACCACAGTTTCCCCTCCCTCCACTTCTCCCAGTCCCATCTCCCAGGACCACTCTTCTTCCATTTTTCTTTAGAAAAGAGAAGGCTTCCGAGGGATATCAATCAAACACAGCCTCACATGATGCAAGAAGGCACTAAACCTCATATCAAGGCTGGATGTTTTATGTAGTCCTATCATAAACTTAGCTACTCTACCTCAACCTCCACCCTTCTCTCTTTTCATCTATCACAATCATTTTGAACAATACAGTTGACTTCTCTTTGTGTTAGTCCCGTAGGAAATAGTCACGTCCCAATAACCTAAAACAGCATAGCTCATCTGAACTAGTCACTAGTTTCAGAGATGTCCTTCCAGACATTTTCACAGTAGTCAGAGAACTCTTGAAATTGTACGGTGAACCTCTTCCTGTTCTCACTAAAACCTCTCTGTGACCCACAGCACAGCAGGTCCTGTCTCCTGACAGCCTCACCCTCACGCTCCACCCTCATGCATGTCGTATGCATTGTATCTCTTTCTGTTTCTTCTGAAGCAAACTTATTCTTCTCATGCTATTTTTCTGCTTGAAACTCTTTTCTTCATTTAGTCTTGATGTAGCTCCTTCCCTTCAGTCTGTCAAGTACTTACACTATTTTTCCTTTCTTCTTAGAACCCTTTACCCAAATATCAACTCCATTCTTCTGGTCTGTCTCCTGTATAGCACTGATCAAAAGTAGAAATTATTTTAACAAGTTTTTTTTTAATTATGACCATAAACTGAATAAAAAATAAATCTTAATTTATTTCTTATTTTTCTGTCCTCTACCCATGAAGTTCTGGAATAGAGATTGTATTTAAAATATGTTTGTTTAAAAGAAAACCACGTCTTCTGAAATCAAGAGCCAGGAATATTTTTCTCTTTACAAAAACTTATAATAGATTAAATCAAAGAACTCAATTATAAGTTACAAATTTTTAATTATTTTCAAACTTCCTTATGTCTGAACTGTGTATGTTTTTGTCAGCAGTGGATATTCTGTTATCAATATTACATTAAATATTTTTTTAATTAAAATGAAAATTTGATATTCTTAAATAATATATTTTTCTTCTTTATTTATTTATTTTACATTCATTTTTTCATTTTGGATTTTTTCTTCACAATTTATTTATTATATATCCAAACTGAAGCCCCTCCCTCAACTCCTCCCCCCATTTCACCTTATGTCCCTCTTCCCCTAGTCCACTGAAAGGCGGAGCCCTCCACTATTGCCATCTGCCTGTAGCTTGTTAAGTCTCATCACCAACAACATCTTCTTAAATTTCCATGTACACTATCTGAATTTAAGATTTATTTTATTGTTTGTAAAGTATGCACTACTGGAGAACATAAGAAAGACTTAACAGTTGACTTTAAATTCTAACCAGGTAATTTTTGTAATAAAGTAAATAGAAGCTTGGAATTCAATTTCATCATCTGTTAACTTAAAAATTGTCTGAGAAGATGCCTGTGGTCGATTTGAGCCACAACGTTCAAGGATGTTAACACAAAGCAAAAAGTAAAAGAGAGGAACTTGTGTGAGAAGTAAGATCTAAAACTGAATAGGTATCTAAAAGATAACATATAAATGTCTAGAAAGAAATTTCAGACATAGTCTCACTCCTTCTAAGTCATCTAATAATATCCTAGGTTTTATCATCCTGGATTACACTGTGGTTTCAACTGTTGCGATACTCCAGTGCTAAGGTAGGTCACCACTGTCAGCCCCAACAACAGCAATAACATTACACAGCACCTTTCATCTTTGGCTTCCAAATCACTTTATAAGCAACAATTAAATCTCAAAACTTCTCTATGCTAGTATTAATGTGCCCATTTAACAGATGTAAAACTGAGCCATATTCTTGTTTAAGTCATCAACCAAAGCGTTCTCATTTTAAATCAGTAGACATCTTTACGTAGTAATTACTATGCAGGCAAATACCTAAGGTTGAACTTAATGAATGAGAATTTCTATATATGGTATTGTTATGACTATAGCATTATGAAGCTATGTGTGCTGTCTGCGAATGTGTGTGGGTGTCTATGAGTAGTGTGGGTATGATTAAAAGTCTATTTAGTCTGTGGGAAAAATGAATGTGGATATGCTTTGTGAGAATATAGTTGTACTCTGTAGATACTTGATTTCTTTTGTTGTTGTTTCCTCTTGTTTTGTTTTGTTTTTACAGACAGGATTTCTCTGTGTAGCCCTAGCTTTCCTGGAACTCACTCTGTAAATCAGACTGGCCTTGAACTCGAAGAAATCTGCCTGCCTCTGCATACTGTGTGCTGGGATTAAACACATGCACCAATATAACTGGCCTTTCCCCGCTGCTTTTCCTATTTTGGTAATATTTAAATATTTGTAGCTCTAGTTAGCACATATCATATGCCTTTACATTTTTCTCATTTCTTTCACGCTCTCCAGTATGTCTTCATTTCAATTTACGTGTAGCTCAGCTTTCTTCCCTCTAATATTTACTCTTATCTCATGTCTTCCATTTAGTACCTTGTGTTCCTTGAATAATTGACTTTGTACATGCCAACAGGATTCACATCTGTTTATACAGAAGTCTAATGTCGAAAAATTTATGCACACTTATTTCTATTTAGCTATTTCAGAACTACCTTAAAGTCAGGTTTTCTGAGACTAAACTAGTCAGATTATTCATTCCTTCCTCCCCAAGACCACAGCCTGTTTGGTTTTTGTTTTTGTTATTTGTTTGTTATTACTATTTTTGTAGAGATTATCAGGTGCTTAGAAGTTAAATGCAGATGTTGTCCAGGATTTACCTTCAAACTCCTTATTCTCTCATGTTTTATAGTTAAACAGCCAGTCCAACTTTCAAGGTAAAATTCTGGTTCAAATTTCTTATCGTTTTTGGTATTTTCTAAAATCTCACTATACCTTTAGAACAGACCATAATTATCTTTTTTCATCATGACATGGGTCTTCTCTTATACACTCAAGGTTCTTACCAGAGTGAGTTTTGTAAAACAGCAACTTCATCATGTTTCTCTTCAGCCTTTTGATGACCCCTGTTATTATTAGAATCAAACACAAACTTTAAAAGATTTATTCAAGAGCCTGCATGATCTGACTGCACACTATAATCATCACTCATTATTCTTCTTTTCAAATCTATCAGCCATAATTATTTATATTTGTAAAATATATAATTTCCATTTCTGTGAACTTTTATATTTTTTTCACTCTAGTTTTCTTCTTCCTCTTCCTCCTTTTCTTTCTTCCCCTTCCCCTTCTCCTTATCCTCTTCTCTTTCTTGGTCTTCTTTTGCCCTCAAGAAAGATTCCCACTCTGCAGAAAGCCTGACTTATTCTACATATCAGCTGTCTGTGTTCTCTGAGCTCACGCTGTCACTTACCACACAGCATCATCCTTACTTAAATGTTATTATATTTTTAGAGGGTACAGATTTTTAATTTGGAGAACACAGAAAGGGGGACTATTCTTGGATGCTCTTCCCACAGCGATGGCAGTGTTCCAACACATAAAAGATGCTTTGTGTACATTTATTGAATGTTTGACTAGCTCAATGGGTGACCACATTCAGCTTGTAGAAGGCAGTTGAGTCGCTACTTAGTGGAAGTTTGTGGAAATAAGAGAGACCTAAGAGAAACATATCAGATCCTTGTTGTTCTAAGTGAACATTTTAGTAGTCTGTGAGTAATTGTTCATTTAATCTAAACAATATATTCTAGTTGTAAAGAAATATTTTTTTAAGTTCACATTTCTTGTTAAAGTCATTTAATAAAACTGAGTTTCTCATAGTTTCTCTCTTTTTTTTATTTTTATCTTTTTTTTTTCATAAGCCCCTCCCTCCTCCCCTCCCGATCCCACCCTCCCTTCCCTTTCTGCATGCATGCCACTCCCCAAGTCCACTGATAGGGGAGGTTCTCCTCTTCTTTCTGATCTTAGTCTATCAGTTCTCATCAAAAGTGGCTGCATTGTCCTCTACTGTGGCCTGGTAAGGCTGCTTCCCCCTCAGGGGAAGTGATCAACGAGCAGGCAAATCAGATTATGTCAGAGGCAGTCCCTCTTCCCATTACTATGGAACCCACTTGGACACTGAACTGCCATGGGCTACACCTGTGCAGGGGTTCCAGGTCATCTCCACGAATAGTCCTTGGTTGGAGTATGAGTCCCTGGGAAGTTCCCTGTGTTCAAATTTTCTTGTTCTGTTGCTCTCCTTGTGGAGTTCCCGTCCCCTCCAGCTCTTACTATTTCCCACTTCTTACATAAAATTCCATTCACTCTGCCCGTCAGTTGGCCATCAGGCTCAGCATCTGCTTTGACAGTCTATACTGCAGAAGCTTTCAGAGGCCCTCTGTGGCAGGTTCCTAGGTTGTTTCCTGTTTTCTTCTTCTGGCTTTCAGAGGCCCTCTGTAGCAGGTTCCTAGGTAGTTTCCTGTTTTCTTTTTCTTCTGATGTCCATCCTCTTTGCCTTTCAGGATGGGGATTGAACATTTTAGTTAGGGTCCTCTCTTTTGCTTAGTTTGTTTAGATGTACAGATTTTAGTGGGTTTATTCTATATTGTATGTTTATATGAGTGAGTATATACCATGCGTGTCTTTTTGCTTCTGGGACAACTCACTCAGGATGCTCAAGAAATATCCTTATAGCCTTCAATTTTCTACTCTATGCCAAGCCTGAATGTAAAGTGAAACACATTTCCTGGGTGCTTATAACAATAATCTTAAATTTGGAGTATTGAATATCAGTATACCTACATGGTAGAGGGCAGCTCTCTCTATAAGATGGAAACTATTCTAACGTTGGAAGCATCTCTAAGGTACAAGGTTGGCAATTAAATCCAAACAACTCATCACCAGTATCTGTAGGGAAATTAATTCCTATTTTCAAGAGCTATTTCCTGGTGACTGCAGAGTCACAGCTAGGTCTGGAAGCTCATCCGGAAATGAATTTGTAAGAACAGTGTGGGGTGGAGTAAAGAGATGACGGCTGAAGCCAAGCCAAAGCAACTCACAGTCCTGGCTTGCCTGGGAAGGAAAGGGCAGGCAAAGGGAATGTGATGCCATGAATGGGCACCAGCTGTGAGCCTAGAAGGAGAGTGAGGATTGTATTGTATATGCATCTGGCCATTCGTTTACAATTTTTTACTCTGAACATGATATGCATCCGTAGGTTCTTTTCCAAGCTCCATACTTGAGAAGGAGCTCTCCTGCTATTCAAAAGTTTATCCACAAGATAATGTGAAACTGCTTGCCAAAGGGAACTTTTAAGTTTTTTTTTTATAATTGTCAGTAATATACCAATAACCAAGTGTATTTCAGTATACTGCAAGGCAAATTTTATTAATTATTAAAATACAGAAAAAATAGCATATAAGTCAAATAGGTCTTTTAGCTTAATAATGAAATTCTTCCAGAAAGTTTCCAATGGTGAGTTTAGTCACAAAGAGGAGACTGAAGATCATTGAAATCACATCTCGTATCTTCTATTTTGCTCTTTATTTCTCTTTTTATTGGGTTTCAGTAATTTTTCATCAGTTCAAAGTGTACATAGAAAAGCTTAGTTACACTATGGATTTTAGGATGTTTTTCTAGTATGTTCATGCCTGCTATCAAGCAATTTCTATTTTCATGATTTAGTCTTATTCAATAAGAACTAAGATTAACTAATTTAGGGCTTTGCCATACTTTGGTGTTACACTAACATTATCCTCACTCTAAAAATGAGAAAATTTGAGCAATAAGAATTTAAGGAGCTTGCTCAACTACTACAGTATTTCTACAAAAGGGCAGAGAAAGACCTGGGACAGTCTTGCTCTGGAGAAGCTGCTCCTTTGTATTTGCCTCTTAAAAAAATTATTTACTACAATTTATTCACTTTGTATTCTGGCTGTAGCCCCCTCCCTCATCTCCTCCTAGTCCCACCCAGCCTCCCTCTTTTCCCATTGTGCCTTTTCCCTAGTCCCCTGATAAGAGAGGTGCTCCTCCCCTTCTATCTGACCCTAGCCTATCAGATCTTATCAGGACTGGCTGCATCATCTTCTTCTGTGGCTTGGTAAGGCTGCAAGCTGCCACTCTCTGAGGTGATCAGAGAGCCTGCCACTGAGTTCATATCAGAGACAATCCCTGATCCCCTTACTAAGAAACCCTCTTTGAAACTGAGCACCCTGTGGGCTTACTCTGAGCAGGGGGTCTAGATCCTCTCTATGCATGGTCTTTGTCCCCTCCAGGTCTTTCAATCTCCCACTCTGCCCAAAGCGGGGAGAGGGGGGGACACACGATTGTCTCCTTAGATGATGAAAAAAATTTGACAAAATTCAATGTTCATGTTTATGTTTAAATGTTCATGCTCATGTTGAATGTTCATGTTTAAAGTTTTGGAGAATATATGCCTCTTAAGCACATGCTCAGGTATTTCATATAAAGGTTAACGATGAGGGTCTGGAGAGATGGTTCAGCAGATAAGAACACTGTCTGCTATTTCAGAGGTCCTGAGTTCAGTTCCCAGCAGCTACGCGACAGTTCATAACCACCTATACTGGAATCTGATGCCCTCTTCTGTCATGCAGGCATATATGCAGATAGAGCACTCATACATAAAATAAATAATTGCAATCTTTTTAAAAAGTTAACAATGAAAAGACAATGTAATTTTAACAATTAACTATCTTTAAAAAGACAATTGTTTACTTAAGAAATTAAGGGGGCTTATTTTTTACAATGGATAATTTGTAATCTTGAAAAGTTCTTTGTACTATTTGAATCTTTCTAAATATTAAAATGTACAACTGCCAAGTAATAAATTTCATTAGGAAAAGAATATTAGGATTATTTTAAATAATTCATGATAGCATAATCATGCTTGAAATTTGTAAGTAACAATTAATAAAAAAAAAAGAGGCCATGGATTTGAAAGAAGGAAGAAATCATGCAATTATAGTATGATCTCAAAATAAATTTAAATATTTCTTTCTTTACTTGACATTTCTAAAGAGACAATGTTTGATTTACAAGAAGCAGCAGTCACTAGAATATGTAACCAAAGCAGAAACTGAGTACATGAATTTCAATTCCCATGACCGACTGAATGTATTTATTAATAACAATGAAATAAGTCTGAATGGAACAATACTGACATGTTCTTTTTCACAACTGGTATGCATGTTTCTGACAAAGATTGGAGCAGGCCAAACCTATCCATAAACGGACACACACACAGGCTTTGAAATGCTTTTCATTTTAGCTGTCTACATAATAATTACTTCACAAGGTCATGAAAAATTAAAAATCCATGTTATCCAACTTTTGAATATATTATTGTTTCTAAAGGAAAAATTATGTAAGGCCATGTAATGTGTTGTACTTACTTTACTATACAAAATATTCCCCCCACATATATAATCACATCTTATATGTAACATAACACAGTAATTAGACTGTGTTATGTTTCCTAAGCGTTGCGAAAGGCATTTCATAATATGTAGAGTAAGAACTGCTCTTGAATGTTAAGGTGGAGTCCATATTTCCTTGCAGGATAAACACAGAAGAATATTTTTTGGCCTAGATCAGTTCCTTTTTATATAAATTAGACTGGAAAATTGCAACAGCTTTATTTAGAAATATTCACAGGAGATATACTCTGATTTTTAAGGTCATTTCTGTGACTACAGTAGCAATTTAAAATCTAGTTTCACAAAAAGAAAATTTGTGTGGAAAGTAATTAAGCTTATCTAAAATTAGGTAAAATTATAGATAAAGAAGAAAAAACTTTTAGTTTTTAAAATCAAAACTTAAAGATACACAAGTTATTTTTTTCAGTATAGAATATTTCATCATTCTCTTCCTTCTCTTCTTCCTTACATTTTCTCACCTCATTAAATTAAACAAGAAATAGAAGGAAAGGGTAGATTCTGCATTGGTCATGGCACTAAAACCTAATGAAACACAAACTTCAAGTATGTAAATATCAAACACATTGAATGTAAAGTAATAATAGTCGTGCAGTTAAAACAGTATAAGAGATAAGATGGAAGAATGTATGCACTTTTAAATAGCAACACCACAGTGGCTCAATAAATGTTAGTGCTAGTATGGTTCATATTTAGTTATCTGATATTGCTATAGGCTAGAACGCTTACAATGCTTATTCTCATGTTCTCGATACTAGTACCATTTTCCTGAGTATTACAATAGTGATGAGATAGGGAATGAGCAAGATATAAACTACATTGAAATGAGACATTCCACACGTGTTCTAAGACCAGGTTATAATAATAGTGTGGAAACTTATCCTATATAATGACATGGCCTCCCATTTTTGTCAGTTCCAGCCAGTCATACTTTTTCTTTTCCTGTTTTACGCCTTGTACTTTAACAGCCACTATTTCAAGGAATTCAAAACCTAATAAAAATGTTTAAAAGATGAAAGAAAAAAAAAAAACAAAAAAAAAACAAAAAAACAAAGACAAACTATAAAGCTACGTGAGAAATTGCATCTTGACAAATGAAAAACTTTGCTAACAAAAGTTAACATAAATGGAATTTAACATAAAGGTCAGCATAAATGGAGTTATAAAAATACAGAATACTGAAACGTGAAAATCTATTCAACTGAATAAAAACTCATGTGTACTCATACTTGTGTGGTCATGTTGGTGATATTTATAGGGTATAGATTCTAATGTTACTTCGAGACAGAGTCTCATGGCAAAGTCTCCGTCCTTTTGTCTCTCAGAATCTTCCAACACACACCTTTTCACAATGTTCACTGAGCCTCTGGCGTCCGAGTGTTTTGTATATGTATCCAATGGCTCAGGCTTCACGGGCCTCCACTTTCATTGATTGTGGTTGGATGTAGGGGTCTCTGTGTGTTTCAGTGAGAAGTTTATGTAATGAGGGGTGAAGAGTATACTTAGCCATGGGTGTGAGGACAAATGAACAAGGAAGACACCAACCAACATGCTGAACTGTGCAGGGAAAAGCCATGAAGCCTCATTGTACACAGAGGACTGGAGGTAACTGAGTGGAACTTGGAGGAGGAAAGGCGGTTTCTTCCCCAAGGATGAGCACACTAACCAGTTGTCCAGTACTAAATGGTCAGCTCTAAAAACATATATGCAAGTAACATTGTATGAACTCAACAGGTTATAGATATAAATAGAAATATATTTATAAATATATCAAAATATATTTATAAATATATCAAAATATATTTATAACTATATCAAAATATATTTATAAATATATAAAATATATTTATAAATATAAATATATCTTTATATTGCATATAAATAAATAAATAAATAAATATAGATATATATATAAATATATGCTTGCAGTAATGATGAAGAGATGCCATCAATTTGAAGGATAGTGAGGACAGACCTAAAGGAGGCTTTGGAGAAAGGAAAAGAAAGGGAGAAATGTTGTAATTAAATTACAATATAAAAAAAATAATAACCCTTATGCCTGCAACTTTTCAAGAATGTACCAGCTGACAAACTAAAATCCATCGCACACCTTTAAAGAATACTTATTTCACAGGATTGCTGTTCACGACTGAATCCCACGGTCTACAAACAAGAAGTCAAATGCACAGAAAATTATATTTGCTTTGGGACTTTTTGCTTCAATCACCACTTTCTTTTTAGGTTACTCAACAGTCTGGCCAGATTTTACAGTTATTAAACTGTAGCTTTTAGCTTTCCAAAGCGACCATGTTTTCTCCTTGATCTTCCTACATTCTGACACACCTACATCTACTTGATGCGTGAGAAGTCTTCCCATATCTACCTAAGTTGTGCAACTGACACACACAAGAGTTAATACACTTTCATCATGCATTTAGAAAATTTGTATTTGCTATATTTACAAAAACAGTTCTTTATTGTTAGGGTTGTAATTATTCTATTTGTCTTTGCAAAACACCTGTCTAGAAATAATTTTAAAGTCAAATGTGATCTGACCTTGTAGGCCTGAATAAAGTTTTGAAATTCCTTGCATTCTTAGACTTTCTTCACCTAATGAACAGTAAAACATTTCTTTTCTATTCCTCAGACTTTTAATGATAATACTAATTTTAAAATGTGGCTCCCTCAAACATACCACTGCACATATGATGTAAAATAGGATGCAAGAAAAGAAAAAAATGAAAGAAAAGAAAAAGAAGGAATGAGGAGACCTGACCCATTCACTCGTCAAAACATTTTCTGACTTGTAAACTAGAAGATTTCCTGAAGAATTCCCTGTATTTGTAATGTTTTGCGCCCTACAAAAATGTTTATTTATTTGTGCAGATCTACCTTAAATTTCTTTTGTACTTTCTGGTTGCTCCTTTCATTATCATCTCTCAACTTCCTTTTCTGACACCATATTTTAAAGTTAGGACTTTCTTGTTTGCAAAAGAGAAGGTAAGGGGAGTTATTTTAGATTAGGGATTTTATTGTGAAAGTATTTCTGCACGGTTGTGTACCAGATTTGATGTGAAAATGGCATTTCAAGTCATTTGATTTGAGAAATAACTAGTCCAAGTGCTTCAGTTTCCAATGGAGATTAGTTTGCAACCAGACAGTCTGGATAACTATGTATTTACTACCTTGTAAAGAACTATCATAACACGCCCTTGAGCATTATTTGAAAATTAATAAACTAAAGTAGGAGGAAGCACTTTACTTTCCCATAGCAACATAGACTGAGTTATACTGTTTTATTGCAAAATTCACTTTTCAATTATAGGTTTACTAAATTAAGTGGCTTGAATAGCATAAAAACAATTATTAGTTTCTTCACAGTGCAGATGACTAATGCAATGAGCCCATTTTCCTGTAAAAAAGAAAAGAAAAAAGAAAAAACTCCTCTTTTAAAAAAGAACTAAATTCTTTCCTTTAACTGCCTGAGAATAAATTCTAATTCACAAATAAATCTTGTTTCTATTGTATTAATAGAAAGCCTTCTGTAGTTAAATGGGATTTTCTAAATTAAGGAAAAAGGAAAAACAATTCATCCTTAAATCTTATTGTAAAACCTTTTCAAGTTTACATTTTTATTTTCTGAAAAATGAAATTCTAAGTAGAGCAGCTGAATTGCTAACATTTGCAAATGTGCAGCAGATTTAGCAATCTGGATTGGAGCTAAATAACAAATTTCCATTGATGATGATATTAAATTTAAAAGCTAAACTTGTGTATAAAGTGGGTTAATTGCTCAGAAGAGAGTGAGGAAGACAAAACTGCTTAACCTAATTCTCACCTCAGCAGATGAGGAAGAAAGCTAATGTTAGCATAACCTGAGAGAGGATGCTGGGATACTCTCACCACAAACCCCAGACAGGGGACGCGTTACACAGCATGCAAACGTAACGGCTTACTCCATATGAATGGTATAGTGTGTGTGTGTGTGTGTGTGTGTGTGTGTGTAAATGTGTGTATGTAAGTATGTGTGTATGTATGTGTGTGTGTTAGAACCAGAAGAAAGAGGGGAATCACACTTCGCAGAGATTCTGAAAGAACAACCACCAACAACAGAAGATCAACACCCCCCCCATACCTGTCCACCCAGCTGTACTTAATCTCAACAGGTTTATTCCCTTGTACTTTACAAGATGGTGGAAATGAAAGGGCATTTCCAAAATTTCCAGGCCTTAAATGTTAGTTCCAGAAGTTCCGAATGATGTGATACTTGTCAAGTCATTTTCTGATCTTTAACTTTGTTCATCTACCAAAGAACTGCTGAAAGAATTATGTGAGATTTTAGACATGAATTTCCAAGTGATACCTAATATACCTACATCAGAATAGCAGAGCCTATGCCCAAGACACTTATTTTTACAGAAAAATCCTCATATTTAAACTGTTTTTATACTACCTAAGGCATGTTTCACATTTTTTTTAAGTTTCTAAGTCTGTAAGTAATCATTTTAGTGATGATAAATCAAGAATGATAAATAAAAGAGTTGAGAAAACTTCTCTGTCATAAACGCAGTGACAGGCTCTCTAATCATCTCCTCTTGTGAGGTACAGCCTTGCCAGGCCACGGAGGAAGACAATGCAGCCAGTCCTGATGAGGCTTGATAGGCTAGAGTCAGATAGAAGAGGAGGAGGACCTCCCCTATCATGGACTAGGGGAGGGGCATGGGAGGAGATAAGGGAGGGAGGAGATGAGATTGGGAGGAGATAAGGGAGGGGGCTACAGCAGGGATTCAAAGTGAATAAATTGTTATAAATGATAATAAAAGAAATGTTAAAAAATAAACCAATGATTCTACTCTGAAAAAAAAAGGAAAAAGTTGAGAAAAGAAGCAAAATAAATAGGTTATATTAACTGTTGAGTAGAAAGTCTCTAGACTGTTCGGTTTAGTACTTTAAATGCTCAAGGCACTGAGACTGAGGTAATACGAGTTACTAACGGACAGCGAACAAATGAGATACCTGAATACAAGTTCTTATTTCAACAGGGAAAGATGCTAAGACTGAAAAACAAAGTAGTTCAATAAATCAACTTAAAATACATGAATATGAATATATGAGTAGGACCTTCAGAAAATAATGCAGTTAAAGATGTGCTCATTACCCTTGAGCACATGAATCCCCACACAATCACAGACAGGTGTTCAGCTAATGTCGTTAGTGAACAGAATGTATGAAAGTGTATGAAAGAATGATACCATGTCAGTCAGAACTGCAAACACAGGTTAAAAAATTGTAACACTGAAATTTGGGGAGTAACTGCTGGGGGATAGTTGTTAGGGGAAAGAGAATCATTTTACCCTTGAAGATGCAGCCACTGGTGGGTTTTCCATTTTCCCGTGGATATTTCCACACCCATGCATATATGTTCACCACTAACAATGCATACCAGCATACAAAAAAAGAAAAGGGAAAAAACACATTTGAAATTTGGATCATAGCATGTTGGGGGAGTAGGCAAGAAAGTTTGAGGAAGTAAATAGCAAACAGTAAAATCATATTTAGTTGTACACATGTATGAAATAGCAAAATTATATACTACATTGTAGAATATTATAAAAGACTAAATTTACTCCCAGACGTATTTTGTTTTTCCTTTCTATTTTGTCACAGTTATACATGTTAAAATTTTAAGAAATTTCCGGACTCCTTAAAAAATGAACTAATCACATGGCAGCAGCATCTAGCCACACGTTTATGAAGATGGGCAGAACATGGTGGCGAGCCTCGTGAACTTAATTCATTTACATCTCCTGCAAGATTCCTCCTGCATAACTTGGGCATCTTTGGTCTACAATGTATAAGCTTTCAATTTCTTTTATAAACTATCAGCATAACTCCAAACAAACAGATGAACCTCTAAAACCACTCAGGGTTTGTCCTTTCTCATGAAAGGATAAAGATTCAGAGTAACTACCAGGCATTTGCATCCTCGGCATGCCTCGTATTTTAAATTAAAAAAAAAAAAAAAGTCTTTGGAAATTTTAGAAGGCACAGTGATCTCTCTTCACTAGATACTTTTGCACTCAGTGTCACAACTAAAACTGTGTCCAGGTATTACTATCTCTAACCCTAAGACTTAAATAATTCATGAGTTAAACCAAGAGTACAGGGACATAAAGCAAAAGATGATAACAGGCTAACATTTGAGATGTTTGCGAGGGTTGCAGACTTCACCTTGACTATATCCTTGGCACTGTAGACAGGTTCTTTGTGTAGTTGCTTGCACATGACTCCTA
This sequence comes from Psammomys obesus, assembly GCF_907164565.1. Classification (NCBI taxonomy): domain Eukaryota; kingdom Metazoa; phylum Chordata; class Mammalia; order Rodentia; family Muridae; genus Psammomys; species Psammomys obesus. The sequence continues at coordinate 35,669,789 of NW_026591086.1, forward strand.
ATTTAAGTATATTTATTCAAATGTAAGCTTTTTAAACTTGAGTATGATAATAATATGGTTTACTACATCCATTGATTTTTTTCAAGTGGAGAAGAACAAGGAAGCCTGTTAACAACATGATGTCATACAAAGCAGTGTTCTGCACATGCTGGTCTCTGGGGAGTATTAATACGCCAGCATTTTATCCTGCCTCCTACTTACACATTGTTCCTAGTAAATTATATTTTGAGCACGAATAGGTTATGCATTATGCAAGATCACCATTATTTATGTAAGTGAGGTTTACCACTAACATTCCAATATGGATTTCTTGTTCCTACTAAGAGATCAGTAAAGCTTCCAAGAATAGTAAAGCATGCCTAAAATTAAGTAATCCTTGTGGGGTACACCATGATGGCGGAGATGCAGTGCAGTGATTGAACATTCGAATCTTAAGGGAGTCTTTAATAATAATAAAGTGGATAAAATGTTAGTTCTGATTATAATATGTGCACTTAAATTTCATACACACATCTCAGAAAAATCTTAAAACAGAAGTAAGGGTATAACCTGATAGCAATATATTTACCTAGCATGTATGTGGTCCTGGGTTTGATTCCCATGTAAGCAACAACAACAACAAAAATCTCAAAATATCAAAAGTGTTGAACTGCCAGACCCTGGCTAACATCGCTCACCTTATCTACTCATAACCATTCACTTAATAGTTATAGAGTACTGTGCAATGATAAGGTAAAATGTGTTAACTGAATTTCACGATTGCAGATTCAGGGAAAGTAAATGGAACTCAGAATATTTTTTTGGTTATTTTAAAAATGCTTTCTTTATGCTTTGTCTCCATCCCTTCCTTTTGTTAATGCAGTTATAGTCTATATAAACTTCCCTCGGTTCCTTGTTCAATGTCAATTTCAATATTCACATCATAACTTAAAGCACAGCGAGCTCTTCCTTGGGAAGCCATCTAATTGACTACTTGGATCAGGTTACTCCTGCATTAATTTTGTCTTTTTGCTTGCTATCGTCAACATAGAATCACAAAGATCCTATCTTGGAAGATGTTCATTCTTAAAGCAATTGTTTATTTTGTGAAAATATATGAGTACAGTCTTCAAGACTAGAGGAGCTCCTTACTTCAAAGTCAGCAGAAGGTATATTTCATATTTAAGGTTAAAATCAAGTCCAAGCAGCAACTTTAACACACCTTCAGAATTGGACAAAACTACTCAACTCCTCCGGTATCCATAGGAGTAAGAGTTGACAAGTGAGAGTATCCAAAAAAAACAAACTTTCTTCAGGATTCCATTGAGAAAGTGTTAGCTGAAAGACAATTCTAATTCATATTAAGCACTGCTAGAAAAGGTTTTTTGCCACCGAGGCAGGCTCAACGTCTTTTTTTTTTTTTTTTACCTGCCAACATGAAATGACTCAGTATATAAAACTCACAAATAATTTTATATTAAATTGTGAGTACAATGGTTAATGGTACCATGTTCTTCCAATGTGTTGTGAAATTCATGCTTCCTGTGAGTAAGAAAAGAAAAGAAATTACTGTAATGTTCATAAAATCATGATGCCAGCAGACAAACAAAAAACAGAAAAATTAAGGTTTCTTGTTAAAAGAACTGGTTACTAAATCTCCCTTTTGCAGCACTACACATAGGCCTAAGACATGAATGTCTTAGATGTCCAAAATGGCTCAGCCAAGATGCTGCATAAAGTCCAAGCAATGTGATAAATTAACATCTGCTTAAATCAAGAGATGGAAGATGCCATATTTGAGAACTACAACCAGCCAGAAACCAGACTCTAAAACATATGAAGAAATGATCCAGAAAAGAAATGATAAGCAGTGGTGATCTGAATGTAGATTCTAGAAAGACCATGCTGTATGGATATTCTCTTAGCATGACCTTTTTTTTTTTTTTTTTTCAGTCTAACCTCAACACTTTATTTCAGATTAAACAACAGATGATAAAGCTCATCCAGTTGTCTTAAACAAGCTTAAGTATGGCTTGACTAAGACATAGAGGTAGCTTTTATACTATAGAGAAAATAATTTCTTTTCAAAGGTAGGTATCAGTCAGTCCACATTCTTTTGAACAAGGCTGGAAAAGAAAATCACGTGTGAGCTAATGAAAACACAAAAAATTATCCTGGACATTTTTATGCTGCCCCCAGACCTTTGGTAGACTATATAAACGGACCTTAATTTCGTTATGCTGACCCCTTAAGGCACTTCCTATTGTAAAATACTCTATTAAGAATTGGTCTGCATTTGGAAAGCAATAATATTAAGTTTGCTATGACTTCTTGCAGTTCAGGCATTAGTTTAGATTGTATAACCCTTTTCTGATTTTAATGGGTAAAAGTTATTTTAGGAATTTTTGCAAGCAAAGTATATAGGTGTACACAGTCAGGTACTTCTCTTTGAGGACCTCTAAAATACAAATAAGATATTTATGCTAAATTGATTCACGTTAAAAATGCAACACACCCTGTCAGAAAGCCTTAACCAGACAGGTTTCTGAGTAAGGTAGTAATATACTCAACCTAGTCTGCGAAGTCTTGATTTTAAAAGTTGTCCATCTCTCATAAATATATAACAATATTGTTTGTAATGTGAAAGAATGTTATGTTCTTTCTAGAAAAAAAATGAGCACAGAAAATAAACAAAATACTTAAAAATATCATAATCCTCACAATAGACTCTATACTGACCATGTATTTTAATGTTACAGTACACTCTGTTAATAAATATAATAAAAACACATTGAAAGTGAACTAGTATCCTGTGAATGGTATAATTTATTTAATAGACATGTTATTGATGAATGTTTCTAAAACTTACGTTTTTGTTTTACTTTGTTATTAACACTAATGTTTCAAAGAACATTTTTCAAACTTTTGTGGAAAGGCAGCTCAGACAAGTAAAATCTAAGGGTACAATCTAAGGGCCAAGCTGGACAGTTCGGCTGGGAGGGTGCTTGCAGACTCTCCCTGGAAGCACATGAGAGGAGAGATTGACTTCTGTAGCTTCAACCCCCACTGCGAAGAGCACGGTTTCAGTAACTCCTTACATTTCAAGTACATCCACGCCTTCGCCATGCCGGGGATCCTGTGTGTGCTTTTGTGTATCTCTGCAGCTTTAATTTTACAAAATAGAAAGAAATTTGCCTTAATTTAAAAAACTGTATTCATGAGCTGGGAAGATGTCTCAGTGGTTTTGAACACCGGCCTCTCTTCCAGAGCACCTTTATTTCATCCTTGGCACTCACGTGTCGGCTCACAGCTTTCCAAAGCTCCACTCTCAGGATTATTCACCCTCTCCTGCCCTCCTCGGGCACAACATGAATGTGCGCAGACATACAGGCCAGACCCAAACACACATAAAGAAAGAAAACTGAAGCAAGTTTTAAAATGTGCATTTAATTACTAAAACGGTGTATTTCCCACGTGACTATTGTTTACACTCAACAAATTGATAGTTTAAATCATAGGCTTTTATGCTTATTGAACTCATTTTTTTTCTAGTGTTTTGTTTTACCTCTTCATAAATTAATTAATACTAAAAAATTCCCCGTATACTTACAAGCCCAGTCTCCATGAAGGAATGGATTATCATCTCGCTGATTGGCTTATATCAGATATTGACTAAAAGCTCCAGACATATTTATTGAACAAACAAATAGAAAAATAAAAAACTTTACAAATAGAATGACACCAAACATTTTTTGTGAATGATTATGATTCTTGACCATTTAATGTTATGATTTTAATTATTGTATTTTCATGCTCTATCCTCTTTTGAGTTGTGGTTCTAAAAGTTAGTACATACCAAGTTTTCATTGTGTCATGGGACCTTGGAGTTTGTTTACCACTGCTGCTGCAATGCATTCATAAGATGACCATTGTGGCATGAGGGACTCAATAAATTATTATAGTAAAAGCAAAGATAATGGGGAAACAAATATATTTTCACTCAAACTTCATGAAATCCATGGAGAATGCAGTCTAGGTTCTATTTAGGAAAGCAGTTGAATAATGGATTTTAAAATTCAGCATTTCTTCCTTTAAGTGACTGAAAAACCTGAGTAGGTATTTCATGTCTAATTTATTCAAATGAAAGATTTATAAACAAACACAAAGTCAATATGACACACTCAAACCATAAATATTTAAAAGTGTACTGTATTGGAAGGAGCAACAAACTACATAGCTTTGTAGCAAATGCGACTTATCACAGAGACTAGATGTCCTAGGCTGAGAAGCCACTTGGTGAGTCAGTGTACAGATCAGTAACCCTAGAAAGTTAAGTGGAAATCAGGCCAGGTCTCCCTTGAGCAGCACAGAGAGAACACAGAAGCTATAGTGTGATCCCTTCAAATACTAGAGATGCCACAGAAAGGCCGAGATTGGGAGTGAGAAGTGGGAATCTTTCTTCACACCACCTTCTGTTTCACTGGTGTCTCCATTCGGCTTAATTTACCTGGATACCAAAATTCAAAGTAGTCCAAAAACATTTTTTGAAATGCAAAGCAAAGCAGAAAGAAGGTGGGGAGGACACAGGATAGCTCAACATGAACGATATAAATCCTTCTGTGCCAAGACAGCAAAACTTGAAGGTAAAGACTCTTTTTGGGGTGTCATGAGATAAAAGACTTTCCAGAATAAGGTTGAAACAACAAACAAATGAAATACGAAGACTTTCTAGCAGTTGAGCTTCCTCTAGGAAGAAACATAATATAATGGAGAAGAGAGGACTTAAAATGAACTAATATACTTGAGCTTGAAGCCGGATGTTTTGATCTAGGATTGGTAGTCAAGTATTCTCGATATTGGGTCGAGAGCATGGGATGTAGTTGGTTCACCCCAATTCTTAGTGCCATTCCTTTTTATATGGGAATAGTGAATGAATATAGTTTCCTTGGCCAATGTCATTAATTCACCTCCCAAGGTTATTCTCTAGTAAACTCTTCCCTTATGGGAGCCCTTCACAGACAGATACGTCTGTGCTTTCTCTTCCTTATTTTACTTCAACTTTTTCATGTGTACCAAGTTTCGGTGAATCGTTCATGATTAAAACCACATATGATTTTGTTCCTGAAATGTATCAGTTAAATTCAGCTGGTGCCTGCCATTGTTGTAACCTGTCACTCTTTGTAACTTCTTTTCTTTAATTAAATTTTTATGTTTTATATTTATTACAGTTTATTTATTTTGTATCCCAGCTGTAGCCCCCTCCCTCCTTCATTCCCAATCCCATCCTCCCTCATCTCCTTCCTGCCCCTCTCTAAGTCCACTGATAGGGTAGGTCCTCCTCCTCTTCTGTCAGACCCTAGCTTATCAGGTCTCATCAGGACTGGTTGCAATGTCCTTCTCTGTGGCCTAGCAAGGCTGCTCTTCCCTGGGGGGAAGGGGGAGGTAAAAAAGCCAGCCACTGGGTTCACGTCAGAGACAGTCCCTGTTCCCTTAACGAGGGCACCCACTTGGATACTGAGCTGCCATGGGCTACATCCGAGCAGGGGTTCTAGGTTATATCCATGTATGGTACTTGGTTGGAGAATCAGTCTGAGAAAAGACCCCTGTATCCAGATATATTTGGTCCTTGTGGAGCTCCTGTCCTCTCCAGGTCATACTAACTCCCTATTAAAACTCAGCCTTTACAGCATTGCAATGATTTTATTGTTGATCGCAACTTCTCTTGAAATTCCCTAAAGGGCTCAGACTCCACACTGCCTTCGCATTTTGCAGTCAAGGAGTATGTGTAAGTTTCTCAGCAAATATTTGTTGATTCTCTTTGAATCTAGACTACAATTCTGGTTTTCACATTAAAAACGTGCTAACGGTTACTTTGGATGACCAAAGTAATGCGCTCTGCTTTTGGCTTCAGCTCTGGTTTATAGAGATCTACCTAAATTATGACAGAGCCATCCACAAGCCTCGGGATTATTGATACTCAATCATGTTATAAAAAAAAATCATTTACCATCATTTAAAATTAAATAAGTGCTTTTCCTTTTCAAGGTTTCTTATCATTAAGTAAGGGAAAAGGTGATGTCGCCGTGCTTGAATATAATTGTAATAAAGAAGTTAACCTAATTAATAGGTGTTTCTTCAAAGGCTCATTTTTCAGGTAAAAACTTTGAAATTCATGCTCATGGATTGAGAGATCTATGGCACACTGTTATTAACGATGTCCACAGTATGAGCCAAACACCCAAGTAATGAAAACAGCGACTTCATCTTTCCCTTTTCACTGAAGCTTTACCTCGTTTGGCCATCATCTCCAAAAAGCTCATGACCGCTACAAGTTTACTCTCTGCTTCTTGGGGTTTGATTATTTTTAGAGTCCATGGTAGGAAAATGTGGGAATATTGTTTCTGTGCTGGCTGATTCACTTGAAATAATGTCCTCCAGGTTTATCAATGTTGTTAGGAATGACAGATTTCCTTCCTTTTTATGAATGAATACTCCCTTGGTATGCAAATTTACTACATTTATTCATTCATTTGCAGGTGGATGTTAATGTTGGTTTCATAATTTAGATGTTCCAAATAGCACTGCAATCAACACAGAACTACTACCATTTTTTAAAGTGCTAAAGAGATGAAAGAATGAAAATAAACAAACACTGAGTTTGAAAGAATAGAGAATGTAAACTACGTCAACACCATGTCTGTTGCTATAACTTAATTGCACTAACGAAGCACCTGTTAGTAGGGTGTTAGGCACCTGACTTAAACTTACATTTATTAATTAGTACCATGGTCAATCGTATCTTAGAAGTTTCATGTTGTATAATGTGACAATTGTATATGATAAAGATAACTAGAATCTCCATATGATAGCATGAGGCTCTTAGGGGTTAATTAAAATCTTCAGGTACACTGAGCTCCTAAGTGCTGAATCCATGATTCATATAAACACCCTGTTTCTACAGACAGAAGCCTTAGTGACTAGGCTATATCCTCACAGCAGGCTTCAGAAATAGAGGGCATTTCTTTTATTAAATTAATTTCATTTTTATTAATTACAGTTTATTCATTTTGCATCTCAGCTGTAGGCCTCACCCTCATTCCCTCCTAATCCCACCCTTCCTTCCTCATCTCCTCCCATGCCCCTCTCCAAGTCCACTGATAGTGGAGGTCCTCCTCCCTTTCCCTCTGACCACCCCATCAGGTCTCATCAAGACTGGCTGCATTGTCTGTGGCCTGTCTGGTAAGAATGCTCCCCCCTCAGGGGGAGGTGATTAAAGAGCCAGCCACTGAGTTCATGTAAGAGACAGTCCCTGTTCCCATTATTAGGGAACCCTCTTTGGCACTGAGGTGCCATGAGCTACATCTGTGTGGTGGTTCTAGGTTATCTCCATGCATGGTTCTTGGGTGGAGTATTAATCTCAGAAAAGACCCCTTTGCCCAGATTTTTTGGTTCTTTTTCTCTCCTTGTGGAGTTACTGTCCCCCCCAGGTCTTTCTATCCCCTCCTTCTTTCATAAGATTCTCTGCACTCCTCCCAAAGTTTGGTTATGAGTCTCAACATCTGTTTTGATAACTTTCAGAGTCTTTCAGAGCCCCCCTGGGATAGGCTCCTGTTTTGTTTCCTGTTTTCTCCCTTTTCTGATGTCCGTCCTGCCTTTCTGAATGAGGCTTGATCATCTTACTGAGGATCCTCTTTAGCGCTTAGCTTCTCTATGTGTACAGATTTTAGTATGTTTATATTATATTATAGGTCTAATATCCATGTATATGTGAGTGTGTATATTTCTGCTCATGAGATACTTCACTCAGGATGATCTTTTCTAGTTCTCACCATTTGCTAGCAAATTTCATGATTTCTTTTTTTTTAATTGCTGTGTAGTATTCCATTGCAAAAATTTACTAAAATTTCTGTATCCATTCCTCTGTTGAGTGACATCTGGGTTATTTCCAGATTCTGGCTATTATGAATAAAGCTACTATGAACATGGTTAAGCAAATGTCCTTGTTGTATACTTGAGCATAGTTTGAATATATGCCTAGGAGTGGTATAGCTGGATCTTGAGGTAGCACTTTTATTAATTTTCTGAGAAAGTGCCAGATTGATTTCCAAAGTAGTTGTTCAAGTTTACATTCCCACCAGAAATGAAGGAGGGTTCCCCTTTTTCCACAGCCTCTCTAACATGTATTGTCACTTGAGTTTTTGATCTTAGTCATTCTGATGGGTGTAAGGTGAAATCCCAGGGTCATTTTGATCTGTATTTCCCTGATGATGAAGGACATTGAGCATTTCTTTAAGTGTTTCTCTACCAATAAAGAGAAATGCATTCTTCATTAAGAATTCTCTGTTTACCTTTATACCCCATTTTTTTTTTAAATTGGATTACTTGATTTGTTGCTGTTTAACTTCTTGAGTTCTTTATTTATTCTGGATATTAGCCCTCTGCCAGATATAAGGTTGGTGAAGATCCTTTTCCAGTCTTTAGGCTGTCCTTTTGTTGTGATGACAGTGTCCTTTGCTTTTCAGAAGCTTTTCAGTTTCATGAAGTCCCATTTGTTGATTGTTGCTCTTCACAATAGCCACAAGAACATAACGTACCTTGGTGTGACTCTAACTAAGCAAGTGAAAGACCTTTTATTAAAAAAAAAAAAAAAAAAACACAAAAACTTCAAGTCTCAGAAGAAAGATACTGATGAAGAGGATATCTGAAAATGGAAAGATCTTCCGTGCTCGTGGATTGGTAAGTGTAACATAGTGAAAATGAACATCCTGCCTAAAGCAATCTACAGATTCAATGCAATTCCCATCAAAACACCAATACAATTCTTTACAGAACTTGAAAGAATAATTCTCCACTTCATATGGGAAATAAAAAAAAAAAACAGAATTGCTAAAACAATCCTGTACAACAACAGATTGTCTGGAGGTATCTCCATCCCTAATCTCAAGCTGTACTACAGAGCAATAGTAATAAAGACTGCATGGTACTGTCATAGAAACAGAATGGTGGATCAATGGAATTGAATAGAAGATCCAGAAAAAAACCCACACACCTATGGATACTTGATTTTTGACAATGAAGCCAAAACCATATAATGGAAAAGAGACAGCATCTTCAACAAATGGTGCTGGTCTAACTAGATATCTACATGTAAAGAAATGCAAATAGATCCTTATTTATCACCTGCACAAAACTAAAGTCCAAGTGGATCAAAGATCTCAACAGAAAACCAGACACATTAAGTCTGTTAGAATAAAAAGAGGGGAAGTGCCTTGAACTCATTGGCACAGGAGACAACTTCCTGAACAGAACACTGAAAGCACAAGCTCTAAGATCAACAATCAATAAATGGACATTTCTTTTCTTTTTTTTAAAGATTTTTTTAATTTAATTTTTGTATTGTTTTTTTAACTTTTATTAATTACACTTTATTCATTTTGTATCCCCCCATAAGCCCCTCCCTCCTCCCTTCCTGGTCCCACCCTCCCCCCCCTTTCTGTATGCATGCCCCTCCCCAAGTCCACTGATAGGGAGGTCCTCCTCTCCTTCTTTCTGATCTTAGTCTATCAGTTCTCATCAGAAGTGGCTGCATTGTCAGGGTTCTAGGTTATCTCCACAGATAGTCCTTGGTTGGAGTATGAGTCTCTGGGAAGTTCCCTGTATTCAAATTATCTTGTTCTGTTGCTCTCCTTGTGGAGTTCCTGTCCTCTCCAGCTCTTACTATTTCCCACTTCTTACATAAAATTCCATTCACTCTGCCAGTCAGTTGGCCATCAGGCTCAGCATCTGCTTTGACAGTCTGCAGGGCAGAGGCTTTCAGAGGCCCTCTGTGGCAGGTTCCGAGGTTGTTTCCTGTTTTCTTTTTCTGGCTTTCAGAGGCCCTCTGTAGCAGGTTCCTAGGTTGTTTCCTGTTTTCTTTTTCTTCTGATGTCCATCCTCTTTGGACATTTCTTTTAGAAAATCCTGTGATTAAAAACAAACTAATCAACACACACACACACACACACAGACACACACACACACATCTTTATTTTCGGGACCTATCAGAGCCTATGTGAGGCTCCAGAACATTCAATGAGACAAATGATAAATTTGTTCTTATTATGGAATATATACTCTGATGAAGAAAAATGATGGTTAAATAAAAATAAGATACATGATCCTCAAGTGAATAAATTAATCATTACCACGACAGCAGTAATGTACTAGGAGAAATGAGAACAAAGAAAGAAATCTCATTGAGACAAAGCTGTTGGTCATCATAAAGGCTGTCCTGGACATTAGCCTTATCAACATGAGAAGGGAAGATGTTGAAGCAGTATGACTTCCACTCTGGTTTTTTGTTTTTTGTTTTGTTTTGTTTTTTCTGCCTTTCTTCTTTAGAAGGTTAGACACCTCTTTCTTCACCATTTTCGTGCCCCTGTTATTTTGTAAACACCACCTCTCTAAAATATCTGAGAAATGCAGTGTTTTTGTATATTCAGATTAAAATTGTTTGTATTATGAAACAAAAGTCTTTTCTCTGCAAAAAGGGGAGAGTTGTATTCTGCAAACAATGAGTCAGAATGCCTCACACACTTAAAGCAGAAAAGAATTACTGTGAGGAAGTTGTGCACCTAAGTGGCACAGAGTTCTGAAATAAGTCCAGAGCTCAGGGTGAAGTGCTCTGGACGATGTTAAGCTGTGAACTGTGAACTACAGCATGACAGTCTTGGGAACCATTTAAGGTTTGAAAGTCAGCTAGTGACATGATCAAAATGGCATTTTAGAAAGGTCACTCTGACAACATTAAGGACGGTAGATTAAAAGGTCCAGACTGCGCAGAACAGGAGGCAGCTGCACAAAATAGAGGAAAAGCAGGAGATGGGGGAAAGGAGAATACATCCATGGAGGTGATGATCTGGCTTAATCAATCAAGTGTTTTATGCTCATCAAATGCAATATATATATATATATATGTATATATATATTCAGAAACTTAAATTTTCATTACTGCATAATGTTATTCTTATGTATTACCTTATGTGGTAACATAACCTGCTCTTAGTATTTTTAAGTAACTGAAAAGATTTCTTGGTAACTGAGTAGAGAATAAAATATGAAACAACTCTCCAATTTTGGATCAGAGCAAAGTGGTCCCTTGCTATTTGATGAGCAGAAGAGAAAGAGATGGGGATTCCTGGGCAAAAATCATGAGTTGAGTTAAAGCTCAGATATGAGGTTGGTTCAGATATGAAGAGATATTTGCAAGGCAGTCTGATCTCAAATAGTGCAGTATTTCCAACGTTTTTTTGTTTGTTTGTGGTTTTTTTTGTTTGTTTGTTTGTTTTTTTTTTTTTTGGCCTGGAAATTGAAAACCACCAGTACAGGTAGGATAGAAGAAGCTTTGAGTTTGGGTAAGGTTCGCTAGGGGACATAGAATATGAATAAGGTACTTAAAATGTAGAGTATAACACAATGGAGAATATGGACACGAGAGAAATGTAAAAATGTAAAGACAAAGGAGGGGTGCTGGAGAGAAGTGTTTAGAGGCTTTGGGTAAACTTCAGAACTGCTTGGAAGTGAGAATGGCCACAAAGAGATGACATTTAACAAACACAGCAGTAGGTTTGTAATCAAATTATCAAGTCATGAAATTTAACTGTTTTCCAAAACTAAAAGAAAGAAAAGAAAAGAAAAGAAAAGAAAAGAAAAGAAAAAAATGTCTTGAGTCTTCCTTGAGAAGCTAGTTTACACTTTTTTATAATCCCACTCATTTTTATCCAACTTTATTCTGGCTTTTGTTTCTACAACTTTTCTGTAACTACTTTCACTGAAGACTGAATTGCCTTTCATATCAATAAATTCGTTTGGAATTTTAAATTTTATTCAGTGAAAATTGAAGTGATGGTTTTGAATTAGGAGATGCCATATGAAATTTGAAATGAAAAAAAAAATCAGTTATTACATTTATTTAATTGTATGTGCTATCAAATTCATATGAGAAACATGCAGTTGCCAGAACTTTCCATTGTTGTTTTCTCAATCTTTCTCGCCAATTTTTAGGTGCATTAAAAATAAGTAGGTTTGTAATCAAATTATCAAGTCATGAAATATAACTGTTTTCAACTCAACATTTTTCTATATGTGTATCATTTGAGAAAAAATTTGATTCTTTTCAGGAAAAAAAATCAAGATGTTAGTAGACAGAGAAAACTATTCTGAAGCATGATTTATATATCTGTCATATCATAGGTTGATTTATGTGGAAAGCAAAGAGACACTATTATAGATTAGGCAGGTGCAAAAGACTGAAGACTTAGACAATTAGCTATTTCTACATAGAAAATTCACTGAATAATTTATATTTACATTCTAAATATTGGTCATCTGTATCCACTGAGCCACAGAGAAAATTATAAAATAATCTATTTCAATGTCTTAAAGTAGTATAATTGAAAAGCTAAGGTTGCTCACTGTTAGAATATAAAATTTGCCCTCCAAAGAACTTTGTCAAAACTAAGGAAAGTAAATTTGTTTGTATTATGTTTAAATCAACATACAGTACTAAGTCTTCAGTCTTTTGCACCTGCCTAATCAAACCTTTTTATATGAAAGAAATCAATAGCCAGTAGCCAGAGGATGAATGTTCCAGGGTGATGTTATCTGAAGAAAAGGACGATTATAGTTTGTTTACTGGCTGAGCTTCTATGGAGACAGTGAAAAAATATGACAATCAAGTAAAAAATTAAAAGAAAGTAATTCATTGGAAAAGTCTGCTGTGGAGCCTGAGCTGTGTAAGGAAAGTAGACTATGAAAAGGGTAGGCTAGGGGACCAGTGAAAAGAATGAGAAAAGCACACAAGAGATTGGAATTAGATAGTGAAATATTTATGATTTAATTCTGACAGTGAATCTCAGTAAGGAGCTAAAACTTGATACTAACCAAACACAAGGTTTGTGTCAGATCAACAGCTGATAGGAAGCGAATCTTGAGTGATCCTTGAAGATGTGTTTTTTTTTTTCTTTTCTTCTAGTTTTGAGATTATGACACTTATCCTTTATTTTGTCTCCCTCTAAATACTCCACAAACCCCTTCTTCAATTTCATAGCCATGTATTAAACTTTTATGTCATGCATCTTTAAATATCCATGCAGTTAGCTGTATCCCTGAATATAACCTGTTCAGTGTATATAAAGGTACTTGTGTGTACAGGCTGACTATTTGGCTCTGGGCTACTAATGGTATGTCTTTTCTGGGGAAGGCTACTTCTAGCTCCCAGCTCTCCTGTGTCACCTGTAGTACTCTGTGTACCTCTGTGGCTTCTTTGGGCTTCTGTTACCTTTGATATGATCACTGGATCTGTCCTTGTTCAGCTCATGTTTGGGCCGTCACGCTCTTGAAAATTTATGGACGCATCCTCTAATGTTACTCAATCTCACAGAAAAGTCCCCAATCCTCTGGCTCTTACAATCTTTCTGCCCCTCTTCTACAATGTTCACTGAGCTTTAAGAGTTTAAGAGTTTTGTAGCGGTATACATTGGCACTCAGCTCCACAACTCTGCATTTTAATTGCATGTGGTGCTTTGTAATGGTCTCTGTCTGCTGTAAATATAAGTTCCCTTGATAAGGAGTGAAGACCACAGTTACCTGTGGGCGTAAGGACACACTATTACAACAGAAGCTGGAACTAGGAGCAAGCAGCAGTTAGCATGCCCGGCTACATGATACATTGTTGATTCACTTGGGTTAGCTGTGAAATGCAAAGGACAATGGTGAAAAATATGGAGGAGAAGTCATAAGATTATATATTTCATACAATTACCACTTTCATCAAAGTTCTTTTTCTTCTGAATGAACTTAACCAATACTTCTATCTTTCTAATTATTACGCATTTTATCATTCCTATTCTTTAAACTGTTCAACTTATTTATCATCTCATTTTGTATGTGTTTGTTTGTTTAATGCAAAGAAATAGGTTTCATGACTGCATTTTTAGGCATAATTTGTCTTTGTTGCGGCATCACAATTCTTCACCTTGCTCCCCTGCCTCTTTCACCCCTCTTTTGCTCTCATCCCAGCTTCTTTTTTCTACTTTCATGTCACATGTGTTCTTTTCTTGAACTTTCTCCTTTCACACTCTCCTTTCTAGTTTCATGACCTATACCCACTCGTATGTCTACATATACATATACATTAAAACAGAAGAATCTAACAATATCATAATAATAAGAAGGCTCCATAATGTTCTGGAATGAATTACCAGTGTCCTAGGGCATTCTGCTGTGTTCATGGGTCAAGAGAGCATTCACAGTAAAATACAATCATGCCTGAGAGGGAGTTCTGTGTCCCTGAAACTTCAGGGGACATTTGTTTTTGTTTTTGTTTTCTTTTATTTATTTATTTTTATATTAATTACAGTTTATTTACTTTGTATACCAGCTGTAGCCCCCTCCCTCATTCCCTAACAATCCCACCCAACCTCCCTTATCTCCTTCCTGCCCCTCTCTAAGTCCACTGATGGGGAGGTCCTCCTCCCCTTCCATCTGATCCTAGCTTATCAGATCTCTTCAGAGCTGGCTACAATGTCTTCTTCTGTGGCCTAGCAAGGCTGCTCCTCCCTCTAGGGGGTGGGGGTTCAAAGAGCCAGCCATTGAATTCATGTCTGAGACAGTCCCTGTTCCAATATCTAGGGATCCCACTTCAATTCTGAGCTGCGATGGGCTATATCTGGGCAGGGGTTCTAGGTTATATCCGTTCATGGTCCTTGATTGGAGAAACAGTCTCAGAAAAGACCCTTGTGCTCAGATATATTTGGTCCTTGTTGAGATCCTGTCCTCTCCAGGTCATGCTAACTCCCCCTTCTTTCATATGATTCCCTGCACTCTGTCCAAGGTTTGGTTATGAGTCACAGTATCTGTTTTGATACACTGCTAAGAAGAGTCTTTCAGGGGCCCTCTGTCCAAAAGATGCTCAAGTACACAACAAGGATATTTGCTCAACCATATTTGTAGCAGCTTTATTCTTAATAGACAGAACCTGGGAACAACGCAGATGTCCTTCAACGGAAGAATGGATACAGAATTTGTGGTACTTTTGCACAATGGATTACTACTCAGCAATTAAAAACAAGGAAATCATGAACTTTACAGGCAAATGGTGGGACCTAGAAAAGATAATCTTGAGTGAAGTATCCCAGAAGGAGAAAGACACACACAGTATATACTCACTTATAATGGTACATTAGACATATAATATAGGATAAACATACTAAAATCTGTACACCTAAAGAAGATAAACAAGAAAAAGGACTTGGGGTAAGATGATCAATCCTCACTTACAAAGACAAATGGGATGGACATTGGAAATAGAAAACAAGTAACAAGACAGGAGTCTACCACAGAGGGCTCCTGAAAGACTCAGGGAACGTTTGTGAGACATGTCATCAGTTTTCTACAAAGACTGGAAAGCCAGAAAAAAAAGAAAAAGAAAAAGAAAACAGAATGGCAATGCTGGGGTTTTGATCCTTTGTCCACTGCTAGTCCATTAACAACTTAATTTCTTTGAAATTTAACTTGTTCAAAACACTTAAGGTTGTCAATTTTTTTCATTGCTCTTCAGAGCCACTCAATTATTGTCAATATTAGTCAAATGAGGGTATTTTCAGACTAATGGATAGAAACTTTGGACTTCATGTTTTTCATAACCTTAAAATCACCGTCCCAAGAAGACATTATTTTAAGTGACCTTAAAGATGTTTGAAGTGAATTTTGAATACAAGGCATCACATATACTTGTGATGTACATTTTAAGGAATTGAAAGCATGAGTGAAAAAATTATGAAAATGAAAGTCACAAAATCTGACTTTTACTCTCCTCTCCATTTCCATAGGTGACCAATGGTAATTTCTTGGTCTTTTAAGAGCTGTGTTGTTTATTCTCAACAAAAGATGGCTAATATTATATCTTTCTAGTGAGAAGACTAAGAAAAAAAAATCTCATGTTTTTTTCTCCTACTCTGAAAATCATTACTGTATATGTTTTATAAAGTGGAAATACACAAGAACAAAATATAACAAAGATCAACTACACTATTTCTTTACATTAAAATATACTTCATAGGTCTTTTATTTATATTTTTCTTACATGTACATTTATATTTAATATACAATATGTTTAATATAGAAATAAATATTAAATATTATTAAGAAATTTATACAATATATTTAGCTACATAATTTCCATTCTTCCATTTCCCATTTCAACTCTGCCCATGACCCTCACTTTCTCAGAGATTAAAGGCATTCTCATATATATATGAAATACATATGTATATCCAAATTAGTTCATTTAGTTTTATCAAATGTATGTATGTTTAGGGTTGACCACTTGATTGACTAACCTATTGAATGCATACTAAGTCAGAGGCAATCATAAATACTTCCTTGAAAAGTTCCTAACTAGCTTAGACACATGCAGACATTACATGTTTGGTAAAAAAAAAAAAAAAAAACCAAAAAACAAAAAAAACAAAAACAAACAAACAAAAACCCTAAAGAGATTGCTTATTGCCTGAAAGGCTTTGTGAGTCAGTTTTAAAAATTTCAGCTTCTATGTTTATCTTTATCAAAAGACCTGTTTTTTGTTTGTTTGTTGGTTGGTTGGTCTGTGTTCTAATAACTTCTGATGCTTTTTATTACTTTTTACAGAAAGAAAACAAATGTAACAAGGTTAGTAGGAATACCTTCAGTCTTCAACCAGCTCTTAATAAATGGGCAGAATTTATAGAAATCCAAAATAGTTTCTTCCAAAATCCTCTAAACTTGCCTACAATACAACTACTTCACAATTCACTTGACAAATATTCTACTGCCTGAATATGAGTTTCACTCCTGTCCTTAGACCAATGTCAAGGGAGCAAGATAAGATTTTAAAGACAATATGTCAGTTTTGTAGAGTGAAATAAAAAATCATTTGCAAGGTTTAAAATGAATAAAAATATGTATGTCAAGCAAAACTAGAACTGGTTAAAAGCTTGGAGGAGAATATGAATGGTATCAAGACAATACAGTACTTTATCTTGCCAATTCCCATTGACAATGACATACAAAGGTAAAATAAAATAAAATAACATAACAGTACTTTCTTGCTTTCTAAAAATTTATGTTAAACATAAGACATGTAAATTCAATTTGGGTCACAAATAATGCTATGATAGATATAATTTAATTTTTAACATCTTGAAAATAACACAGGCAGCTAACATTAAATATATATTTTAAGAATATTTTATGTGTGTTATTTGTGACAAAATAGGTAGTTTATATGTCAAATTGTGCTGTGGTAAGTACTTTAAAATATAATGCTACTAGACACTAATTCTCTTGTGACCTCATATATCATTTTCATGACTATGACTTATAGACAATGCAAAATTAATGAAAGCAACGAAAAATATGATAATATATGTAGAGTTATTGTTTATTTAATTTTATCCTCAGCGAGAATATCTTATCACCTTTTACACATTTAAAATAAAATAAACACAATTACAGTTTCTTATTTTTACTGTGCCCTACTTTGCAGGTTTTTAAGTGTCAGTCCTTCATATGCTCTATGAAAAGAACAATGAGACAAGTCAAAGAATGAACTATAAGAGAGGATTAAGTCTTATATGATATTTAAGAGACATGAAATCGATCATATTCATCAGTTAGTAGCCATTCAGATTCCAGAATGAGCTTCAATGATTTAAAGGAAAGAAATTATATTAATCATTATTGACCATTTAATGGACAGAAACTGACATGCAAAAGGAGTACCATAAGTTGTCACGGGGCAGTATCTGTGTAGAGGTGGCTTCCACCCCTAGCTCAAGAAGAACAAAGGAAAGTGGAAGAACGACTGAAACCTGAGCGGTGAAGGCTGGGCTGCACAAAGCTGCATGTCTGACTGGAGAGGAGGCAGGTGTTCCGTGGGCCATGCAGTTGTCTCTGAATGAGGAGGAAGGATGCTGTGCGTGTATCAAGTGACTGGCCCCTTTCTATCTAGAGATGGGCTTGATAAAGACATAGGTCTGGTAGCATTAGAACAACTGCAAACTGGGATTCATTATTGCTGTTATTCTTCATCTTGACTGTTATTGTCAGAATAAAGAAGTGCTGTTGGATATCATTGAGGGAAGGCAAAAAGTAAACAGGAAGCGAACAATAGAGAATCATTCCATCCTTTCTATTCTCCTTCAAGTTCCTTCTAGCATCTTTGATTAATAGTCTAACAGAAAGCCAGTCAGTAAAACAGAAGTATGATCTGCAGAGTGCCACACCTAGAAACAAAGTATAGATGTTAGGTAGACAGGACTATTGAAAGATGCAACAGCTGAAGAAAAACAAAAACAAATAAACAAACAAACAAAAAAAACAACTAAAAAACAAAGAAACAGGAAATAAGCCATTAAGTATCTATTGGCACAGTGAAAATGCCTAACAGCAACCAACTAAACAGAGCCTGTGCATTCTTGTCAACTATTTCTATTGTATGTAAAGAGAAAGAATATTCACATGTGTACATATCAGTTTACAAAAATGTGACTCACAAAGAGTCATGCAAAATACTGATAAAAAGAAATACTATACAAATTTAAGACATAATTTAATGTAATGAAGTAATGAGTAGCAGTATGGAAGATTATAGTTTCCAAAAATGGAAAGCAAGGTACTTTTCACCTTCTCTTTGAGAAATTTCTAATTCCATTCAAAAATCACTCTATTTCTTTTTCATTGAAACATGACTGTGCTTTGCAGCTATTATGGTGAACAAATGTGAAATAAATGATATAGATGTCTTCAAAGAAAATGTCATAAGGCATCTACTTGACCATACAGTGTTGCTTTAAAAAAAAAAAATCCCAGTCCTTCAATTTTACCAGTAAAGACTCAGGAACTAGAGGCTGGGGTGAAAAGTTGCTAGCTGAGGGAGGCAGAGAAAGCATCCAACTGACTTTCATACTCAGCTCATGTCCCAGAAAGAAAAAAGTTCTTTCTCTTTGCTCACACTGTCTTAGATACCTTCAACTGAATGTCCCTCCTTTATGTTTACTCACTGTCAGCTGGTTTCTTGCTCTGCCTCTTGACCTAAGGTTAAGTTCATCTAATCCTGTTTACAGAAAGCTCTTGGAAAAAGCACGTGTGCCAGGGCTGAGCCACACTACAAATACTTGTTTACAGTAAACAGAAAGCTCTAGGACCAAGGACTGAACCATACCACAAATAGAAGCAAGTCATTGTTTACAGTTCACAATCTCAGGGTTCACAATGGGATCAAACATCCTACAACAATACAGAATCTGCTTGATCATGCTGTCTAAGACACCCTTAGGTTCATCCAAGACAGCTTTGGCTTCAGTCCCCCTATTATGTGTGTTCTCAAGTGTCTAGAGAGGATAGACACAAATATTTGGTGCATGATCTCTGCTGTATTTTAGGGTTATTATGAGTATCTCTATCTACATGTGTGCTCTAGATACATAATTAAACCAGCTCCTAGTGAGCTCCTGGAATTTGAGCTACCCGAGTAGAAAAGTTACGATCTGATCTATGCCTTCTGAGACTTCCCAGTTCCCAGTTCATAAGTAAACACACACACACACACACACACACACACACACAGAGGAAAGAGACAGACAGACAGACAGAGAGGTGGGGGACACTGCCTTTTAGACAGTAAGAAGTTTGAAGTGTTTTATTGGGCAAATTTCTTATTTGGAACAGGTTTTCGTACTAGAATTTTACAGTTATAAAAAGGTAAAGCAGTTTTGAGACTAATCATTGTGTACAAGGCAAAGAAACTAAGGAGAGTGTCAGTAAAGCCAGGAAGGATTTTTTTTGGGTTTGCTTTTATTTTATACAGAAGTCTGGCTGGAAGTCCTGACGAGACTGTGGGTAAAGATTGAAAAAAACTGACAAAAATGTTATCGGATCTTAGAAGTAATTCTTGCTATATAACAGAAGAATTCTTGTTATGTACTAACAAAAAGCTTAGCAACAATATTGTCCTGAGGGCACACAGAAAACAGAAAATGTATCTGCTAAATTGGCTGCTCTAAAGAAATGTCTGGATATAATACTGAAAAGCCATGCTTGCTATTAATAGCAAAATTAGAGAAGAGACAAACAGCACAGCATGGGAACACCACCAGCACGGGCTCTAAGATCAACAATCAATAAATGGGACCTCCTGAAACTGAAAATCTTCTGTAAAACAAAGGGCACTGTCAACATAATAAAATGACAGCCTAAAGACTGGCAAAAGATCTTCACCAACCCTACATCTGACAGAGGCTAATATCAAGAATATATAAAGAACCCAAGAAGTTAAACACCAATAAAACAAGTAATCCAATATTAAAAAATTGGGTACAGAGCTAAACAGAGAATTCACAACAGAGGAATAAAATACTTAAATACTTAAAGAAATGCTCAACATCATTATTTAAATCAAAATGACCCTGAGATTCCACCTTACACTCATCAGAATGGTTAAGATAAAAAACTCAAGAGATGACACATGCTGGAGAGGGTGTGGAGAAAGGCAAACCCTCCTCCATTGCTGCTGAGAATGTAAACTTGAACAACTACTTTGGGAATCAATCTGGTACTTTCTCAGACAATTAGTAAAAGTGCTCCCTCAAGATCCAGCTATACCACTCCTGGGTAGATATTTGAAAGATGCTCAACCATACAATAAGGATATTTGCCCAACTATGTTCATAGCAAATTTATTCATAACAGCCAGAATCTATAAACAACCTAGATGTCCCTCAACTGAAGAATGGGTAACTCAGTCTCCATGTGGGTTTCTTAGAAAGGGGAGCAGGGAATGTCTCTGACATGGACTCAGTGGCTGGCTCTTTGATCACCTCCTCCTGGCAAGATGGCCTAACTAGGCCACAGAGAAAGGGGATTCAGGCAGCCTTGATGATACCTGATAGGCTAAGGTCAGATAGTAGGAGAGGAGGATGTTACATCTCAGTGAACTAGGGGATGGACATAGTGGGGGAAGAAGAAGGGTAGGGAGGGAGGGTGCAACTGGGAGGATATGAGACAGGGGGCTACAGCCAGAAAACAAAGTGAATAAATTATAATAAATGATAAAAAAAGAAAAAGAAAGAAAGAGAGAGAGAAAGAAAGGAAGGAAGGAAGAAAGAAAGAAGGAAAGAAAGAAAGAAAAAGAAAAAAAGAAAGAAAGGAAAAGTCAAAGAGAATCTGAAGAAATACCGGGTTGTTGTTGTTGTTGGTTTTTTTTTTTTGGTATTAATAATTTAAGCCATTTTTTCATATGCAAGCACATGGCTTGAAAAACTTAGAGTTTAGGATAAAAATCAAGTCAAGGTGTGTTCATTTAAATAAGATGTCTCCCTATGTCCTGGGCATTTGAATAAGGGTCTCCAGTTGTTGGTGTTATATTCAGAGACAAAGGAGGCAGGTGTGGTCTTGATGGAGGAGGTACTTAGTTGAGGCAGCCTCTGAGAGCTTGAGACCTTTTTTTTTTTTTTTTTTCATCCATGTTTGTAGCAGCTTTATTTGTAATAGCCAGATCCTGGAAACAACCCAGATACCTCTCAACGGAGGAATGGATACAGAAACTGTGGTACGTTTACACAATGGAATACTACTCAGCAATTAAAAACAAGGAAATCATGAAATTTTCAGGCAAATGGTGAGACCATTTTGAGTTTGCTTGCTCTGCTTCCTGCTTCTAGTCTCAGATGTGAGCTCTATTCCTGCTGCCTCCCAGCCATGGTGGATGCTTATCCCTATTTAAGCCTGAGTTCAAATAAATGCTTCCTTCAACAAGTTGCCTTGAACATAGAAAAATGACTAATAAAGAAAAAAAGGACTCTGAGTTTATTTGGTAAGATCTCAGACAAAAAGAATTGAGGATATATTTCGGTTGGCAGATGCTTGACCAGCATGCTGGAAGTCTTAGGTTTGATTACCAGCATTGCCCATGCCTAGTGTGGAGATGAAGGCAGAAGAACCAGAGAGAATTTCAAGGTCATATATAGCTACATATCAAGTGGAAGGCCTTCCCAGGCTATGGTGGATTCTGTCTAAAACCAACCAACCAACCAACCAACAAACAAATGTATCTCATAAGATATATGTCATTGACAATGCCTTTCAGGGACTGTTTTGTGAGACCAAAAAAGTGAGCTTTATAGATAATTCTTCATTGAATCACAATAAATTTAACAATATTTCTATAATGATAATTATTATATTTATTATTATCATTATTATTACAGATAGGGTCTGGGCTTGAAGTCTGTAGTTAGCTGAGAATGACCTAGACCTTCTGATCTTGCCTTGTCCTCCACATTGTTGGAATTATAGGTGTACCTACCACTCCTGTGTTATTGGTGTTCTGTGAATTGTTCCTAAGGCTTCCTGCAAGTTTGATAAGTTCTTCACTAACATAGGTATATCTCCACCAAGATTTTTATGGACAAGTTCTATGAATTCAATAGCATGGAAACAAAATAGAAAGGACTCATCTCAGTGATAATTGTGGGCATGCTGGTTGGCTACTGGAACAAACTTTAGTACTCAGATACTCAGAGGAAAGTTAAAAAATGTTTAATTAATTAACTTTTTTATCAATTACAGTTTATTCACTTTGTATCCCAGGTGGAGCCCTCTCCCTCTCCCTCGTCCTCTCCCAATCCCATCCTCCCCCCTTATCTCCTCCCATGCCACTCCCCAAGTCTACTGACAGTTCAAATTTTACAGTACGAATGTCAACTTTATCTAAGAACCATAAATAAATAAAAATTGAAAAGATGTTTTCGGCTTCCTATACTACTCTGAGTGTATCAAATCGCAAGATCTAGCTGCCTATTATAGGCAACAAAACATGTGCACTCAAAGAACCAGCTGCCCCAAAGGTGAACCATTGATAGTAAGAAATACTTCATTACTAGGCAGTAGCCAGGCCTTCGTTCATGGACTATCGATGTGTATTAAACTAGATTTCTGAGTGTCTGTGGGACGGGAATGCCCTCCATTCCCAGTTTTTGTTTGTGTTATCTATAATCCAGCTCTTTTCTCTATGTTGAGTAAGGAGGAGAGGACATATATTATTTCATTAGTTCTTGGCCCTCAGATTGAGAACAGAACAGATGAACTTCTCTTGAGGAAGCACACCTAAGGAAGCTGTATGTGAACCTGATCTAGGAGGAGATCTTGCGTCTTGAACATGAGCCTGTCTTTGTAATGAAACCTGATGGACTCTTGAAGGAAAGTGTGGTAGAACATGTATGGGAAATGTGTATGTACACAGATCAATTGAAGACTGTGTAACCCAGAAACAGTCACAGAAGTATTTCTGGTGATACATGGAGAAGAACCACAGAGACGTTCAAGGTCATACTTAGCTACAAATGAAATGAGAGACCTTACAATACCAGAACATACATAGAAATGTATGCCAGAAATACAAAGAACGTGCAATACCATTAAATCTGTGGTGACTCCATGTGTGCAACGCATGTGACTTCCAAAGCTGTCTCCCCCTTAGCCCCTCTCTCTTTCTCTCTATTTCTCTCCCTTCCTTCCTCTTTCTCTCCCTTCCTCCCTCCCTCCCTCTCTCCCCTCCTCTATCTCTGTTTGTGTATGTCCATCTTTCCTTCTTTTCCTTCCCTTTCCTCTCTCCATACCTCCTGTCTCTAGGAACTCAGTTACCAGAAGATGAAGCATCCCTCGTCACCCAGAGAAAGCCTCTTTCTGAAAGGTTCAGGTAAACACCTGACAGCTAGATTCACTTTCGGACAGATCCTTAAACTAGCTTGCAGGTGATTCTTGTGCCCAAGCTTTGAACCATCTCTACTGATGCTGAAAACACAGGCAAACCATTCACAGTGATCTAATCCCCAGGTCCAGGCTTCAGAGCAAAACACAAATCATCCCGATTTCAGCAGCTAGGCTGTGGGTGTTTTGTTTCACAGTCACATGCGGATGATTTGTTTCCCAGAGGGGGTGTTGTGCTAACATGTACTAAGTACTTTCAGAAATAGCTGAAGTAGAGAAGTAAGTAAAGATAAAAGAACAGGAAGGATGATAATTCAAAGGACAACGTGAGATCAAAAGCACAGGAGAATGATTAACCATAAAAGGGTGAGCGTTTCTTTCTCTAAGAAAGGAGGCAAATGATGTTGGTAATATAAAGCTAGTTGAATACTAGGGAAATATTCTTGAAAGACTCGTTGGCTTTTAAAATGTACATTTACAGAACATTGAAAGCCTTTAACTTTTTTAGAACCTGTTTTACATCTATTTTACCCACTCTCTTCAGGTGATAAATATTACTTACCTTTTCAATTTTACACTGTTCCTGGTCTGTTGCATATTTTAATTTGAAATTTTAATGTTTTCTTTTAAAGGCTGAATAAGATAAGCACAGTTTACTTTAAAAGGCAAAAGAAAAAAAAAACTTTTCAGCAGGCCACCCCAAATTAATCATCATGGCCCTTTCCCTCATATTTCTTTCCTTAATGGTTCAGAGATGAGTAGTTACATTACCATTATGTATGAATGCGACTAAGCATAAATAAGAGCGACAGGTTGGCCTGCAAACAAATTTCATTAAAGTACCTAGATTAACACATTTTAAAGGTCTCTTTAATGAATCTTTGTCCTTGTGATACAACATAAGCAAGAACAGGGCCAAACTAAGTTGTAGAATTTTCTATCTCCCAAGCTCTAGCTTCAAACAATTAAGGGAGTTATAAATAAGCTCCACTATCTTCATCCCACTTGAAAATAATGAATGAGCCATCCTCATGAATCATAAGACTATCACATCAACACATCAGCATCCTAGGATCATGAAAGCAAGACTTTAAACCAGCATTACATTTTGGAATAAATCATGGACTTGGTAACTACTTCAGAATTGTAAATGTTATGATTTTTAGAGTTATAGCATAATTCATATATCAAACTGTGACATCTATGAACCCCATCCTAGAATCTCTAGGGCTTTTCTAATTTTCAGAGCAAAACCTTTGTGAGTCTACACTTTGAAAAAAAAAATAGTACATCGAGAAAGTAATTGAACAAAAACATTCAGAAATTTTCAAAGAGAATTTTTTTTTTTTCCTAATGAAAATTACATTGACAGGCAAATTAGAGGTAGGAAAAGTAATGGAGAGTTTCGCTCCAGCAAGCCTGGGATTATTGCTACCACTGAAACAATCGGTTGCTTTTACTTTTACTAAAGGAAAGGTAACAAAGCTTATTGGGGAATGAATGTGTTTCTCGACAGAGGATTAAAATATTGAAAACAAGTGTTTTTTTTAAAATTTGATTTCTTTCATACGTCATCAGAAAATTATTTCTAAAAATAGATTTCATTTTAAAAACCAGCACATATTAAATATAGTCATGACATTTTTTTTTTAGCAAAGTATGTTTTGTGGTTCTCTTTCTCCCTGCTATGCATGTTCTTTGCTGTTAACTCTCAAGCTTGTTTGTCTTATCCCTGCTATCCTATTGGCCACAACCCCCATTCTTCGCCAGCTAATATTATACACACTTGGAGTTTATTCTAGATCTGTAGGCTTTATCCTCACTTACAACCATTTGCATATATCTGCAAAGATAGACATTAGAGAGAACATGTTGTTTTTATCTTTCTGGATTTGAAGCAACTCACTTTATATTATACTTTCCAGCTTTGTGGATTGTTTTCTTAATTTTTTTTCTTTTTCCCTTTTATTGAAAATAGATTTTTTTTTTCTCACGTAATGCTTCCTAACTACATTTGGCTTCCCTCTACTCCTCCAGCTTCTCCCCACCTTTCTCCTGTCCAGATCCAACTCCTTTATTGTCTCTCACTAGAAAACAAACTGGCTTGTAAGGGATAATAATAAAATAAAATATAAGATGATAAAACAAAAACTAACAACCTAGAATAGGGCAAACAAACATCCAGAAGGAAGAGAACCCAAGAAAAGCCACAAGAAACAGATAACTACTTGTTAATACTCTAAGAGTCCTGTAAGCACACTAAACTGGAAGCCATAACACATACATAAATGGCCTTGTGCAGACCCAGCCATGTCCAGTACATGCTGCCTGAATCTTTGTGACTTCATATGTGCTTTGGTCATGTTGCTTTAAAAGGCCTTATTTCCTTGGTGTCCTCCATCCCCTGGCATTTTGACTCTTTTTGCCTCCTCTTCAACACTAAGCTCTGCCTCTTTCTGCCTCCTCTTCAACACTAAGCTCTG